>NC_087371.1:33885022-34201448 GCF_031761385.1 Necator americanus | reverse complement strand
CGCATGGAAATGCTAACATGCAAGGTTAAATATTCTGGCAATTTAAAGAACTTTGAGCTTATTTATTGGCATATTTGACCTAGATTCAAATCGTATTCATTTGACAATGAGCCATTTCCAGGAGTGTTTTTACATGTGCTGGCAGATACGCTTGGATCAGTTTTCGTGATCATATCAACATTGCTTATCCAGTGGTTTGGGTGGACTTGGGTGGATCCTCTCTGTTCTCTTATTCTCTCAATCTTAATTCTCAGCTCTGTTTACCCTCTACTAAAGAGTAGCATGAGTACTCTTTTGCAAGTTCGTTGCAGTTTTTACGAATTTTACGGTTAAATTAGAAATTATTATACCTTTGTAACGAGGAACTGTTGTATGATTACGTGGAGAAACAAAGAAAATAGCAGAGATTTTTATTGCATTTTCAGGATATTCCGGATGATGAAGAGTTCGAGCATCACCTTTGTGAAGCTTTAGAGGTAAATTTCTGGTTTGTTCAAGAATAGGCGAAGCTGTTGTTGAAGTGAATTAAATGTGCTATTGAGAAGGGTCAATGATGCAATTATTGATATTTTTGTTGGAGGTTTCTAAGTGTCTTGAAAGGTAGAAGATAGCTTTTTAAAGCGTCTTCCCCTGCATAGGATCTTAAATCTGGAATTTAACTCTTTTTTCCTCCAAACGCTAGAGAACATTTACTGCTTCCTTAAATGGTAGAGAGTTATTGATTTCTTTGAAGTAACTGCTTGTTGATTTATTTGACGATTAGATTTTGATTGAGGTAAGGGTGGACTTTATACGGCAATGAGTTCAGTTTCTTTTCTTTTCCAATTTATTCGCGGATTTTACTTGATCTAACTTTAGTGGTTCAGAATTTAACTTCTTTTTATTTACGGAAATCGGTTCCCGTTTTTTTTTTCGCTTTGTTTTTGCTTGCAAAACAAAACTATTGTTCATGCTTTCCTTGGTTTAGGTAGAGGGAGTGCGTTCATACTCCAAAGCTCATTTCTGGCAGTTGAAGAGTGACTTAAACGTTGCGTCTGTTCATATTCAAGCGGCTCCAGAAGCTAACGCACAGCTTATCAGACATAAAGTAATACTCTCGATCATTTGCTGTTTTCACCTCTTTACTGGAATGATTTCTTTTTCAGGTAGCTGCTCAGCTAAGAGCGTGTGGAGCGACACAATGTTCCGTTCAAGTGGAGAAAGATATTTTTGTGCAACGAATCCAACAACTTTGTCCTTCTTATCGTTTTGGACACAACGTAAGGATTTCACTTTCTAGATGAGAAATTCACATTCAAGAGCTAGCGGTAACTTTTTTATCCTTGTTAGGTTGCCCGTGGAACGACTATTGTACGTGAACGAAAATCCCATCACAGCCATGACCATGGAAATCACGGGCATTCGCACAACGGTCACGGACATTCACACTGATTTCTCGATTCGAACTATTAGTCACCAAAGTGCCTTCATAAATTATAGTAGTATGTTGTGATTTTTAGGATAAATGAAAGGCAACAGTGATGTTGAATGAATTAACTGTTGAATCATCTAATTTGTTGATTGTTTGTACTGTTTTGTGCATATTTTTGCAATGGTGTTAGGGTTGTCCTTTTGTTTTCATTCAGCATTTCCCATTTCCCTTTTTCCTATACACATTGTCAGTTTATCCTGATGCCGCTGGCTGCTACTGTGATCGAATTCTGTCCTGGGTCTAATTTATTATTCTATATCTTTGATTTCGAAAAGAACGTATAATAAAGAAAAGAAGCAAGTTCAATAGAAAAACTATTCACAAGCGCGTTTCGCGTTTAATTTCGCGCATTAATCTCGCACATCCTGATAATTTTCCTGCTAATATGACAGAAAAAAGAGATATCCAGGAGCAGTAAATTATCCTCGAGAGTGGGGAAACAACGGTTCAACTCACTTATTAGTTCGTGGAACAAAAATGAGCTCTGGGATAAAATGATTACGTTGGGGAGTGGGAAGATGATCGAAACTTATCTATCATTAATTAAATCTGAATTAATATGAATGACAGATAGCATTCAAGCCGGATTTTCTCAATCCGAATGTTGTCGTACAGGAATAGAATATTTCCCGCATCTACATCTTGTCGGGATAAATGTAGTTAGGGGGAGACTCAGTGGCGCCCCTATTTCTGGAAGTAAATACCTAAATTATTCGGGGCCCTAAGGGCTAAGCGTTGGTCTTAGAGAGTCTATGACATTTAAGCTAAAGTTACTAAGGGGAAAAAAGTAGGATAGGGCTTCCAGAAATAAGGGCGCCACTGAGTGTCCTCCAACTACATTTTCTCCGACTTCCATACGGTCGGATTACACAATTACTGGGTGGAAGAAACAACAAAAAAAGAAAACAAAAACAAAAGTAAACAAGAGAACAGGGACAAAAAAAAAAGAAAAACGTTTGGGTCACTGTATAGTAGGATCAGAACGAAATGAGGCACAGTGCGGTAGCGTAGGCGGCTGCGCTCGAAGCGGTACGATGGAGGATAGCAGCCAATTTGACCTTACATATACTTGTACGAAGAACCTCTATCATAAAACGTAGAAACATGAAAAAATATCAATCACTGAAAGACTTACTGTACCATGGGAGGTTGTTGGGAAATATCGACAGGATGGGAATGGCGACAGGAGAATTGGTGGACACGCGCTGGATCCGTATTTGAGATCAAAACTCGGATTTTTCGAACACAGGAACCCGTGACGTTCCAAGTTTTCAATTATTGCTTTTTTTCCCCATACACAATTTGAACTTTGAATCATTTTGAACTCCCGCGATCACTACCGTATCCGTTAAATGCGGAAAAGAAATTGTTTCGTAAATTCACCATTTTATCCACTTAACATTACGCTGTGATGATCCGAAATGGCAAGAATCAATAAGATCGAAGAGATCAAAACTCATACAGTTGCGTAGAGCGAGAAATTCGTCATAGAATGACGTGGGTGTAATATTTGTTAGTTTTTCTTATTTCTATGAGCATTTTTTTAAGTTATGAAGGAGAACGCTCAGTACTCATTCTTCAACCCAGGAATTTGCTGAGAATTTATATTAAAAAGTGGAAATTACAGTGTTTGTTCTTACAAATTCATTGCAAAAGAAGTCCCAGCGTCCCAAATTTGAAATCTTTAGGATCCTCTTTACGCCAAAGAAAAGACCCTAAGGCGATTAGGCACTGTCATTTCTGAATGAACACATTTGGAGTGAGTATGTGTTTATCATAAAGGAGTACTTAAAAATATTACACATATGTTTACACTTAGGATATACATGCAAGTAAACAACGAATACTAGTCGGACGAAAAACATTTAGATCGATAATAATCAATGATAATCATAATTAAAACGGTCCATAAAAAGAAAAGTAAAAAAAAAGTAGTAAATAGTAGTATGTAGTATAAAAAAGTAAAAGTATAGAACTAGGAAGAGGAGTTTAATGTAAAACGAAATCATAGTAAAAAAAAAAAGTAAAAGTATAAAAATAAGAACAGGAGTATAACGCAGAACGAAAAAAAATCTGTAACAACTGTTGCACAGCATTTCATCGGAAGTTTTCATTTTTTTGTGGATTTTTAATTTTTTTTTTAAGCTGAGGAAAAAAAAATTCATGACTTTCCCTCAACGCAGTACAAGACGCAGTCTCACCTGGCAATATAGAGATATCCTGTATATGCAGATTTCGTGAAGAGATCTTCTGGGTTTGTCGAAGGGTGTCCTCTTTGCCGGAGGGTGCTTTTTTGAAAAGTTATCTGATCCCCTTGAAAAAATTATTCGACCAGGTTCAAGTGTTTTTTGAATGATTTTTGAATGAATGATTGATTTTTGAATGAATGAAGTGTATTCGCGTTTGCGCCTGCGTAGTCGCATGTGAATGATCTTTCAGAAGAAATTGGAAATCGCCGCCATCGACGAGCTTTTCGAGATTATCGAGACCTGTGTCGTCTTTTGTAAACCATAAATACAAGGCTAGACAAAACAAATTTGGATCCGTGAGGTTCTACGGCGGTTCGGAATGAGAATTACCACCAAAAAATTCGAACTGTGGCAATAGTTCATCATTAATTATTATGAGAATAATGAAGTCAACACAACTTTTCATTTTTGAAACATTTATGTTTTTTTTTGCGAAGTACAGCACGATAAACGCTTCTCTATGTGCACGTTCCTGTCATTTCAACAGTTTATTCATTGGTTTCACTTGAATAGGCTGGTGAGAGCACATCATTGATCTACGACCGCTCGCACGTGGATGCGGCGCGTGCGAGCAGTCGAGGCGCGTCCCAGCTGAAATCATTGTGAGAAAACTCGTCTCTTACGTCGTGTCTTACGACAATTTAGGGAGAAATAAGCGGAACCACCCTGGACCCTATAATCTACAACGCGATTTCTAGTGTTTCCTGCGGGTCCCCTCACCACTGTCAGTTTCGTGGTACTCTGCCTTTAAAATACTCAGGTTCTCTTCGAAAAGAACTGGGCGTTGAGGTCATTAGAGGAGGAATTCAAATACACTTGAAAATATATTTATTATATATGGACATTACAAAATAATTGAAATTTATTGAAAATAAGCAGTTATAATGGCTAGCAGTTCTTCACCTTTTCAGGAACATTGCTAGGTGCGTTTTCTCGTGGATTTCGACTCGAACATACGGTGCACGATATTCACTTGAATTATGGCAACGATGATAGCTGTTATACAAAAAATAATCACATACGCTTGAATATAAAAGGAGTTTGAATGCTGGATCAATTCATCACTTGCCGAAATCTGGAAGAATCAACAAATAATCGATTAACCTCTCAAATTTATATTTTCGATAAAGTAGATAACTTAAAACGGTCTGTAAAAAGAAAAGTAAAAAAAAGGTAGTAAAAAGTAGTAAGTAGTAAAAAAAAGTAAAAGTACAAAAATAAGAACAGTAGTATCATGTAGAACGATAAAATCTCTAACATATGTTGTACACGATTTCACCAATTGTTTTTTTTTTTCAAATTCAGAACATTTTCCCGGAAATAATTTCGAATTGTAGTAACAAAAGTAGTACTTGGAAAATGTTCTAAGCTACTTTAAAAAGATTAAAATGAAAAATTAAAACATGTTCTCTTTACTCTCTGCAAAGCAACATGTTTTAATTTTTCTTTTTTTTCCTCTTTAATTACATTTGGTTTTATTTATTTTTTTATTATTTTCATTATTTTCGAATTTTATAAGATTTTGGAATTTTTTTTTATTATTTTATTACTTATTATTTGATTGTTATTTTATTTACACGAAATATCAAATGGACATAATAAAGCATCTTCAGCGGCACTTCCTTCGTTTATTTGATGGAGACCTTAAGGCCGCCGAAAAGGTCCTCTTGAGAGATTTGTGCCGTTTATGGAGCTATCACTAAGGCGCGCAAATTTTTAAAAACATTTTAAAACATTTAGAAAAACAATGTGAGGCATAAACTTTCTGGAAGACCTGGCAAAATTCTAAACAGCAACGTCTCCATCAAATAACTGAAGCAGGTACCGTCGAAAATGCTTTGCCTTCTCCAGCTGACATTCCTCGTTGATACAAAAATAGGATCCAGAAATTTTGATAGATTAACTTGTTCTGTTCCTATTTTTTGTTCAAAATAAACTTCAAAAAGAAAACCTGCATGGGTTGGTTCTCAATCCAATGCATTTAAGCAGATCTATTTCTTAACACTTGCTTACCATCACTAATAAACTTGCAACGATCTATATAATTCCATTCGGAACCTACCTTTACATAATACTTGATTGTAATGAGAATATAAAGCAAATTTTCCAATAATTCATTGAGTGCATCCTAAATGTAAGGTTAAGTGAAAGAATGGATTTTCAAAAAAAAAATTCGCGAATGGTGTCGAAAATGTTCAGCCGAGTGACCTCGACGAGACTGCAGACGCACGCGCGCTGTTTCTCTTCTCAAAGGCAGCGTATCACAAAACTGGCGTAGCGTGGGAAACTGATGGAGAACATAGAGATCGGAGTGTAGAGTACCAATGTAAGCGCGGGCCGGCTTAATTCGGCCTAGTTGTCTCCAAAAAACGGCGCGGGAAAGGGCGTTTTTTCCAACAAGGCACGTGAAAACGCCTCATCCAGGTGCACGCACCGCATCCGCGCGCGAGCGCCCGAAGGTTGATGGAATAGCTGTCTATTCAGCAGTCTATTCAAGGAAAGCAGTCTATTCTCAGCAGTCTATTCAAGGAAAACCGATGGGTAAACTACTGACTGGAGTGTGTGCAAGAGAGGCGCGTTCTAACGTACCTCGTAGGTTTTTAAGGCGGTTCCCACAACGTTTTCTTAGGACGATTAGAGGTAAATTGCGAGTAAGCGAGACATATTTGTGATCTACACGCTAAACTCTATATTTGCCTGCATAAATAAACATAATCACAGTAAATAAACAGATCTCAATGTCGTCAGTTGCGTGAAACACTGCAAATTCTTCTTCCCTCTTCATTGTCCCAATCGATCGCCCTCATCCGATTGAACAAAATCGGCCCCGATTCTAACTATAGAACGTACAGCAATATTCTCCGTTAATTCCTTGGATTTGAAGCTATCTTCAATTATTTGATTATATTTAATAGGATCGAAAACGAATACAATGAGCGTCACACGAAGAGGACGTTCCAGTATTATGCAGATTTCGTGATCTCCTGAAATAGAACGAGGTATACGTTGATATGGTATAATTTTTACAAGGTGAATGAAAAATATGCTATGTTGTGATATATTTCAATACTAGAACATCTATACAATTTATTATAATTACATATTATTTTTATTTATTCATTAGGTTGTGGGTATAGCGCAGTCGGCAGAAGGCGGCCGTGGTGACCGCACCGTCTATGGTTCGAAGCCTGGCCACGCCACATTCGAAATCATTCGAGTAAATCTCAAACGATTCCGTTGAATTCAATTGAAATGAACACGTTGGCGCATCTCAAGTGGAATGAGAGATTTTATCCCTTTTTATCATTCTTTCTCCTCTTTCATCCTTTTTTATCTTTTATTTATTCAGTTTATTTTTTGTTTCTATTATTTATTTTTATTTTTTTATTTATCTATCCTTTTATTTATCTACACCAATACCAGGCTATTTAAATTTCACTTATTACTTGTGAATTATTTTGATCTAGACGATGATATTTTGGTTAGAATGCAAGAAAATCGGAGTTAAATGTATTAAAAAGAACTAACACGGTATTTTTTTATGGATAACAAATACAATTTCTCAAAAATCTAATCAATTTCTGACCAATTATAATCAATTTATGCTTTCAAAGGAATTTCCCATGTTTGATTTTTTGATTGTTTGCTCACATGGACGGCCGATAAATGAAATGCATCAATTTGTGTGTATTTAATGCTGACGTTACATATATAACACCTGCTTATCGATTCGAATATTAAAAAGACATTGAAACGTTTGCGAAATCCAGAAATCGGATCCTAGGAAATTTATTTTTTATTTCGCGTTGATTTTTGAGTCAGGGCAATGAAAAAAGAAAACCAAATGGAATAGAGAATACGTGTGAAAAAGTCATTTATTCAAGGAAATTTGGTATTATTAACTACTCTAATTAGTAATATTTAATAAGATAAGTAATAAAAATAAAAAATAATAATTTAAATAATATATCTTTCATAAATTATCTACTAAATATAAGTGAGAATATTAATTACTAATCATTCTTGTCGCTCTCGGTGCTGAGAAGGTCGAGTATCCCTCAACTAGGAGGTATTAACTTTTTTTCCAGATAAATAATTAAATAATTAAATAATTAAATAATGAAATAAGTTAACTAAATAAATAAGCAATCTCTCACCTAAAAGTTATTAACTTTTTTCAAATAAATAATTAAATAAATAATGAATAAGTAAGTAAAAATTTTTCCAAATATGAGATTAATAGAACAAGAATCTGGAAAACAAACCGTTCTCTGTCACTCCATGCTCCTTCGCTCTTCCTCTTCGTTGTTGCTCCCATTGAGAAAAATTCCCAGATGGTGATGTTAAACGTAATGACATGCTGGGATTTAAAGTTGATCTTTGCTGAAATAAGAACCGAAAATATTGATTTTTCAAAAAGAATGAAGTAACGCCTTATAGTTAGGAGTTAGTTGAACATTGTAAGTAGGAAACAGGTACTACGGAGGGATAAAATTTTTTCTTACAACTTTAACCATTAACAATAGCGATTTTTTTTTCGTGTATCTGACCCCAATCGACTTTTATAACTTATATTTGAACAATAGAATACTGATAGTAAGAAAAAAAAATAACAAACCGCACGAATTCAAGAAACTTTTTCCGGAAGAAATCAGGAAGTAATTTTTTTTAAACACGTTGAGTTTCTGGATTTGTTCCAGCTGACTACCTCTTACTATTTACTTTTATTACCATTTTATTATAAGTTTTACGTTTACTATTCAGTTCTTCTGCTATTATTTTTTTCTGTTATTTATTTACTATTTTCTCTTTTAGTCTGTTCCAATTTTTGTACAATTGACAAGAGTGTATTGATGTTAATTTAGTCAATTTTCGCAGTGAAAAAATTATGTGAGCATTGGATGAATTAAACTTTTCACGCATATGGCAAGACTAGCGGCGATTGAATGCTGAAATCGAATCATTCAAAGCTGTTTCGAATGATGTAGTTAAAATAGAAATTTACATGCGTTTCTTAAAAGAAATAAACTTTTTTCTTGCTCCAACAAAATAATATCTTCAAGTCCTCTCTTCTTGAAACTTCGGCATTGGGAACTGAATTTACGTTTTCTTATTATGCCAACGAGGTTTAGGTGGAACTTTATTATTGGCCTGATGTTTCGACAAAACTCGTCTTTATCAAAGGCCAGTCTCACCGACTAGCGGGGCCGGTGAACCATCGCGTTCTTAAAGATTGTCACGGAAGCGAAATTGGTAGGAAGTAGAGGAATAAAACAATTTTGATAACAGGAAATAAACCTTGAAACTAAACTAATTGGGAATTGGAGACAATCTTTAAGAAATTCAAAGAAATTGCGAAATCCAAATTCGCCTTGGTGTCAATCTTTAAAGGCATCACCCCATGAATCTGAGCTTGTACGGATTTTAGGTGGAGTATTCGTATACGGCATGGTAGATTTTGGAGAGGAGGTGATTCCGTCCATCTCTTCTTAACCGCCGTAAAAAACGGCCCGAAAGATGCGGCGCGTGCACAGGGCTGGCGCGCTCCAATCGAACTCGTTGTGGAAAATAGCGCGCCGGAACGTTCGAACCCCTATCGTCCGGGCCGTTTTTTACGGCAATTAGGAAGAAATAGACGGAATCGCCCACCTCTCCATAATCTACGATCCCGTGTACGAACACTCCACCTGAAATCCTCCGTGTCACCTCAGATTCATGGGGTGATGCCTTTAAGAACGCGGTGGTTCACCGGCCCCGCTAGTCGGTGAGACAAGCCTTTGATAAAGACGAGTTTGTCGAAACATCAGGCCAATAGTAAAGTTCCACCTAAACCTCGTATTTATTTAATAAGAAAACACATGTAAATACAACAAAATGCTATTTGCGTGTTTAGATGTGTTATGTATTTATCAGATCAGAAACGTAGATGGTTTAGAACTTACAAGTAGATTAATATATAATATCGTTCCGATATGGAATTCGAAATAAACACATGTCGTTTTCGAATCCAAATCCATACTTATTTGTTGATAATTGGCATATGATGAGATTTGATAGGTTTCGTACAGTATCAGTGACAGTAATGAAAGGAACAGCAACATCTTAGCAGCGAACTAAGTTCGACAAAATAAAAAACAACGAATTTTCAATGTGCGAACGTTTATTTAGAATATGAATAGACGTCTTTTAAAATCCCGCTGAAAGTATCTAAAGGTTGCTTTGTATAAAGTAGAAAGGCTTAATTTAACTATTTATTGCGTGAAATAGCACATTTACTGCAAAAAAAATCGCAAAAAAAAAAGTTTCAATTATTGTATTGCATAAATAAATAAATAAATAATAAATATTGCATGAAAAAACATCGTTAATATAAAAAAATAGGTCAAACAGCTTTTAGAATCGAGTAAAAATGATATGAAGCTCGGCGCAGTTGCGTAGGCGGGTGGGATCGAGGTGGGACCGCCACCAGTAGCAACGATGAGTGGTGCTAACGAATGTCCTCCTCCCTCGATCCTAACAGCACCGCTTCGATCGCTACTGCACCGAACTTCATGTCGTTTTGACCCGACTATATAGATGTCGAAGCTTAGTTTGGTCCTGAGAAGATTATCCACGCAGGTTCAACTCCATGGTTTTACGTACATACGCTTAGTCACGTTCAGATGATTCTTCAGTCGGAGTTGCAGTTCATTTTTCCCGATTTTCGAGACTTTTGTTGTTTTTTTTAGATCCGCGAATACTTTCTGGATCCGTGATACTCGACACTAGTTTGAAATAAAATTTACGTTGAAAGTTCAAAAAGCGGCAATAGTTTCCTACCGACTATTAGAAGAATAATAAAGTCAATCTAATCCATTCTTCAATTTTAAAGACAACATGTTGCGGGTGTAGTGTAGCGGTTAGAGGTTCCACTTCCTTCACGATCATCGGAGGTTCGAATCCGCCCTAATGCTCACCAAGCCTTTCATCCCTCCGAGGACGATAAATTGCTGCCAGACTTGTCCCAAACGGATTGATTAACGCCAGACACTTTAGCCTTTATCCTTTAAGCAACATACGATGAATCTGACGTGATCAGGGAATCCGCGGGAAAAACTAGAAATAGGGTTGTAGATAGTGAGATTCGGGATGGTTCCGCTCATCTTTCCCTAATCGTGGTGAAAAACGGCGTGAGAACGCTTTATTTCCTACGAGATACGTTAAAACGTTCCTCTATGTAGATGTTCTTGTCTCTTCAACAGTTTATTTATTGATTTCAGTTGAATCAGTATGGTGAGAAGACATCATTGATCTTCTGCCGCTCGCATGTGGATGCGGTGCGTGCGCAACGGTTGCGCTCGGAACTGAGGTTATGAAAAACATCGCCTCCCACGCCGTGTCTTACGACGATTAGGAAGAAATTGGCGGAACTAAGCCGGATCCGGGAATCTACAATCTCATCACTGGCTTTCCCCATGGTACCCTCACCACGGCAAATTTGTTGATGCCTTTGAAATACTCGAGTTTTTTTTTGACAAGAATTGGGCGATGAGAGGTCACTACAGGAAAAATTCAAACACATTTGTGTTAAACTAAACTGTTTATTAAACAATGACACTTAAAAATGATACAATCCTGAAAAACAAGAACTTCTTATAATGCCTAGCAGCTTTTTCTGCTTTCTCGGGAACTCGGTTATGGACGTATTTTTGTGGGGTCCACCTCGAACATACTACGTACGATGTGCGCTTGAAGCATAGCCACAATAATTGCAGCTGCACAAAAAACAATCACATACGCTTGAATATAAAACGAGTTTGCTTGCTGCATCATTTCATCACTGGCTGAAACCTGGAAAGAAAAAAAAAATAAAAAAAATGAATAATGCCGCGCAGTTTATGCTATTCTGAACAGATTTCCCGTCTTCTGCTGCTTCTGCCGATCAACAATAAACAGATATTTTATGGTCCATATGTTTCCATTTAATACGTACCGTTATATAATATCTCATATTGATGATAATATGAAAGAGATTGTCCATAAGTTTGTTGTGTGCATCCTAAATATGAGGTCGTAATAGAAAAATATATTTAAGTAAGAGAGGGTTTATAGTCGGCGTCGATTATGTGCAGTCGGATGACCGCAACGCACGTGTTCGTTACGAAATATCACACTTGTTCTCTGCCCGGGCACATTCGTCTTCTCTCTGCCGTGCTGTGCTTCAATCGATCGCGTTTACCCGATAGGCACAAAATCGTCGCCGATTATGTAGCTATGGAACATACTATGAAATTTTCCGTGAGTTCCTTAGTTTTAAAACTTTCTTCAATACTTCTACTATAACGGATAGGATGGAAAGCGAATAAAACGAGCGTCACACGAAGCGGACGTGGGACCAGTATGCAGATTTCGTAGTCTCCTGAATCAGGACGCAATGTGTGCTTATACGTTGTAAGCTATTTTTATTAATTGAATGAAAAATACGTGTGGGATGGAAGAAGATTTCCTGGAAAGTTTATTATTATTAGGTGAGTAAAGTTTAGTTCAAAAGATGAGGGGACAGGGGGAAAAAAGAGCGTTCTCATTTCTGGAAAACAATGACAGAGTCAGTCTCTCTTCTCTCTCTTCCCGCCGAAAACGAGGATAGAGGCACTTAAAACCTAAACATTAGTCTCTAGAGGATTTATGACACGTAACCTAACGCTACCAGAGGAGAAAATTGCTATAATCGTCGCAACGGTTTCAGGTGCATCGCGTCACTGTTGCGCACGCGCCGCGCCCAACTGCGAGCGGTCGAAGATCGATGAGGTCTCCTCAGCAGCCTATTGAAGTAAAACCAATGAATAGGCTGTCAAGGGGACCGCAGGCGTACCGGACCGTATAGAAGAGAGTCCTAAAGAACCCCGTAAGAAATAGATTGATTTTCACGCTACTTTTGTTTGCGACGATTAGAGAGAGATGAGCGTAACCATTCCAGATCCAGCAATCTAAACCCCCATCTCAAGTTTTTCCCAGGGATTCCCTCACCACTGGTCAGATTCTTGGTATGCTGCCTTTAAGGACAACATATCCCGATGAAAACGAGGAGAGTCGCGATAGGCCGCGACATCCGCCCGCCACCCAAGTCATAAGTAAGTCATTATTTATTTGTTTTGATCTACGCTGTTATATTTTGTTTGGAATAAAGAAAGTGAGCTTAGATGTGACCAAAAGGTTTAGCGCGAGGAATTTCGTGCCACTAGGATGATTTTCCGAGATGTAACAGAGAAATCGAATTGTGAGCGACAAAATAAGTTTTCATGGCACCAGTTTTTTTTTCGACGGATCAACTATGTGTATCAGCTTGGATGCACTTAATGATAGCGCTAGATAACATCTGCTTCTCTCCAGAACTGGTGAAGCATCATGAAAATATTCGCGAAACTTTATCCGCGACATTCTCTCATTTCTTATCAATTCTAACTCTTTTCATTTTCTTTTTACTTTCTTTTTAGTACGATGACTTTTGACTGAATGAAATGATGGAGATCATATAAGAAAAAGTGGATAAAACTCCTATCTAAGAGATTTCATGATATTTCTTTGTTCTGTTTTTTCTTCTTATTTCTTGCTGTTCTCAATTGTGAAATAGTAAGCTGTTACCTTCCACGAAAAAAAGTGAGTTTTTTCACAATTGAAATTTTCTCGGATAGAAAGAATCGTAATGAACGAACCAGTCTCTGTTAAATTATGCTCCCTAAACACTTCTGCTCCTTTTCGTTTTTGATCCCATTGGGTATATATTCCGGATGGCGGTGTTAAACGTAGTGACATGCTAGGATTTACGGCTGATCTTTGCTGAAATAAGAACAGGAAATATTGATTTCTCAATAAGAACGAACTAACGCCTTATAGTTAGGAGTTAGTTGAACATTGTAGGAAACAGGTACTACGGAGGGATAAAATTTTTTTGGGAAAATTTTTTTTTTTGGAAAAATGGGAATGTGGTTGTTCCAAGCATAAGAATAGTTCACAAGGAAAAATCCACTATAATCAGTAGAGAAATAAACAAAACAAGCGTTACAACTGATTTTTAAAAGGGAAAAACACATAGACATTTTCTTTTGAAAAAAATAAGGTTCAAAAATAATCTCTGCTGGAAAATGGATGTTGAAAATGTGGATGCTGGAGCAACAGCAATAATAATAGTAATTTCTTATAATCGGTCATAGAATAATCGAACGAAACCATAGAGAGTTGAAAAAAAATTTTTTCATTGTATTTACATAAAAGTGACTTTATTTTTATTTTGGTTTCGAGTCCTATGTTTTATTTTTGTTTATGACATTGTTTCAGTTGATTTCAGTTGATTTCAATTCGCTCCTGTGGTGTCCATATCATTAATGGGGCGGATGTAGCGCAGCTGGTTAGAGGTTCCGCTGTCTGTACGATCGATCGGAGGTTCGAATCCGTCCCAGTGCTCACCAAGCCTTTGATCCCTCCGGGGGCGATAAGTCGGTGCTAGACTTGTCCGAGAGGATAAAAACACTGACTTGACCCATCGGCTAGCCTCGCAAGTCATTTTACGGGACAGTTACACGTTCCTAAACCTCAAACGATTCTGAATTGAAGGTGAACGTGGTGGCGGGTCCCAAGCGGATTGATTAACGCCAGGGAGTTAGGGCTTTTTTGTCTATGCGATTTCGCGTGCGATTGAGAAGAGTGGATTTATAATCTGCGGACAATTAAATGCTCAAGCTAACTGATTTAGAACCAAATTAAAAGATCAATAGATCAATCCGAAAAAAATCAATAAGTAGACTTAGTCAAATGGAGATTGAGAATGCTGTGATCGATTCATCCATAAACTGCAATGGATGATGACGTGAATATGAATGCAAATCTACGTGCGTTTTTTTTTCTTGAAAAAGAAATAAATTTTTCTTGTATCGTAGAAAATAAACATATAAAATATCTTAGATTTGTGATGTTTTTACCAGACCCGAACTGTAGGAAAATTTTTAAAACTCACGAGTAGATTTACATGTAAAATTGTTCCGGACTCGTATCCAACGTAAACACACATAGCTTTCGAATCCATAATCATACTAATTTCTACATATTGAACGTATGATTCAATAAGGATTGATTGATGGAAGAATATCCATAACAGTACGGAATAAAATGTCAACAACAACATCTTGGTAGTAGCGTGGTAAACTAAGCTGTTGCAGAGAAGAATCTGCTGATTCAGACACGACACGCATTTTCAGACCATGGTGAGAAATGAGAATGTGTCGAATATAATTATCTATGCGTTTAAGAAGAAATGCTACTGTTTTTAACGTGTTTAAAATTTGTTCTCTAATAAATGGGAAAGGCTTTATTTCACTACTAAGCACTTAACATAAGCGCTTCCTATTTGTAGCCCCTATAAAACTTGAAAATAAGAAGAAACTTTTTTTTTTCTAAATTTCTAGGCGAGCGTAACATTTTTCCATCGAAATAAGCGAATTAGGAACTAAAACACAACAAAGGAGAGAAAATATGTTAATTATATGTTTTAGTGTAGAAATTATATGTTTTAGTGGGAACGATCGTCGTTTAAGTATGGAAATTATTCGAATCGATTATTCTCGAAATAGCATCCTTGTTAAGAAACGTGGCGGAAATTTTCCAGTTTTTTTTTTCACTTTGTTGAGAAAAAAAAACTACATCCGATGTAAAGTATATGTGTAAATGTGGATGTGTAGTCCACAAAAATGTGTTCAGTGGATGAACGCAGTTTTTCTTTAATACGATCCGAGGTAAGGGAAAGTGGAGTGCAGAAAAATCCTAATCTGCCGGCAGATGCGCCGCAGTTTTGTTGCGATCCGTCGGTTGACTTGGAGGTGGCTATGCATCCAGGCTAGTGCTTGAACCTTGGATACTAATGTGTGTTAGTTAGTTAGTTAGTTAGTTAATTTGTTTGTTTTTTTGTTTATTTGTTTATTTGTTACCACACAATCGTTGATCGTTGCTGAAGTTACAAAAGGTAGGATGAGCAGATGTGTTTATTTATTTATTTTTTATTCATATACACCAGTGGTGCGCCAACAAAGAAGAAAAAAAACACAGTGTTCTTTTGTGGATTAGATTGAAAAAAAGAAACAGAGAAAAAAATCCGGAAGAAAAAAATCGGCCCTCAATTTTTTGTCATTGGAGCGCGGCACAGTTCTTTTCGGACAACGCGTCGAGCATTTCGTCCTTCTACTTCAAAAGGTGAAGGATTCTCGTATGACTTTCGTTCCTCCAATCCAGCACTGCCGAATACGGCATTCAAATATAAATAGCTTTATATATTCCTCGAATATAGAATTTTAAATTTACAAAAAACCTGAGCAACTAAGCACATTAAGCACCAAAAACAGTTGAGCGGTTTTCTTAAACAAATAATTTTTTTGGCGGATGTAACGGGTTATAGTTAGTAGGTCCAGGATCACTGCAATATTCCAGCTGAACATTCCCCAGGGAATTCCCACAAAAATAAATTGAAAGAAGATTCAAATCAAGTAGAACATCCAGTAGAATCAATTTTGGATCCATATTCACTTAGATTTCGGAAAAAACCATAGCATTTGCATGGATTTTTTTTTCTCACAAAACAGCACGAACGGAAAACGTTAGGCAAGTCGAAAATGATTAATTTTTGAGAAAAATACGACGAGTACAGTAGAACCCAAACATTGCATATGACTTAAAGGGCTTAAAGCAATAAAAGAAGAAAAAAATGATAACGGGAAGAATAATTGTCCGATTCTTATCGTCGTAACCAGCACAAGTAAGTCCGTAGGCCTAATTTTGGAAGACGAAGCTGATTAGATACGAATTCGAGTGGTATCCACTCTAAACATTCCACGAACAACAACAATTTGAGCTATGGCGACAAAAATATTGCTAACACAAAAAAGTGTCACATAACCCCTAATGTAGTCAGAATTTGATTCCTGCATCGCTTCGTCACGCACGGAGATCTGAAAAAATAAACGGGTTGAAAACACCGTTCTCTTTTTGTCTCGGAGGTCTAGGATTAGGGATTTTAATCTCGAAAATCAAAAACACATCGAAAAAATTCTCTCTTAAAGGCATCACCCCACGAATCTGAGGTGGTACGGATCTCAGGTGGAGTATTCGTATACGGGATGGTAGATCATGGAGAGAGGTGTGATTCCATTTGTTCTTAATTGCCGTAAAAACAGACCGGAAGATGCGGCGCATGCACAAGATTGGCGCGCTCCAATCGAACTCGTTGTAGAAAATAGCGCCCGGAACACTCGAAGCCGTATCTTCCGGGCCATTTTTACGGGAATTAGGAAGAAATGAACGGAATCACCCTCCTCTCCTTAATCTATGATCCCGTATACGAATACTCCATCGGAAATCCGTACCATCCCAGATTCGTGGGTTGACGGCTTTAATTCAATTGTCGCGGATCGGGAGAAAATCTTTTTCTTCTACTTTTTTTTTTTTTTTTGGGGGGGGAGGAACTACGTGCTGCTAATTAATTAACAGTATACTCTCGCTTATCAGTCGTTCAACCCGATTATAAAGTGCGAATTATACTTACCTTATTGTAAAATTTGATCGAGTAGTAGATACTGTACAAACGTTCTGTTATTGATGTGACGGCATTCTAAAAAATTTGAAATAGTAGAGATTTTGCAGAGAAGAAAGTTGAGGAGAGAAGGCAGGACGAGTCACCATGGGTGAAATAAACTAAAAATCAATTTTCAACAGAAAACACCAAGATAAAATAACTATAAAAATAAACAACGTAAATAATAAATAAACTAAAATATGGGACTAAATAGGGGATAAATTCAAAGTACTACTCTCACCCGCACATTTCCCTTGAGTTCATGCGCTTTCAGATATCGATCAAGGGCTTTTTCCAATTTTTGCGGATTGTGGAAGAAAATGTTCAAAGCGACACGTACAGGACGTGGAGCATTTACGCAAATTTCATAATCTCCTGTAAATTAGTGTATTATAATTATACATTTGTACTTTGATGATAGTAGTCATTTTTTAGTAATTTATAATAATTTTCAGTAATTTCTCAGTAACCCATCGGGCGAGAAAACAGGAAATTTTGAGTTTTGAAGCAGATATGGTTTTGTGTGATGAGATTTCAAGTTTTCTTCTCAAGCGTTATGGCTCAAAAAGAGAATAAATAAGCGAGAATATTTCTAGGATTACCTCTCATTCATTGTGTAAAATTTTATCTATTTTTTTTTGTTTTCTAAAGAAAAAATGTGTCCGCCGAATGTATTCAACAAATCATACCTATTATATTCTATTAAAGTATAACTATTGTAATTATGCTCTTTTGTATACTATACTATTACATTGTTGATATATGTTATCAATTATATATTATATGCATATTATATTGTACTCAGATGTAATCACGTGTGCCGTACAATCTTCCCTAGTACAAATATGTATGACCATTATTATTACATATTACAAATTGCTATTATCATTGTTACGTATCAATCCGCTTAGGATGCACCATCAGGTTTACTTCGATCCAATTATTTCAATTTTCCAATTTTTCCAATTTTTTTAAACATTATTTACAGCAGCCAGGCTGCAATTATTATGGTAAATATTAGTACGACGCGCTCTTTCTATCCTTCTCGTGACTTGGATGGCCTTCATGCCCGAGGAAACTGTCACGACCACCTCACAACACCGGAATGATAACTTAAAAGAAGACGAAGACTACAGGAAGTAGAAGTTTTTCTTTACGTCTTTCATCAGGCCCCACTTTCTATCGGTTTTGGAATTTTTATGAGAGAACCATTTCGCATCGCACTGGCTATCTGTCGCGTTCCCGGTTTCCAGTTAGGCTCCCAGGTCCAGTTCCGGAGACTCATTGATGTGTGAGTCCCGTGAGGAACTGTCTCCAGGACCCGAACAGCGCGGGGAATGCGATGTGTGCGGACAGTCGGGGCTGGAGTTAATCCACACGTGGTCATGGTAGCCACTAGGCTTTCATCCGGCCTCGACAGTTCACTCCCTGTCGCGCGGGTCACACGCGGGAGCGAAAAGCGCGCGAAACGGAGGAGAACTGTGGGACCTTTGTCGCGTCCGCGGCATGCGCCCTTTAGATGTTGTGAAAAGAGTCGTGGAAGGAAGCGACACTATCCAAACTGACTTTATGACGTTATTCGTTGAGTTAAAAAAGGAATGACTTAGAAAGGGAGGATGGAGGGGAAAAAAAACTTCCTTGTGCTCTTTACTTAATTAGATCTATAATTTTAGCCTAGGGTAGGTTTTTAGATGAAATCATTATTAGCATGACCTTTTTTGCCGTCTTCAGAGGGTGGAATGGAAGTTTTATTGAACAATCTTACGTTCATCCCTTCAATAATAATAATAATAATAATAATAACAATAATAATAATAATAGCAATAATAATAATAATAATAATAATAATAATAATACCTAATAGTAATAATAACAATAGTAGCAACAAAAATAATAATAGTAGTAGCGGCAATGAAGGTTCCATCTAATTATAGTGCCTAATATGTCTGGATAATTACCTTTTTATAAAACCAGACTATTAGCGCTTGCACATAAAAACGAACCTACCATCTTCGGTGACATTCTGTCTAAAGTACGCTTCTCCCTCTCCTTCCGCCCATTCAGAGAATTCACCCGAAGGTGACGTTAAACGCATCGCCATTGGGAACCGGGATTGGAGCACTGGCTGAAAGATGTGCATGGATTATCGCAAAACTGGCGAATCTCGTAAATCTACTCACACTAAGATTTAATTTTAAAATCATGTCTTTTTCCAGAGTTTCATAGAGGCATGTCATTCGAGAGTCAAGATCCATGGTAATAAATCTTCCGATTTGTGGTGAATCCTGTCCAAATGTTGTTCGACTCGATAGAGCATTGGAAAGGACAGCAACGCATAATTCTATGAGAAGTAATCGCATCTAAATAAAATTGAGGATCATAATGAGGAAAAGATCAGGATTAAATTTCGGTTCCCGAGTGGAAAATCATTGCGAATATATGACTATGGATGGAGGGAAAGAGACAGTACTGGGAAAAAAGAGAAAAAAAACGAAAAGTAAGAAGAAAGAAAAACATGCAATAAATACGGTAGTAGACTGTGGAACGTTCCAGAGCCTTTCTCATCTCGAACAACGTTGTTTCACTATTTCACCGTCACTCACAGTTATTTTTTCCGTTTCTGAGGGAAAAGAGACCGAAAGAAGAGAAAGGAGGGAAAGAGAAGAAGAAGAAAGAGGAAAGTAGAGATCATATCTCGAGACCGTAGGAATTAAAAAACACCAAAATATTGAAAGGAGGGATAGCGAGAGATTTTAGGCTACCAATATCCGAAATTCTATCATGTTTCGTTTCTGGAAATTTTCAGAAATTTCAGAACGAAGGCAAATTGCATTCATTAGGACAATTCAATTAGGGAACTACATCAAACCTATGGAATCGCAGATAGTTTCCGCAAAAAAAAACAAGGGATGAAATTTAGGGATTTTGCATTTTGGAAAACAGTTTTGTTCCGTTGTACATGGATATCTTAGGTCTTTTTATCATCGAACAACAAAGTTCTCACTATTTTTGAATGAATCCGAGCGGTTTCGGATAGTTGTAGTCCCTCCAGGTAGTTGAATTATTTAGTCGTTTCGTTTACACTAATGCCCCAACGGAACCAAATAGACAAGACTATAGGAAAAAATAGCGCGTGGCATTGTAAACTTCCAGAATTCTCTTCCCCTGTGCATTAATTGGTTTTTGGTCCGAGACGCGTACATGTGGGATATGTAGGATGATCTACTACATTTTTATTATTATTATATTATAATTATTTATTGGTTATTTTTATTATTACATCTTATTTTATTTTATTTATGAATGGTTATATTTACAGTGTACTAACTGTAGATCCATTATCATCCCGGAACTCTTACAGAACTAAAGACTAAAACAAGGAGTAATTGGGAACATGTCCAAGATTGTCTAAGAAAATCGTAAGATTTTCTTCGAGTTCACAAAAACCTGTTAATTCATTGAAATTTATCAGTCTTGTTGGTTCTTCAAAACATTTCTGGGATCTGAGGGACCCTTTCACGTGTGACGAGCACTTTCAGCGCAAAACGAAGTATGGACGGTTGAAAACGAAATGAACCCCGGTGCAGTTGCGGAAGCGGTTATGCCTGAGGCGGTGCGGTGGAGCGTAGCGGTTAGCATTGGAGGAAGACTAGCTAGCATCACTCGTCACTGCGTCATCGCGAGTGTCACATAGCTCCACTGTGTCGCTTCTGCACCAGCTCATAGCAGATCAATTTCTTTGTTTCTGTCTGCCTATTCATCTCATACAACAACAAAGGGGTAATTCGAAAAAAAAAAACGTGCCTGCGTAAATTTGGTCGCAAATTTGTTTTCGCGAAGCTTCAGGAGCTCTCTCATATGATCTCAAACCTTTGGGAACTTTGCTGCAATTTACACTCGAAAAAAAACGACAACAAATGTGTACGCGTTTCATCGATGCACATGTATTTCTTGTACAGTTACAAACTTTTTCATGGAATCGTAGTGGCATCCAGCATCCCTAATAAAGAAAAGAGCAAATATTATAACGATCACGAATTTATTGTAAAAATAAGTATGCACCAAGATGGTTCCCCATAAGAATTCACGGCAAATCAGTTGGAAATACTATTAATCCATTCTCAAGGATCTTGTCTTGATCTTCACGGAATTCTAAGCGGGTTTCCACGGAAGAACTTTGTAGGTTTACGTATGGTTCTGCTGATCTGAGACGTTTAAACCTCATTCTCATGAAAACTCCAGGTATTTTATGCTATTTTGGTGAAGCTTTGATGGGCAGGAGCGAATGTAGCGCAGTCGGTAAGAGGTTTCGCTGTGGCTGCAGCATAATCGATCGGAGGTTCGATTCCGCCCTAGTGCTCACCAAGCCTTTCATCCCTTCGGGGTCGATAAATTGGTACCAGACTTGTCTGGGAGGATAAAAACACTGACTTGGCCCGTCGGCTAACCCCCACAAATCATTGTGTAGGCCAATTACACATCCTGAACCTCAACGGATTCCGAATTGAAGTGAAGTGGTGGCGTGAAATCCGAAGCGGATCGATTAACACCAGACATCGTATCCTTTATCGTTTATTGTTGGACGTTTTAGTGAAATTTATTTTTTTTTCTAGAAAAAAAATCCAAATTCAAATACGAATCCTTGATTTGTCTACTCGAAACATTCGTCGAACAATAGCGACTTGAAGAATAGCAACAATAATATTTGCAATACAAAAACTAATCACATAAACTTTAATATAATAGGAATTTGATCGTTGCGTTGCTTCATCGCTGACGGTAACCTGTACAAAATTAGTATAAACGCCATATTTTTCTGGTAACGTACACTGAAAGAAAAATTTCCACTCAAATATCATAAACGCTTACCAAATTGTAGAATCGGAGTGCGTTGTAAATCTTATAAATGAGATCTCCCATTGAACGGCTAAGTTCCTGAGTGGAAAATACGGTAGATGAATTGTATATCGGTACATAAAGTGTAAACAATGAAGTAAACAAACACCGAATAATCGATTGAGATCAGAAATTTCCTACTTACCTCCAAATTCCTATTAATTAGACTAGCATTCAACTCCGCTTCAAATGTATCTCCTACTTTTTCAGGATGTTTAAAATAAATGGTTAGGAGAACTCGTATATTTCTAGAAGAACTTATACAAATCTCGTAGTCTCCTGAAATTGAAAATTTTTAAAATGTTTTAATGTTTTTTTTAAAACTAAAAGTATTGTTTTTTTCTTTTTTCCCTTGTTTTAAATATTAATCCTTCTTGCAATGTTTCTTAGGTCAGATAAACGAAGAGGAATTCAATAGATATGAAGACAAAAATAAAATTTAAAAAATAAAAATAAAAACAAAGGAGTTCAATAGATATGAAAATAAATACCACCTGTTCGGTACAGTTTTGTTTGCTGAGTTAATCTCGATTGATTTTAAACTTAACTTTTCACTCGAAAAGAAATTACAAAATTCTCCGGAAAATAGTTCATATAGAATCTTTTTGCTTTCAAGTTTTTTTTTAAAGCGTCCAAGCAGACGGATTGAAATTTTAAAATTTTGAAATTCTTGAAATTAAAATTAAAATTCTAGTGCGTCCAATATTGGATTGGAAGGAAAGTTCTGGATCATCCGGATCACCTTGTAGCCTTCCCCTACCCCCACCCCACTCCACTCCAGTAACAGCGAATCAGCCAAGACAGAGGATTTTCTGGCGTTTCACTGGAGATGCGCCTTGTCCTGGAGCATGTCTTCGGATACACGCGAGATTTTCGAATTGTGCTGATCCGCGGTCGCTAATCCGCCGTATTCGCTAGATTTGTCCTCAAATCGATTTTCAAGTGTTCTCGTCGATGAAAAAATAAAAAATTGGACGACGAAAAGAACCCCAAATCCGAGATCCAGAAGTTTTTCGACGCGAATCCCTCTGATTCCTACAAACGTAAAATCCACCAGTTTCAGGAACGTTCACGCATTGTTGTTGACTTCAATGATCAATATGTTAAGAGGCTTTGGGTAAATAGAAGATTGGAAAAAAAGAATTAGTAATTACTAATAAATAAATAATTATAATAAGTAATAATTAATAGTGGATTAATAATAAATGAGTAATAATATAAAATAATAAATAAAATAAATATATGGTATAAAATAATCAAATAAAAATAATAAATAAATAAATGTAATATAAAATATAATAATATATAATAATATAACTGATAAATAAATATAATATTATAAAAGGATGAATATGATAAATAATTTAAGTGATAGATAATAATAATAATTAATAATTAACAAATAATTCCAAAATTGGTCTATGGAGTGTCTCGAACTTTTCCCTGCAAATCAATAACTCTAATATTTAATATGTCTGAGTTATTCAGTTTAATTATTGGATGTTGTTTAATTATTGCTTGAATTTGTTAAAATTCAATTATTGCTTGAAATTGTTGATATTGAAATATTGTTTGAATAATTTTGTTTAATTTTTAGTTGAATTCGCTAAAATTTAATTGTTGTTCAAATAATTTTGTTTATTATTGTTTGAAATAGTTGAAATTGAGTTGTTGTTTGAATAATTTTGTTTAGCTTTTAGTTGAATTCGTTAAAATTTAATTGTTGTTTGAATAATTTTGTTTAATCATTGCTTGAATTTGGCGAAATTGAAATATTCTTTGAATAATTTTGTTTGATTATTGTTTGAATTTGTTCAAATTGAATTATTCTTCAAATAATTTTGTTTAATTGTTATTATATGTTTGTTATCCAGTTTATTTAGTTAGTTATAGTTATAAAATCAGATTCATTAGCATTTTAGCACATAAAATCGAAAAGCACTAACCATCTTCGGTGGTAATATGCCGGAAATTTACTTCACCTCTCCCTTCCAACCATTCCGAAAACGCTCCTGTAGGAGACGTTAAACGCATCGATATAGGAGCATTCGAAGATGGTGTCACCTTAAAAAAAAACTTCTTCTCATTCCTTGGAAATTTTCTCAACTGGGAAAAAGGCGCGGGAGGAAAAATCAGACATCATCGACAAATCTGGCTCACATCGGCTTGTAATTCCAGCATCATCTCTTTTTCAAGCGTCTCATACATACATGTGAGCCGTGCTTCCAAATCTATCGTAATTATTCTCACCACAATCGATTCACGACCACCCCTTGTACGAAAAGTGAGTGCATTGGAATAATTCACGAGATTCAGGAATAGGAATAGAAGGATTCTCATCTAAATTATTAAATATTCGCGGTGGTAGCGGAGCGGAAAAAAGATTTGAAGATTTTTGTATGAAAAATATGAAATTGAAGCAGATTTGAAGATTTTTGCATGAAAAATATGAAATTGAAGCAGATTTGAAGGTTTTTGTATGAAAAATAAACAGCATAACCTATTAAACTATACATAAAGTTAAAGGATAAAGTTTCTGGCGTTAATCAATCCGCTTGGGATGCGCCATCACGTTCAATTCAATTCAGAATCGTTTGAGGTTTACGAGTGTGTAAGTGGCCTATACAATGACTTGCGGTGGCTAGCCGATGTGTCAAGTCAGTATTTTTGCCCTCCCAGACAAGTCTGGTACCAATTTATCGACCCCGGAGGGATGAAAGGCTTGGTGAGCACTAGGGCGGACTCGAACCTCCGATCGATTGTGCAGGAAGCGGAACCTCTAACCGCTACACTACACCCGCCAAACTATACATAGACAGACGATAGGGCGCTTTTTCTTGCGTATATGGGACCCGGGGACAAGTCAGTCGACTTTTACAAAGTATATTTGTACTACATTCAAAACACGTAAACCTTTTGAGTCCGAAAAAAGAACTTTTCGAAAAAATCAGAATGCGATGACGGTGAGTTAAAAATTGAGAATTGAAAAAAAAAATAGAAAAATTTTAATATTTAGAAATTTAAAAAAAAAACTAAAATTAATTTTTTTGTTAAAGATCTTGACTAAAAAATCAAAAATCGAAAAGTGTCCGGCCCATCAATAGGTCGCATTTTTCCATTCGAGCAAAAAAATAAATAAAAATAAAATAAAAAGCGTTGCCAACCGTTGAGTCTCGCTGTGGTCAAACAGTTACTGGGTGCTGTACAGGTACGGGAGTAAAAACCTGATAATAATGGATAGAGAGCTAAAATTCTGGAAAAAAAACCAGAAATAAATAAACAAATAATAAATAGGAATAATCCTGAAATAATGTCAATCGGAATAGATAGTTCACATCAGACAAATGCATCGTAGTGTAATTTACACTATAAATAAAATTTGTGAATGAAATTTACGAAATTATGTGAATTTTGTGGCTGAATTAGAGGACACTTTTCAAAAATTAGCAGAAATCAACAAAATCGTTTAAATCCAGCAAATTAATGGAAAGGTATCCAGCACAAAAGGGCATCACATCACCTGAACAAATAGTTCTTGCAGTCGAGCATCCACACGTCACAGCCGAGACCCACCACGACTTTGTGGAGTTCCATAAAATCTACAGAATTCGATTTTTCATTGTTTTCCAACGTAAAGGAGAAGAAGGCGTCGTTCGAAGAAAAATATAGTGTTTATTGTAAAAAATATTTATTATTCTATATTTTCATTCCGCAATTTAAGAAAAAAAAACAGTAGCGAACAAGGGAACAAAAAAAAGCTAAAAATCAGATTCAATAGTTTCAATATGAATGGAGTGATGTTAAGATACCTTAAGACTTTGAACATTAATTATAGAAAATAAATCGTCGCCATCGCGGAAGCTCCTGACATCGTTCTGATGCTCCCATAACGATGTAACTCGACTCAGGCCACGGATAAAGAGCTTTTACAAATTTCCTGGAAGTTTCTCGCAAAGAATTCCAAGTTTTCGAGAGAACTCGAGGATGAATCAGCGATTTGTGGGTATTCTCAAGGAAGCAATTCAAAAAGATGGGACCTCACGAGATGGCGACGACGGCGACCACAAAACGTTTCGTAACAATCCATACGTTCATGATTTCCAACACAACAAAGTACAAAATTTCATCTAATTCTGGATTTTTAGTTTGTTAAGGACGATGTGTCACGAAATTGATAGTAGGTGCAGTAACCTCAGGGAAAGATGTAGCGATTGCGTTGTAGATTAAACGAGTGCAGCTCCACTCATCTTCTCCTAGTCGTCGTAAAAAAAAAACCGCCGTGGAAGTCGTGGTTCTTTCCTACGAAATCACTCGCTACGCACCACCGCGCTCGCACACGCGCCGCGTCCAGCCGGAGTAATTGAAGAAAAATGAGGTCTTTAGCAATTCACTCAAGTAAAACCAATGAATAGGCTGCTAGGGGGACCGTAGTGTGCACAAAGCCGCGCGTACTAACGTGCCTCGTAGGAACTAACGCGCTTCCCACGCCGTTTTTAGGACAACTAGGGAGGATTGAGTGCCGTGAGGCCACTCGTTCCCTATCTACCACTTAAAAACTACGTTCTAGGATTTCATTACCACGTAAACTTCGTGATATGCTGATCTCAAAACACATTCATCTTCCCTCCTTGCTTTCCCCAATTGATCGCTCTTATTCGGTTCAAAAAAAAAATCGAAGAATAATGGGAGGACAAGTGAACAGATAACTCAGATAGATGCACTGATCTCGAGAAATGTCTTAAGCTTGTTAAAGTTAAAGGCAGCACTCACGAAAAAATTCGTAGTCTCTTTTCTTTTCTTTTCTGTTTTCGACGAATGTTTCTGGTAGACAAATCAAGGATTCGTATTTGAATTTGGACTTTTTTAAAAATCAAATTTCACTGATCGTCCAGCATTAAACGATGAAGGATAAGGTGTTCGTGGCGCTAATAAATCTGCTCGGAACCACGTTCACTTCAATTCAGAATCGTTTGAGGTTCGAGAACGTGTAACTGTCCCAAACAATAACTTGCGGGGGCTAGCCGACGAGTCAAGTCAGTGTTTTTGTCCTCCCAGACAAGTCCGGTACCAATTTATCGACTCCGGATGGGATGAAAGGCTTGGTGAGCACTAGGGCGGATTCGAAACTCCAATCGATCGTGTGCAGACACAGCGGAACGTCTTACCGAATGCGCTAAACCCGCCTTAGACGTAGATGTCTAAAGTGACTCTATGACTGCGGCATGGATCACCGTCTTTGACAAATCTCGTCGGCTCGCCATCAACTGAGTTCACCCATTTGCGAAAGCGAGCAGGGAACAGCAATGGCGGCGAAGGGTGAAAAAGAACAATGCTTTGCAACCGCATTTACTCGTAAACCGAGTAATTCGACGTCCTCGTGAATTTCTTGGTACCACAAGGAAAAAGAATAAGAAAAGAAGAAACCGACAATTCTTTGTCAGCGCTGCCTTTAAACTCCGATCAAAGAAAACTATGACCATAGAAGGAAAAATTCAAAAAAAAAAATCCCGACACTATAAAAATTGAATCAAACCACTTGAAACTTGGTGCAGTTGCGTCGTGAGCCGCCCTTCAAATGGCGAACTGCAGTTAGGCTACGTTGAAATCGAAATGGGACCTTCGCTTGCTGCTGCACTCGAACTGAGCAGAAATGAGTACAGGTCCCATTTCGATTGTGACCGCTAGCTCGACCGCGGCCACGCCTACGCAATTGCATCAGGCTTCAAGTCTTTTTGGTCCTTTTTGGTCCGATTTCTAACATGAACGTAACCTTTCAACAATTATAAAATCCTTAACTCCTTAAAAAAATCTGATCACTAAACAATAAAATTATTTCAGGATTGAGGATTGTGGACTAAATAATTTCGTCACAAGCGAAAACAACGGAGAAAAAAGCTTCAAGTCAAGGAAAAAATATGTAATATGCTCTAATAGTTATGTGTATGAGTGAATTCTTATGCATATGAACCAATATCTACGACTATTACGCAAAAATATCCTTGACAGTATGTTTAGGACGTGGGAAAAACTCCCGGGTAACTCTTAGAATTAAAGCGTTCTGCTAGTAGAAAATAAGGTGGATCTTGTACGAAATTATCCTATCGATCGATTCTATCCGGATCTACGGTCGGGGTTTAAACACGTAATCGCTTCGGATCCACATAGAACATTCGATGAATGATTGCGACTTGTGTGACAGCAACGAGAATATTTGTGAAACAAAATATTAGCACATAGGTTTTTATATAGTACGAATTCGATAGCTGCATAGCTTCATCCCGAACGGATGCCTGGAAATAAAAAGTGGATTTATCCAAGCGGCACATGGTCACAGAAAATACTGACCTTATTATAAGTTCTAATAGAACGAGAGATACTCTGAACACGTTCCACAATCGTATCTGCAGCCGTCTAAAAAATTTTAAGCACAATCAATATGTGGAAGAAGTTGGTTAAAGGCATCAGCCTACGAATCTGGCCTGGTATGGATTTCTGTTGGAGTATACCTATATCGCATCGTAGATTATGTATACAGAGGTAAACAAACGGTTCCTTACGACGTCCTCTATTGCAACGCACCACCCTTGCGTCCCACCTCCACCTGCGATTCGTCGAAAGTCTATTCGGACGCTCCAATAAGCAATTCATTTTACTCGACGAATCACAGGTGGGGGCGGGGCGAAAAGGTGGCGTTGCAATCGAATAAAATGAATTGCCTGTCGGGGCGTCCGACTGGAGTTTCGACGAATCACACGCGGAGGCGGGGCGCAAAGGTGGCGCGTTGCAGTAGAGGAGGTCGTTAGAAACAGCGCTACGGAGGCGTCTTTCCACAGTGATACAGGGAGAGATGAGCGGAACCACCCCTGTATACATAATCTACGATCCGACATAGCTATACTCCAACGAAAATCCATGCCACGCCAGATTCCTGTGGTGATACCTCTAATTAAGGAAGTTGGAAAATCAATAATGGTTAAGAAAATCACAAAATAAGATTTTACGTTTAGTTTACCTCCAGATGATCCTCAATTTGATTAGCTTTGAAATAGTTGTCCATTGATTTTTTCATTGCATCTGGTTCATAGAAATGAATGCTCAGTACCACTTTTAATGGTCGACGTGTTGTCAGGCATATCTCGTAATCCCCTTGGAAAAAAAAGCGATCAACAAGTGAATTAAGTGGATTACAGTTGGATTACAGTTAATCTATCCGATGATGATCAATTGCAGATGTGCAGACGCGCTTGTTCGCTGTAGGACCCTCGTCAGCCCTCCAATCGAATTGCAGAGCTGAACGAGGCTTCCATCGCGTCATTTGAAACGCGGCTGTGTACGCAATTGCACCACAGGTCAGATCGTTTTGATTCCCCTAAGGAATATCTGATTCCACATCCATCCAATCGCATTGAGATCACAAATCCAATTTCTATCCTTTCTACTATTTGCTACGGCTACAAAAAATGATCAAATAAAGAGATAAAATTAAAAAAAAAAAACAAAAAACAATAAATTGACAAAAAATTGTGGGTTTTATAGAAGTAAAAATAGAAGAAGTGTCCATAATTTATGCAAATAAAAAGCTCTCGAGAGCGTGAGAAAATCCTAAAACATCTTCTAATAGCTGTATTTTTATTCTTCTATTCTTGTTATTTTTATTATTCTCACTACATTTTTAGATGTAATAACATAGAATAACGTTAACAAATGCTGGTTGGTTCATAGTTATTCCAGTCATGAACTGAACAACACAGGATTGTTTCTTTATCGTTTAAAACAATTTCTCTTCTATTTTATAAAAAAATAAATAATATAAAGAAAAATTGCTCACGTTCAAAGATAAGAGGACATGGAATTTTTGTAGCTACAGTACTCATTCATACCTACAGACAAAAAAAAATCCTTGAAACTTACCATTTTCACTGACATTATGATTCATATACACATCATCATCCCCTTCAGCCCAATCAGAGAACTGTCCTGACGGTGACGTGAGACGTAGTGCTATCGGATTTGTGCCGAGCATTGGCTGAAATAATTGGATTAATTTTTTTTCCTAGGAATTATGAACCGAGCAATATTAGAGGAGAAAGTCTTACACTGTAATCCAGAATCAGTATCATTCCCTTCTCAAGTGTCTCATATAAACAGGTCATCCGTGAATCTAATTCCATAGTTAATAATCTCGAAACGTATGCTCTGTCATTCAACAATGATTGTTTAGTGAAAATATAGGAATGAAATATTAGTACCAGAAAAAATATCCGCATCTAAACACTTGTTATTTTTTAGGAAGGATTTCTGGATGTATTCAAAGAATCTAGATATAAGAAGGTAGAAATCCTTTAAGAGCAAATTATTCAAATAACCAAGAAGGAACGTTTCCGTAGAACAAAAAAAAAAAGAAAAATCCAGAATCAATGACGATTCATCCACGATACTCCACATACGATTTGATTTAGTCGTCAACGGAAGAAGATGTTGTTCTCACTAAACAAATATTATCGAATTTTTCATCTGAATAAATATTTTTCCGGGAATATTTTGACATTATGAATAAAAAAGGAATAAAGTCATAAATAAAAATAAAAAGAGTAAGAATAAAAGTAAAAAGTCATCCACCAGGGACGAACTTACGCCACGTTTTACTCGAATTCGTAATCGTTCTGGAGGTTTTGGAACGCGTGTTGCCCTATATAATGACTTGCGAGGCCCAATTGAGGATCAACTCAATGTTTTTCAATCCTCCCGTACAGATCTGGCTCCAACAATTTATCGACTGCGACGTGGTGAAAGGTTTGGTTTGCTCTGGGCGGGATTCGAGCCAGAGAGAGAGAGAGACAGGGAGAGTGCGAGCGCCAGATCTGTGTACATTTTTTGTTCGTGGAGAACGTGAACATTCAGGGCACGTGGCCCAATTCACGACATCATTTTAACACGCGCACGGACGTCAGAAGCATAACGAGGCCAAATTTCTAACCTAGCCCTAAAATCTTAATACAGAAACCTACAAGAATTAGCTCGCTTCGTAGATCTTTAGAAATTTCCGGACAAAATCTCTGAAATTAATCCTAAATCCTAAAGGCAAGATGATTCCTCGACTAGAGGTGTGAGTGGTCATTGGAAAAAATTCCTTCATTTATGTCAAAGGATGGATATTTGCTCTAGTGGCTAAAGTTTTAATTTAAAGACTTAGAATTTTGTATGTTTGATGGAAAAGAAATATTTTATCGCCTAGACCTAGTATCGATTTTGTGCAATTTTAATGGACAAATTTTTAGTTTCAATTTTTCAGTCATGACGTATTTGACATAAGTTCTATCTATCGGAGAACTTCCGCGGATGGAACTTACGACGCCCCTTAGAAATTTAAAGGACGCGAGTGGCGTCCTTTAATTTCGTTTTCTGTCCAGGAACCATACCCCGTAAGATTCGTAGTAGTCGATAGATGGGCCCATTTATCAGTCTTTTCTCAATATTCATTTACTCTGTTATTCTTTTGTTTTGTCATTACTCGTACCTTTACCTCTTACCTTTACTATTTTTTTACGTATGTTATATCATGATTTTGTGCTTCGTTTGGTTTAATTACCCGACTTTGAGGTGACGCCACATAAAGAAGTTGGTTCTCAGTGTTGGTCAAAGCGAGCAGAGGAAGGCAGTCCGGAAAAATCCTACCTACTCTATCTAACCCTTTTTACTATCCTTTCAAACGGACTTTAATGATTTTATATTTTGGACTGGCACTAGGGCGGAGTCGAACCTCCTACCGATCATGCTGCAGGCAGAGCGGAACCATTTACCGACTGCACCACACCCCTCTTTCTCCTAGAGACTTTACTTAACTGACATTAATGAGCGATAGGAAGTATGAGCTTTAGAATAGAAGAGAACAGAAAAGAAGAAAAAAAGAAAAAATATTGGAGAGATGAGTTTTTTCAACACAACTGAAGAGGAAAAAATTTCCTATCGGTACGGTGCTTGGTGGAGATGTACACAACAATCGTTGTTAGATAGAAATTCGGGCTGTTTGCTATCATTGCTTTCCGTCATACACAATCAATTTTCAACGCGGTTGACAATAGGACCAGGAATATGAAAAACATGAATGGAACGATTGTGTTTGAATCGTTTTTTTATGATTCTTTTTTTTTTCCTTCTTTTTCGATTTTTACGTGGGGCGGAAAATTCTGTGGAAGGGGAAGATTGCTTGGAGAGTTCCTCGTCAAATTTATACGGATTTTTGATCAATAAGAATCAGAAAGTGTAAGTAATAACTACAAGTTCGCCAAAAAAAACAGCGAAAAATCCAAATTTAACCATTTTTAAAATATAATTTAAAATATAATTGAGCTTAAGACGGAAAAGTTGTAAGAATTACTTCGTTCGTAACTTGATACTATATAAATAAACTATAATACGATATGAAAGTATAATGCACATGGTAGTATAGCGATATATAACTATAATATGTAAACTATAGATGTAAATAAATACACAGCATAAATAGTAATACAAGGATGCAGTATAAATAACTGAAAAATATAAATAATAATATAATATAAAATGTAAATAACTGTAAAAATTATAAAAACTGTGGATACGTATAGTTAAAGGTGAACGAGTACGCGTGATATATTTCAACTTGCCCTAGTTCCATGATGTCGTGTTTTTTTTTTGCATACTTCACACCAGAATTCACATAAATCCAAAAAATTGCTTACTTTTAAATATTACGCAAAATTACTCTTAGTTTTATGATAGGCGCAAAAAAGTACTACCTAAACCTCAGTATTCATATTCGTTTGCAGTTATCCAGACCCTTCCAGGCCCAGGTTTTAGCGATTTAGAGATCTATTCCCAGAGTAATTACCTGCATTATAGTGCATATATTACCTAGAGCAATCAAATATGCAGTTCTCAGAAGATTTTTCGTTTCAATTTCTTCAATTTTTATTTAGAAAAAACTGCAATACAACTTAAAAGTCGAGATAATTAAGATAATCAGATAAGTTAAAGTCAGTGGAGTCGAGATATGAATAGTTTTTTTGCGATGAGCATAGAAGAGGAGTACGTGATAGCATTTTATGTCTATCTTTGATGTCTAGTAATCCTCTGGTCGATAATAACATCGAATGACACAATTAGAATATAGTTTTTTTTCGATATTATATTCTGAATTCCTAAGGGAGCGGGTGTAGCGCAGTCGGTAAGAGGTTAAGACGTGCCTGCGCGATCTATCAGAGGTTCGAATCCGCCCTAGTGCTCACCAAGCCCTGCATCGCCGCGGGATCGAAAAATCGGTACCAGACTTGTCTGGGAGGATAAAAACACTAACGTGACACATCGGCTAGCCACCGCAAGTCATTGTATAGGCTGGTTACACGCTCGTAAACCTCAAACGATTCTGAATCCTGAATTCGAACGTGGTAGGCGGGTCTCAAGCGAATTGATTAACGCCAGGCACTTTATCCTTTATCCACGTTATATTACTTAGAATCGAAGCAGCTTTGTCGAGTTTCTGGATACACCCTTCCAATACCCGTGGAAAGGAATGAATATCAGCGAGATGTGTTACCAGATTTGAAATTCGAATTGACCCAGCTAGGTACACTAAGATCATTCTCCTAACTCAGTTAGACTTTTTTCACGACACATTGTTACAGCTGTTTATAAATTTTTTATAGTAAAATTATACGTGAACATATTTCGTTGCTAGGGAGGTTGGGGTTCGCATGTTCAGTGAAGACAGGCCATCTAAGTGTCTAAGTAAATATGTTTCGTTTATTCCAATAATTTTGGTCAGTACAAATGAAAATAGAATAGTAATAATAGAAATTATAATAATAACAATAATAATAGAAGTAATAAAAGAATGATAGAAATTCAGAAGGAAAAATTAAAAAGAAAACTGACTTCTACTCTAGTAATGATGATAACAAAGAAAGAGCAAACTGGATCAATGTTGTTAATCCACAAATCAGGCTGAGTTCACCTCTTTAAAATAACTTCTCAAACGTTTTTTTCTCATTTTCATAATCAGTTGAAAGAAAAAGGGAAAAAATGAAAAAAAAAATCAGAAGAGTCTTGTTTTGCAGAACAAATCCTTCAAAATGCAGGAAGAAGAAAATTCTGAAAGCAACGCAATGAAGGAGAAATCTAAAGAAATGTGGCTTCTTTTTTCGAGGATCCAGGAAAAAAAAACTCAATAGGTGTTTTAGCTCAATATAAAAAGAAACAACTCAACACAAAATAAAAGGAGAACGTGTTTCGCGTTGATCAATTCATTCCAAATGAATTGAAATTAAAATCAACGTTTTCAATTTCAATTCAAAATAGTAGAATGACTTGTGTTCAACAGTCAATATGAAACATCAGTTTTATTGTGATCCTGGACAACACTACAATCTATTCGTCAACCATCCATTGGAGTGAAAGACTCGATTGGGATTCACCCGTCGATCTTGAACCATCAATCGTAGCTGTGAGGAGTTTTCATCACTCTGCTACATTAACCACTTCAAATAATCAATTCTCAAATTTCTATTCAATTTTTCATCAATTCATAAGTGTCGCGGATTCGACGCCACTCTTTTCACAACATCTAAAGGGCGCGTGCTGCGGACGACGGTCCCACAACTCTCCTCGGTTCGCGCGCTTTTCGCTCCGCCCACTTTCGCTGCTATAAAAGGACCCGTTCCGTGTTTCGAGATCCATTCCATCAACATGTCACCTGGCAGGCGGCAACTGGAACGGACTAGAAGAGCGGACGCGAACGATATCGAACAACAGTACCACTTTCGAGCAACAACATCTGCCAAAAGGGAGGAGGAGGCACCTGGCACCAGCAAGAAGTAATCGGCGTCCTTGAGGCTGTCCGGCGGAGTGGAGCACATGCTCCCACGACCAGGACTTCGTTCATACGTCCGGGGATTTGTTCTTGCCGGGTCCATAGTGAGTGGCTGGGTAGGCCCCGCCCCTTTAATGTTGTAGTCTGTGTGTATATGCGTAGAGTGGAATGAAACTGAGCAAGTACTCAGTGTGCTTATTGCAGTGGAGTGCACGGGGGACGTGCCTAGATGTCTAGTGCCTAGACAAATCGCATGTGTGCGTTAAGCATACGTACGTGTACTGCCAAGGGCTCAAAGAGCCCAGACCGCAGTCCCTGCAGGGTGGCAGCCAGGGGATCCTCGCAAGTGCCAGAGCCTAGTGTAAGGCCGGCATGGGGCCAGAGTAAGGGGAAGTATGGCGGTAGCCTTCGGGCCTCCCAAGAACTCGCGCGGCAGGGAGTGAAATACGCAAGCCTATTGGCGACCATAAGCACGTGCGGATTAACTCAGACCCCGACTGTCCGCACATATCGCATTCCCCGGGGTGTTAGGGTCCTGGTGCCAGTTCCTCACAGGACCCACACTTCAATGAGTCTTCGGAACTGGACCTGGGGGACTAGGATCCGGGAACGCGACAATAAGGCCTAAAGTTCGGAATTCTGCATTGAAATTGGAAATTTCAAAGCAATAAATTAACAACTTGCGTTCACTTATTTAACCTGAAGCAAAAAAATCTAAGAGAGAATAAAATAAAATAAAAATATAAGAGTAGGAATATAGCTTTGCAGAAATTACCGCAACCCAGGGAAATAATATCACTCCGTCCCGATTTTTTTGAGAAAAAAAACCTGACTTAATGGAAAAAAAAACTGTAAAGAAGGAGAATCACCAGGTAGAAAAAGATATGAAGATGAAGACAACATATAGATCATCGAGCCTTTTATACACGGGAACTATTTTGAATTAAAATTTAAAGATTTGCTAAGTACTGGATAATTTTTTTCTTAGTAAATGAAAGAAGGAAGACGTCTGATCTCGGAACGGAAAGAAGAAATCTGAGTAATCGTAATAATTTAATTTTCAGTAAGCTTATAGTAACTTGAATGAGGCTTTTATTTATTCGTGCACTTTTTCACTTTAGCATTTATTAAAGGATAAAGGATAAAGTTTCTGGATAAATCCGCTTGGGATCCGCCACCACGTTCACTCCAATCCAGAATCGTTTGAGGTTTAGGAACGTGTAACTGGCCTATACAATGACTTGCCGGGGGCTAGCCGATCTGTCAAGTCAATGTTTTATCCTCTGAGACAAGTCTGGTACCAATTTATTGACCCCGGAGGAATGGAAGGCTTGGTTGGGGCGGATTCGAACTTTCGATCGATAGTGCAGGAAGCGAGACCTCTAACCGCTACACTACACCCGCCCCTAGCATTTACTGCTTTACTGGGAAAAAATGCTTAATTAAAACGGGTATCTGGAAATAAAGCAAAAACAAAGCATAAACAAATAGCAGCGAAGAATGAGGAAGTCTTAGTAGATCCTTATGAATAATCATAATAACTTAATACTAATTAAGCTTACAATATGTTAAATAAGATATTTATTTTTGAGAAAAACGGATAGAATCAAAATAAAAAATAAAAATAAATAAATAAATAATAAATAATCAAAATAATAAATAAAATAAATAAAAAAGTTACATATTTCGTAAAGAAAAAGCAGAAACGAAGCAAAAAACAAATAAACAGCAATGATGTGTAGTAGTGTGTTAGTGCTCGGCGAATACCTCGATATCAATAAAGGGCTTATCTGGCCGCCAGTGACGATGTGCCACGATGGCGTCAACGCCCTTTAACTGACTTCTAGTAGGAAAAATCAGAGTTCAGTGTTGTAGATGCGTGTCGAGAGGAAAAAAGAAGAAAGGAAAGAAAGAAAGAAAAAGAAAAATGCGAAAAGAAAGAGAAAAAGAAAAGAGAAAAGGAAGAAGAAAGAAAAAGCAGCGAATGAACAACTCCCTAGGGAAATTTAAAATTTTCAAGCTTAAAAGAAGTATACTTCTTTACCTATTTAATCCCGTTTCTTTATTTGCTTCGATTTCTATCTATCTATCATTTTTCTTTTTTTTTGTTTTTTGTAAAAATACCCTTAATACCAATATTGGTTATAAGACACAATTTTATTTCAATTTTATGTTTTATTGCACCGTTTCTATTTTTTTTTATTTCGCCCCGAAGTTCCATATCATTTTCGAGCAAATTTCTGGCCATGGTAATAGTTTCATCATAGGTAAATTTCTCTCTTGCTATTTTATCTGGAAGTGAATTAAGCATGGAATCGTTCTAAGCCATTCACCATTTATTTTAGGAATATATTTCAGAAAGTAAGAGCTCTTCATGATTTTCAAATCAAGCAAATCTTACATTATTACTATTATATTATTTATTATTAATATAGTTTCTGAAATAAATTTTATTTCATGAATTTTCTTTTGTAAAGCTCCATGTTATTTTGAAAAGAATTTCTGACAACTGACAAAGGTAAAGGAATAATCAATTATCGGATTATTTATTACATAAACATAAAAGTTTTTCCAACAAATATAGTTTCTGAAAATAAAATTAATCTGATATAATCTATTAACCAACCTAATATAATCTACAACAATTAATCCGTAATCCATGCGGTCCCAGATCCAGAATGAAATCCTTGTGCTGTGAATGGTTTTCACTATGGTTTCAGCTTAGTTCTTCCATTTTTTCTGGACATTTTTTCACCTCAGAGTTAGTAAGCTTTTTTTTTCTTCGATATTCCTTTCAATCCTTCTGACCCAAGGCTCAGTTTCCATTGCGTAATGCTCCTGATTTTCCATTAAAGGCATCACCACACGAATCTGGAGTGATATGGATTTCCGGTGGAGTATTCGTATACGGGATCGTAGATTACGGAGAGAAGGGTGATTTCTAGTCCATTTCTTCCTAATTGCCGTAAAAAACGGCCAGGAAGATACGGCTTCGAGCGTTCCGGCGCGCTATTTTCAACAACGAGTTCGATTGGAGCGCGCCAGCCTTGTGCACGCGCCGCATCTTCCGGACCGTTTTTTATGCCATTTATATATTTTTTTATATATTTTATATATTTTTATGCCATTTTTATTTTATTTTATCTTAGCAAGAAATAGACAGAATAACCCCTTTTTCCATAACCTTCAATGCCGTATGCGAATACTCCACCTGAAATCCGTATCACCTCAGCTTCGTGGGGTGATGCCTTTAAGTTTTCAACACTAATTTTGCTTTGAGTCCTAACAAATTCTTGCTTTCATTGGCACAGAAATAAATTTCTGCTCTGCTTCAAACCTCTGCCACTATTCACTGAACCAGAAAATTGATATGACAGCAACAATTCCTTTCCATTTTTTCTCCGAGTTTCTTTCCACAAAAAAAGAAGACGTTCATTTAATAGTTTATCGCAATAAAAAAACCTTATTAAATAATATAATAAAATATGATAACATCCGCCATTGAGCGGTGTAGCAATATAAAAAAAACAGAGAGTGAGTCGCAAGAGTGTGCATTTTAGGAGAGAGTGGTGGTGATTGGGGGTGGGTGGTACAGAACCGATCGAATAAAATCGTATGATATATGACTAGACGTTAATCAACTAGAAATCGAACGGATGGGTTATTAAAGCGCGGCAGTTCTACTGAGAACAACTACTTTACACACAATTAACGAAAAGAATTGGCTGACAAAAATGGATGGATGTGAAGAGAAGGGGGGTGAGAAAAAAAATACACTCGAAACGAAAACTGATACTTGAAAAGGCAATGACAGTGACATTACAGTCAACAAATCTACTGCCTTCACGCGTCATCGGTCCTGTGTACAAACAGCTCCTGTGCTGAGAGAGAAAAAATAATAATAAACAAAGGTGAATAGCACGAATGAAGAGGGAGTTCGCCCTCAGTTCCCTCCCTCCAAAATACCGATGAGCTCAACAATGACGATACAAGAAATGGGGAATTTCTTTGGAAACTGAGGGCTGGCAGGAGCGAAAATAAAACAGCGTAGAGCCGTGGTGAAATGGAGAAGAAGATCACTGTGCGTACATATGAATGATGCTAATAGCCAATCAATCAACCAATCAATCAATCAATCAAAAAAACGAGAAGAAGGTGAAGAAGAGAAGCAAATGACTGAATGAACGGATGATAAACAGGAGAATACAAAATAATATATAATTGCACACAAATTGTAAAGAATGAGAAAATCGAGTTGCCTAGTTTAGGGATGGGGAGAGGGAGGAGGGGGGAAGAGGGCGGTTGAAGTTGGGGCAGGAGAGCGCAACCGTCACGGTGCTAAACACACAGCCAGTACATCAGAAGACAGAGAGCGAGGAGCGGTTCTGATTGTGGTGCGTACGGCAGCCCGAATATTTTCTGGACGGACGACAAACACACACGCACACACGCACATACACACATACACACACGCACACATTTCCAAAGCAAAGCTGTCATGCAGAGGAGCACGATCGTAGCGTATCGTAGCGTAGATCTAGTATAGACCACAACCGCGTAGATTATTCGCGATAATCACGTCCGTAACCGCATCGAACACGAATTGAATGTTTGTTGTGTCCGTGGCACACGTCATGTGACAGTAGATCTCCTGAAAAAGAAAAAAATCAAGGTAATTTTTCCTAGAAAAAAACAACAACAAAATGTAATGTATTTAGTGGATTTGTTGTCTCAGATTTCATCACGTCATGATTTTAGCGGCTGCACGTCCACGATTTAAGAAAAAAAAACGAGAAATGAAGAATGATGGAGGAACGTAAAGATGTTTTAGCAAACGCGATGACGTTAGCGTAGCCACATCGCACGGATAATCGCGAAAGGAACAAACCCGCTATGAAGTATAAACGCTACGAACCTCCACGGGTATTCAATGTGATCGGATATCATTTTCTTGTGCGCAAGTAAAAAAATGTTTTAAAAAAATATACTGAAGCTACTGATAGGGAATTTTAATCCACGTGTCGACAGAAAAATCGCCCCAAAATTGGAGAAAAATCATAAGAGGCGGCTGAAAATTTTCGAAACCAAACATTTCAGGATAAGGAAACGATACCTTTTTTGTTTCTTTTGGAAAACAAATATTTTGTTTTTCTCAGTCTAGTAAAAAAATCTCGAAATCTGTGTAGTTTTTTGAGCTCTATTGACTATCCAGGAAAGATGCTGGTAAACTCATAGACATGACAAGTGTGACGAGAAATTCAGAAGCGTAGCTGCGTCAGGATGAATTATGAAAGGAAAAAGGCCTGGAGGTAGGTCAAAAGGAATCTGGAAACTAACGATGAAAATCTCAAGAAAAACGATCACTGTTTACGAATATTTTTCATTATTTACGTAAATGCAGCATGCAAAATAGCACAATTCTCATAGGTCATTCATAACTACAATAACAAACCACTGATTTAGGTACAGTAAGAGTATAAGAAGCCAATTTTCGCGTTTCATCCACACCCAGACTATGAGCTTCAATCCGTAAGATTAAGGAAATAATGTGATCCAGAAAAAAAAAACGGCTATCCTTGTATTCCATCACAATTACTTAACAATGTTACCATGACAACTCTCATTTTCGTTTGTCCTTTCTGGTTAGCGTTAAGGATAAAGTTAGGATAAAGTGTCTGGTGTTAGTGAATCCGCTTGGGACCCGCCGCCACATTCACTTCAATTCAGAATCCGTTGAGGTTTACGTGAACGTGTAACTGGCCCAAACAATGACTTGCGGAGGCTTGCCGATGGGTCAAGTCAGTGTTTTTATCCTCGCAGACAAATCTGGGACCAATTTATCTGGACCCCGGAGGGATGAAAGGCTTGGTGAGCGCCTAGGGCGGATTCGAACCTCTGATCGACCGTGGAGGCAGCGGAACCTCTACCGAACCGACTGCGCTACACCCGCCCTTTGGTTATCGTTAGGTGAGAATAATTGTATTCGGGGAAGGCTGTAGTTTGTCAATGACTTCAAAATTAGTCAACTTGGAAAAAATACTTATAATAATTTATTGATTCGTTCTATTCGTCTGACCAGAGGTCAGATCAAAGAAATAGAAATCAGTTAGTATTGGTACACATATATATGTGGCTTACATGACCGAATTGGTACAGAGGGTGGTCCACATGAAGTGTGACTAGGTACGGAAAATCCAGGGATGCATTGACTGATTGGGCCAAAGAAAACGCTATGGACTTTGGTTGACCCTTCCAGCACGATTGGTCGCGAGCCCACCGTGTAAAGGAGACACCGGAGTAGCGTGACACCAATCTTCTAGATTTCTGGACGAAGATGTTCAGCCTTCAGCAACTCGCCCAATTTCAATTCTTTGAGTTTTTCTTGTTTTATCGATCCTGTAGTAATACTCCTGCTCTTTTAAGCACATGTCACTGGATTCGCCGGAAGGACCCAAGTATGGGCTATGGGACCTGATCGCGTGCATCCTCAAAAATTTCCGGAAGAGACTGAATGCTTGTATTGAAGCTGAAGGCGTTCATTTTGTATGTGATGTGTAGAAACTTACGCAGAATTTTCTGACTATTAGAACAGAATAAAATTCTTACTTGGATTTATTGGTGCAAAATTGTGGTAATTTTTTTTTGCGTCACGCTTCATGTGAATCAGTCTTATGGTTTATTTACTGTTTTACACTTCAAAAAGTGATGAAATTGGCGGATTTCAGAAGATTTTCTTTCTCTTTTTTCCGTACAAACCACTTTTTTTGCTCCCGCCACGGCACAGGATATTAGATTCTATTCGTTTCATCTCATATTTAAATTTTTTACTCGTTTTAATGTTCCAAAATAAAAATGTTGGCAGAAAAACGATAATTTCACGTTTGAATGCCGATAAATGCATGGAATTGCGTAATAGCAAGTAAAAAAAAAAGCGGATTAGCAGAAATTACCAGAAGGATTACCATAGAAAGCAATAAGTATGGTCTTTGCACTCAGAAAAGGGTCAGTTGACGGTACCTCATTATAATTTTCAGAAAAAAAAACATAATAATGAAAAAAAATGTAGAATCTATAGTAGGCGTCAAAACAAGTTCAACTTCGTAAGCGTGACGCATTACCGATTGAAGCGAGTTAGTGAGGAGAGACGGTGCGTTTTTTGCAGAGAAGCGCGCATCGCAGCAGTAGACGCGACACGACGCGCGGCGTCAGCCTGTCTGAACACCATCGGAGGCGGGAGTATGAACGCGCGACATTTTATCGCGACATTTTGAATTTCTCGTGAAAATCACATGTGAAACTCTTGAAAATTTAAGTTTTTAATAAACTAATAACCCTATTTCTGTGTTTTCAACTGTGATCTTCTACAAAATTTCGACCCCAAATTAGAAAAGTCCTTAAAATTCTAAGGTATACAGATAAAAAGCAGGTATTAGACAAACAAATAATAAGGAAAATCTCGTTTTTTTCTTTTGCCTTCTAATATTTCAATTAATATCATCTTATTCATGCGATAGTGGGCAGTTATTGATTGACGTGTATTACGGGCTTCGTAACTTTGATTTCGCTCACAAAACAGAATAAACGTTAGATAATGTGTTTGAAAATGTCGACTACGGTATACGGCAACGACCCTTTAATAGGTGAGATGCAGCGATAAAAAAGTGAGTCATGTGAAAAATCATTTTTAAAAAAAAGAAGAACAAAAAAAAACAAACAAACCTTATTTGCTGACTTATTCTTTGCCTCAAATTGTGCTTGAATATATGCCGAAGCTTCGTGATAATCTTGTCGACCTGAAAATATGGAAAACCTCCTCTTCTTCTCCTGGGAGATGGTTGGTTGCAAAAAAATCATGGAGAATTCATGGAAACGTGGAAAAGTTGCATATAAATAATTTAAAAAAAAACCAATAAAGTTCACCTGAGTATTCCGGGAAACAAATCGTAAGTGGACTTTTCTTGATTTTCTCCTCAAAGAGATCCTTCTTATTCAAAAACAGGATAATAGACGTATCCGTGAACCATTTATTGTTACAAATTGAGTCGAACAATTTCAATGACTCGTGCATTCGATTCTGAAAATGAGAAATTTCAATTTCCAATAAAATGACGTCATATGTATGACGCTATATTATTAGTAGCTTATTTCGTTGACGATTTTTGTTTTGTGCAATTTCACGTCAAAAAGAATTATGGCTGAGAGGGGGAATGCTCGAGACGGAATATCAAATGATTTTTATGAACGATCATTAAAGCTGACGGGCTTCTTTTTTTTTCCTAAAAATAGTGCAAAGCAGTTAAGCGCAGCCTTTCCAGGATGACGATATCCATGAGTTTGAAGCTAAAAGTAGCATTATTTTCTTTTTTCTTCTTAATCACTTAACAGAGCTCGCTCAAGAATGAAGAGAAAATTCCAAGGGAAAAATGTGGGCAGAAAAACAATTAAATTTTCTTATATTGTTTTAGCTTTCTTTTTTTTCCTTTTTTCATTTTTTTGCGTAACAAAAGCGGCCTAAGAACAGAAAAAAATCCAAGAGAAAAAATGCGGGCAAAAAAATAACCACACTTATCTTTTAATTGTTTTAGTTTTTTCCTCATTTTCTTAGCAGGATTTCCTTTTTAATTTTAGGACATCGCCACGCGAACGCGTCACGGCCCCAGGAGAAATATGTACATGTCCCAATCCATAGCAATGCGCGTCATTGTTTTGTTTTTTTTGTGGTTATCCCATGAACGACGATGAGAAATAATAGCATATTGGAAATCATAGCGGAAAAACCAAAAATGAGGATGATAGCCAAATTTCATGCTTCACGAAATATGTGTAAAAATATTGCGGTTCTACCGCCAGCACATTACATCGCAATGCAATCGATTTGGACAATTGGAAAACTCCGAAAATCCAATAATGCCAAAGTTTAGAAGTAATTATTCACTAAAACCGCGGTTATAAACAATTACAGTTCTAGTGAATAATTACGTTCTTCATCAATTATATATTAGAAGGTTGCACCTACGTCCAATCAATAATGATTTACGTCTCAACGGGAAACGATAGACTAACATGTTGTGTCATTTTAAACAAATTTTCCAACATATTTCGTTTTCTTTCTATTATTCATTTATTCGCGGACACCAGTATTACACGGAAAAAAGAAAAAAAATTTACCACTAATTACATTATTATTATTATTATTATTATTATTATTATTATTATTATTATTATTATTATTATTATTATTATTATTATTAATTATTAATTATTAATTATTGATGTCTTTATGCTCTGTATTATTAATTACACAATTATTATTACTATCTCTACTATTATTATTATTATTATTATTATTATTATTATTATTATTATTATTATTATTATTATTGTTATTATTATTATTATTATTATTATTATTATTATTATTATTATTATTATTGACTGCTAAGTAATAATGTGTATCCATAAAAACAAATAAAACACTATCAAACGCAAATTCCTGAAATTCAGTCTATGTTATCAAAAAAAATCGCTGTTTCCCTCTCATTTCATAATGTCCCCACCAGGTGGGACCCAGTTATTACGCTGTCACACAGTGGTTGTTCTATTACTTCGCCACCGTATTCCAGTGTTTTACGATGAGAATATTACAACAACGCATTGTTTTAGTGGATTACGACTCATTACTTGCTATTCGTCCGCCGGGAAGAAAAAATTGCAATAAAATAAGTGGATGCGATCGGCAGGAAATTAATTATATGTATTCGAGAATCCTTTTCACTTGCAAGATGAGGAACGAAGGTCCCACGTGGTGATCGAACTTAATTGAACTACTTTTATTGATTATATCAAGTGAAAGCTTGATTTAATTGACTTTAATGTTAAATTTCAATGAATGCGAGAAAAATCTCGACTTTCGATGAATTTCGACGTACTTGAATGTTGTGTTGATTTTAATTGATTTAATTAATAATTAAATAGTAAATCGATACGTAGCATCTTATTGATTTCCTCAAACTGTGACTAAGAATGGTGTGTTGGTTTTTCTAATTATATATTCTTTTTTTTTCTAAATAAATCCTTTAAATAAGTAAATAATTGACTAATTTTCAAGTTTTAATTCTACTCAAATTAAAATAGGACCTTGGCAGAAACCTTCAGCAATGATTAAAAGAGCTATGGAAAGGATTGAAGGTATGAAAACAACAAAAACGTTTATTTTTTATTTTGTTTACAGAAAATAGGTGTTACACTTCACCTTTGGCGTTCAAGGATACCAGAGAGGTACATTATTTTACTACCCCAAAAAAAAGCTTCTATTCGCTAGAAAATCTTTAGGAAAGTAGAGATTTGAGGTTAAAGGAGGTTGATGCCTGGATAAATTCACTAGTGAAATTGAAATTCACCCATACGTGCGCCTCGCCAAACGAATAAATTCAGGATTCAACAAAAGTTACAAGACAGGAAAATTTTTCTATGTGGTTTGATGGAAAGAGACAAAAATAACTACCACTATATCGAATCATCATCAATCATGATCAAAATAATCACCAACCTAATAAATAAAATTTTTAATTTTTTTTTAGATAAATAAAATATTTACCATCATAATTGCCACGTTTAAATATCGATAGGGAGGAGTCTAGAGGTTAAATATCGATAAGGATCATTTCCGAGAAATTTTCTAAGAATTCCCAATCAAACAGTGTTACCGCGGATTAAGGAAAAGGTCCAGAAATGAGGGAAACGGCTAAAAATCTGGAAGATCTGTTTTCTAAGGAAGCTAAGTGGGGACAGTGCAGCAGAATTGAAAAAGGCCTGGTTTCTGCCCAATGAGGTCATATACGGAGAGTGTAGGGAGAACCAATTAATTTCCTCCAACATAATCCCCCATCGAGGGGACCACGTCAATTTTTAATTGTCACAAATTCATGTACGGAATATTTTAATTAATTTTAATTGAATCTGACATAATATTGTTTTAATAGCTTTTAGTGCAAATTCTGTGCACCTGAATAAATAAAATTTCCAGTTAAATTTCTAGTTTTAATCCCGAGAACTCGATCTCAGCTATTTTTCCAGCAAACTTTGCAATACCCCGGGGATTCCCACGAGATCAACGTATTGTTGATGCCGGAGAATATACATCCGAGAATAACATGTATGGAAATAAATGAGGATTTAGGCTCAGATGTTTGGTTGGGCTTCAAGGATTCGTTGCCCGCGATAATAGAAAATAATACGCAATAGGTATAGCTTCCCCATTCATCGAAAATGGTCCTGGCACGAATTGGTTTATAACTTTACAAAGCAGTCATTAGCTACAAAAACTAGTTAGTTCTGATTCTATACGAACCCATTATCGAAAAGTTACGAGTACTTTCTGCAATTTCTAGAATTCGCGCTAATTGATAATTTCGTGCTGGGACCCAGGAGAAAGTTCCAGAAAGTGCTCATGCTTCTGTCGTTTGATGTCGATATGAGAGCGGTATGAACTATTGCTAACAGAAATGTGTATCCAAATAAATTTTTCCTTACATTTACTCCGGAAAAATCAATCATAGTAATTCGCTCGAAAGAAAGGAAGCAAAAAAAATAAATAAATTGAAAATGTTTGAAACAAAAACTACGAGTCCTGATAAGAAAATTATGAATCCTGATCGATCGATGATCGATTCGTTTGTATCTATGTTAAACTAACCGTGGTTTCATCTTCATGTAGAACTTGATCGTACTCGGACATAGCAACACAGAAAATTATCGCCGTCACATCCTCAAAACAATGAATCCATTTTTTTCGTTCTGACCGTTGACCGCCGACATCGAATAACCTTAATCCATGGCACAAAATAAATAAATAAACAAATAAATAAATAAGAAAAATGAAAATGCAAACGCGAATAATTCGACTCGAAACTCGGAATCGATTCGAGAACTGTACTCAAAACTCACTTGAAATTGAGGTTTTTGAAGGTGAAATGGACTTCCACGATACCAGTAGTTTTTACACGAGTACGCAGTATATCCTGCTCAGTTGGTTGATAACTTGCTTCACCTAATCGCTCTAGATCATCTAGGAAACTGAAACGGGGATCGATCAAATCGATGTATGTAGCGCCGTTAAGTCAGCAATAATGCAGCAGAAAGAAAAGAAAAGAAAGGAAAAAACACAAGAAAACAAAGTATTTCCATTCATAACATACTATTTGGCAGAATCGTTAAGTTGATATTCGTTGCTTCGGGCGAAACATTCTTGTACACCGCTATCTGCCCATAGCCTTTTCATTGCTGACAATAATTCTTCACTGAAATAAAGTACCGAATTTTTAGAGACTACTATTTGTTATGATTTATTTAAAACATAATTCCTGAAATTCAGGTACTGTAGGTACAAAATTTCCTACTGAAGCTGCATTAATAAACATTATTTTCTGCTTCGACGTTTTTCTATTGGTCAGCCCGGTGATCGAGGATTTGTGGTACGCTCAGCGCTCATTTAATAAAATATAAGGCCGACCATAAATTTCTCTCCTCTCATTTTTTTCTTTAATTTTTTTCTATTCAACAGCAAAAATATTTCAATCAATAGCGTAGTCGCCAAAATAATCAATGCCGTTCGCCAACCGATCGATTCCATTGATTGAAATTTTTCAGATTTGATCTTTTTATTCGATTTCTTAGTCCGATTTTTTCGGTTCAAGGCTCAGAAAAATGCAAAAAAAAAATTTAAAAAAATCGACAACCGTAAGATGAAACTAATAGAAGACCCCAGCGCATAAAATAGAGCAATTCTCAGCAGACTCTAAAGTTTTCTCAGTTTTTTTTTTCTCACGAAAGAGTTTCTCGAGGTGTTCGACGTCACTCGCAGAAAACTTGAAAAAAAAATTCGCATGACATCAACTAATGTGTACCTCGTCACTATACTCATGACATCATTCCAGGATAATTTTCACTTTAGGCGCATGGCTATATTTCCTTCTAGAAGCTTTATAGGCAGTAAATATGATATTCGAATACACCTATTACGTTCTCGAGGAAAAAAAACTACCGTTTCCTTCTTTTTTCAATCTTTTTATTATAGGTATTCCCATCGAAAAAAAAACAAAGCAAAGTTTTTCGTTTTTCCATGCCCATAATTCAAAATCTGTAGGAAACAATTCGGCCAAGACTTCGGGAAATTCCCCGGAACATCCATGTCAGTGGTTACAAAATTACCTTTTTTTTTGCTATTTTTTTCAGTATTTTTAGTATTTCTGTTGTTAATATTTTTGAAATTTCTTACTGCTTCCTGTTTCATTTTTTTAGGTCTCGTAAAGTCCTCGTATACTGTCTCGAGATAATCTTTTATTTATGCCATTATGATAAATATATGAACACGAAGTCTCAGCTTAAAAAAAAAAGAATTTTGAACACGTGTTTGCATGAATTTTGCATTATTCTAAATGTTTTAGGAGCCAAAAATTTGAATTTTTGAAGAATGAAATTATAAAATAAAATAAAGTAGAATAAAATAAAACAAAACGGAAGACGAGCACAATTCTTAATCCCTCAAATAATCAGATTTTTGCCCTCTATTGATAGAGCCCGAATGACTTGATGCTAAGCCGTTTCCGACTTTTCGAATATTCGAAAGAATCGAAAAATAGGTTTCTTGTTCGAATAGAGCTAGCAGCAAACATTTGGAAAAAAATCTGGGGAAAAATAACCGAACCTATGAAAAATGGTACTCTTGGACAGGGAAAAAAATTTGTTATACGTATTTTTAATGAGTAGCAAAACTAATATTAGGTTTCTGGAATAATAAGCTTTGGAGAACGAGAACTTGTCCCCTTGAGAAGATATAACAGAAACAAAGAAGGAGAGAGAAGAGAAAAAAAGCAGAAAAAGCGCAAAAAAAATCATCTATCGTCCCCAAATAAGGACGAAAGTACAGGCAATTTTCGTAAAAAAAAAATTTGCAGCATAAAAATAGACACAATATGTATGTAACATGCCCTTTGCAAAGTAATTTCCGTGAAATTCCACTGACGTGATGTCCACAAATAAATCATTCGGGTTTTTATGCTCATGTCACGTGAATTCTGTCAACGTCAGCTTTAATTTGGGAGGTAAATTGCTTTTGAACTCGCTCTACATTCCATGCAAAGAAAAGCGAAAAGAGAAAGAAGATGATGAAAAAGAAAAAGGAATGCATAGAATAAGTTCTCTCAGAGGGTTCGAAATGCGAAAATGCCCAGGAAAAAAAGCGGATTTGATCATCTTGTAGGTTGCAGCAGTACGGTAGCGCACCACCGACATCAGAACCTCATGGATTTTGACTTCTCCGGGAAACAGTTGTTAGAAATTTTTGATCCCAGACCCAAGAAAAAGCTCACCTGAACGGTTCAGTGTCTTCCATTCGGGCGACCACATCCATAACAAGTTTGGCATCGACCTGAAACGTGAATTTCGATTCAAGAGCGTCGAAACTTCTCAGTTAATGTCAATGATATTCCCATGTCAATGTTAATTTGTGTTCTGGATCAATATGATGGTCCCCGTGCTCATGTCCCCCCTCCACAAACACATCAGAGCTGAGCCCGCCGCCGTCGGAACGGAACGGAACGACTCACTCTCACTGGGTGCTCGTTGTGTGGCAGCAGCAGCAGCAGCCGGCGAGCGAGAGAGGCATCGGTGGCGGCGACGGTGACGGCAGCGGCAGCGGCGGCGGCGCCGGTGGAGGTGGCGGCGACGACGAGACGACGACGACCTCAGGATCGATCGTGAGGTGTTTCTCGTTGGCGGCGGCAGCGACGACGGCGGTGGCCGTCGAGGGGACATTCTGGCCGCTCTCGTTTTCATTCGATCACTAACTGTTCCTCATCTAATATCTCCCACTTTGTGCACACTATCTATATCCTACTCTGCCCCATTAAGGCATTGCGCTTCGATCCCATTCCAAGCTTCTATTCATCGTCTTTCGGTGGACACATTTCGAGTCGCAATAATGTAGATCTTGCTGCTTATCCAGAAAATGTTAAGGAATACATTCCCAGGTGCATTCTACCCCAAAAAAAATGGAAACTAAGAGCTTGACACAGAGATGATCCCATCCCGATGGGCAGAGGATATCCAAGCGGCTCCAGTTACTTTACTACTGTTGTGTTGCCTACGACGCCAGAACGTTCCAGAGGGGCTACGCTTGCGGTTCTACCGCCCTACAGCATTGGAAGAGATAGGATAGTGAGGAATGCAAAACTGCAGCTGGATCGTCTTAACGTACCCCAGGTCTACTGCTGTTCTTGACTGCTAAAAGATACCAAACGAACTGTTTTAGTGGATAATTTCTTTTCTAAATTTTCTAAATTAATTTTCTGGACATCGTTGGATGGCGAAAAATGCATTGCTGCGGTCGTGCCGCACTTATGTCTACTTGTAGGATCCTTAACCTTCTAACCTTTGGTTTAAACTAGAAAATTAAATTGCAGATGTTTAATCTCCACAAATATACCGCCAGAGGATTAGTAAAGGGCACCGAATAAAAACTGCTTCGAGAAATTTCTATCGAACTTTTCTACATCGTGGCCTACTTCAAAATATAAAATCTCAAAGATATCTTGGCTTTCAAAGATTTTCTTCAATCTTAGCGCTTCTATTTATTAAAGAAATCAACCCAAAGCATTTATATTTCTCTGGAAAATTGTAAGAAAACACGTAAAAGTGCGATCTGGAGAGTGTTTCCTCGCTGTTCTCGCTACCTTCGTCAAAAATCACGTAGGTATGCAATTTTCTGGGAAAATGAACAATTTGCAAAATGAACTCCTAAACTACGACACAGTGCTATTGGAAATCCATTAAAAAAAGATGGAAAAAATGAAAAATACTGAGAAAATATGAAAATTGCAAGAAATTCTGCTTACCTCTCGTTCTGATGCACCAAATGGTACTGAAAGATTGGCCATAGCCCGTAGAATAGCGACTAGTGACTGTACTGTATTACTGTAGACAACTGGTTTATACTGTTTATAGTCTTCAGCTGTGAATCCGGATTCGTGAATGATTCTGTAAGGAAAATTTAAAGAAATAAATGAATATCAATAATGCAATGAAATATTCGTGTTCCTATTGTTTGTATGTTCAAAGATTTAAAGGTTTATGCTGCGCTAGTACCGCTAAACCACCCGATGCATCACTTAACTTGAAATGTTTAGAATTTGTGACAAATAAATCCTATCCTAAATACTGCTCTATACTATTGAATGGTGTGTAATTGCGGACATAACTCTAAGAGCTAAGCGCATGTGTCTAACGTCTGCATTTGCGTACCATAGCATAAAATTTTACGACTTTTCTACCATAACCTTTTTTTTGTAGCTCCAGAACTAAAATTAACAGCCTTCTTTATTCGCTTTCACCCATCATTTTATTCGCGTCAATTCACTCAGCCGAAGTCCGTAAAAATGCGTCATTTCGATTGATGGAGAAAAAAGTCCAGCACTTGCAAATTATGGACGGACGTCAATCCACCGTAGTTACCGTAAATTCTTCCAGATATGATAAATCTAGAGTAGTTTACGTGAAAAAAATGACAGACTGTAATGAATTACAGGATTTTAAACCGACTAAATAGCTTAAAGGACGTAAATCTGCAGAAAACCAATAATTTTCTGCAGGGAAAATTGCGAGGAAAGGAGGAAAAACGCTAAGTAGCATTTTATTACATGTAAATACCATAATTAAGGGATTTTATTACTTGTGCATAAGCACCGTTTGTAAAACAGCTGTCCGTCAAAGATTTTTCAACGTGATGCGATGCCCGCCAAGAACTTCGATCCTTTCCACGTAGGTTAGAGACGCAGAGGACGCAGGATGGATGAGAAACCAGGGAACGAGACATTCGTTCGTGTACATAAATAAATTTTGAGCAAAAATTCAGAATCGACGGAAAAATCAAAATTAAAATAAATATTTAAATAAAGAGATTGGAAAAAATTGCCGAGAGTTAGAACACGGAACTAATAAACTTTATCAACGAACACAAAGTCGCTTTCAAGTAATAAACAAAATTAATAAAAAATAATACTAAAAAATAAGTAATGTTTTGAGTAATGGTAGTTCGTTTTATTTTATCCTTATTTATCCCCGTTATTTTATTGTATCCTTTTATTTTTTCCCATTCCTGAGTGGAAAAAGGAGTTGCCCTTAATTGAAACTCATTTCAAGAATAATTATTAATAGTAATAATAGTCTAGTTTAAAAATAATTCAACTCAACTGCCAGTTGTGCACTTCAAAAAAATCCTGGAAAAAAAGAAAAAAGTACCCGTGACACCGTGAACGAAATGAATTTTTTTGATTTCAAGAATTCGGTGGAAATCAAAAGAAATTAATGGGAAAAAATGGGAGCAGAAAAAAAAACCAGTGAATGATAATTTGCTGAGAAAATAAGGGCAATAAGGGTGAATCCATCTTACAATTATCCGGTCATCCGCGTTCGGAACGTGAGCATTTTTAAAAAAATTCACCATTTTCAGAAAAATTACCATCACACTTAATATTTGCTCTTTTTTCTGTTCTTTTCTTTTTCCTTCAATTTCTCCTTCTTTTCTAACTGGTTTTTCAACCCTCTTCTCCCATTCTCGAAGCAACCGATGATGAGAATTAAGGAATAAATCATTAACGATGTACATGAAAGAGTGGTAAGGAAAATTTTTCTCTTTTTTTTCTCCTATAGAACTTTCTTTCTCGTACTAAAAATCGGATTAACAGTAATCGAACTAAAACGATCAGCCTCTCATAATCCGCAGTTCAGGGAGTTTTTTTTTCGCCCCAGACAGGAAAAATTCCACGTTATCCGTGTGAGTCTGCCGGCCGGATGGTCGCCGCCGGCATCCTTCGGCTTATAAAATTTATCTTCGCAATCTCGTAATTCCCAATATATTCTATGGAGAAAACACTTAAAGAAATCATTTATCAAAAATATCGAATACGATGTCCAGGTGGGGAGATGATTACTGAGGATTCATCAAGGGTTACTGCGGAATGCTCCAAGTCTTGAGCACTATTTCGTATTCGTATTTTAAAAAACTTTTTTTTGATTCTAAGAATTCGGAATCAATTATCCCTTTATTTTTTCTCAGTCCTGAATGGAAAAAGCAGTTGCCATTAATTGGAACTCATTTCAAGGATAATAATTAATAGTGATAATAGTCTAGTTTAAAAATAATACAGTAACGAAACCGGTTACCGTATACTTCAGACAAAACAAATTGTTCCATTTTCCACCCAAATAATCCTACATAGCTAATCGTTTTCAATATTTTTTCAAAAAAAAATGATGGAAGATCATTTTAATTGGGACAAATTGAAGGATCATTAACGAAGAAAGAATAAAGAAGATGACTATCCACAAAAAGAAAAAGAAATGGAAATTTCGCCGTCAAAACTACTTTTTATCTAAGCTACTTTCTTCTTCCTCCTTCGAACGCACCGTATCTGTTTTTTTTTCTGAATTTTGGAAAGAAACCTACATATACAGAATGTAGGGATTTCATTTTCAGGAAAAGAAACGGAAAAAGATGTTGAAATCGAGATTTCGACACACACGACCTACAAACTTCACCTCAAATTTATTTTCTTTTCACTAATTCCAACATTACTACGCTTCAAATTGAACGTATTGGACCGCAAAAATCCGTAGTAGAAAAAATTCCCATTATTTTTAATTTAAAAAAAGGTAACTCTATGAAAAGATAAATGCATCCTGAAGACTAAAGATAAGAAAACGACAAAAATTTCCCCTCAGATGAATTTTTGAAAGAATACAACAATTTACGTGAGTAAAATAATTACAAAGCGCAGTATCCAGAAAGAGAATCCCCACATTTCATGCTGCTTCGATTTTCATGCATTAAAAATCCTATTAGTTAAATTTTAAAACCACAGATCACATTAACTTTGATTTAAATTCTTAAGAAATAATGAGACGATGGGTATCTGGCGAGAAAATCGAGCATTTATCCTCGAAAATTTCTTTTTATTGTTTTTTGAAGCCGCACATATCCTATTTTGAGTCTCTTTGAATAACTCTTTTCCTCTCCGGTAGCTTTTCCATTGACGGGTGAACCTTCTGCCCATCCCGATTATTTCTAATTGGTCGGCAGCTCGACTTCCTAGCCTAGCTCATCCCTGTGACGTCAAATTAAAAACCTACGTTCGCTAATCCACGAAAAACGAAACTTCTCGACAGTATGGATTAGGCTGGGATGAAAAGTGCACGCTTTGGTGCTTGGAGTGAAGCAAACTTCTTTTCGGTGAGTGAAGATATAGAAAATCGCTGCTCCCAACGACTAGATAGATTTTATTTATTTATTTATTTATTTATTGAAACACCTGCAGGTGTGCCATAGAACAAAAAAAAACAAGATGGAACAGAGCTCACTAGAATTTTGGCTGAATTTTACACAACAATTTAGCTTTGAAAAAATTTGAAAGCTACCAGAATAGATCCAAGAAAATATGAAATTTAGGGCGTGTGAATCGGTTTCCTCGCACTTTCGATGAGAATTTTCGACAATTTTTTCGGTTGCGTTCAAACTTAGCCTTCATTTTTGATGACAGGACTCTTCTGTACTTTCTGAGCACATATTCCTTAATATTTATTTCTGAGGCCAAAATTGAGGTAAGAGTTATTTCTCTGAACGTAACTATTTGTCGCTCCAAACGCTTTCCGAGAAATATAGGCTGATAAAAAAAAGTAAATCGTTTCTCCATGAGATTTTCTTAATTTCTCGAACAAAACAAAAGATTTTTCTCCTCTCCTCTCCTGTCCTATTCCCTCGATGCGTTAAACTGCTATGCGCTAATTGCACTGGCTAAGGTATTTGTATATTTTCTTCTAGACGGATTGACGTCATACGAGCATGACGTTGCTAGGGTGAGGACAAACGTCGTGCGCAAGTGGAAGCGGAAAAAAAAAAACGCAACCAACGTAGCAAATTCCAGCCAAACAAAAACGCGTAATCGCTGGAATGGATATACAAATGACGAATGTTGTTGATGAAAAAAAAAATTCTTCTGAAAACGAAAAATCGTAAATCAAAAGGCGAAAAACTTTAGGATTTTTCCTTAGTAATTTTGAGAGAGATTAATAGACTTAGTAAAGTTATTCTTTAAGAAATACATAAGAAATTTTTCTGACAACGACAAATCGCACATCGAAAAGAGAAAAACTTCAGGATTTTTCTAGTAATTTTCAGGAATCAATAGATTCAATAAAGTTTTTTTTTTTTTTAAATGCATGAGCGGCAAAAAAAGGATAAACTCTATCTAAGGCTATCAGACTTCATCAGACGATCTAATCTAACTTTTTAATTCCTAATAAATAGCATTGTTGGTATTTTGGTGCTGTTTTATTTAGTATTATTATTTATTTAGTATTATTATTTAGCATTGCTATTTATTTAGTAATATTATTCGGTATTAATAGTTATTTAGTATTATTACTTAGTATTATTATGTATTTAATATTATTTAGTAATTTTGAATAGTGAAGAGAATCTAGTGATGGGCCAATGTTGCTGTGTAAAACTCAAGCAAAACTCTAGCGACCTCTGTTCCTTCTTGTTTCTATTTTATGGCTTTATTATTTTATTTATTTTATATTTTTATTTATTTTTTAAATTTTTTATTTTATATTATTATTTTATTTTTTTTTTATTTTCTAGATAAACAGGTGAATACACAAATAAATAAATAAATAAATCTTACTTTTCCATGGTATTATTTACTAGTTTCATTCAGTAAATTCATTATAGCCTTTGGCCTTTTGTGAATGGTTAAGAACCATTCACAAAATGAAAAGAATACTAAGCTATATGAATTACTGTAGAGAAATTTAATGACCGCTCATAATTGGCCAGTATAGACTAATCAAAAACATAATGGAAAAGCCCTTCCCACCAATCCAAGGCCGCACCGCTCGCTCATTGTCGCGTCATTCGGCGTCATTTTCACATAAAATGTGCAGCGTTTCCCCAGTCAGGCTATTCGTAACAGAACTAACTTAACTAATTCAGTCATTCGTACCGTAGTCGACGACGACGTTCCGTCGAAGACTATAAATCTTCGCCGAGGGATCGCCCATTAATTTTTACGTCATTAGATCAGTTTTAGATATTAGACACGATGGTTCTAATGCATATACTGCACTCATATTGATTAGTTCGTCAACTTAAGATGATTAAATAAATAAATAAATAAATCTTATTTTTTCATGGTATTATTTAGTAGTTTTACTGATGATTAGGTCAATGAGGTGAGCCGTACTTACGGATAGATTGAGCAAAAACTAGACAAAATAATATGCGTTCATACTTTTGTAGCGTGCGCGTGCGAGATTAGGCGACACCAAGCGACAACAGCTAGAAAGTCGCTCCAAATTGTGCTAGCTACTGTCTATTGAAGAAGAAAACTAAAAAAGAAAAGAAACTCACTTCATTTGTTTCACTATAGTCGATTTTCCTGACTCTCCAGCACCCAACAACAGCAGTTTAATATCCTGAACATTGTGGAAATGTCATGTGAGAATTATGGATCGTGAAGGGAGAAAAGATTGGAGTTTCTTTTTTCAAAAAAAAAAAACTTTCATCAAACCTTAGCCGCTTGCATGCCATCCTCTTTGAGGTTTTTCTCGATCATTCGGGAACGTTCGAGAGCCGCCCGCTCTTCCTGTGACATGGTGCAACCCATGGTGTATACGGTGGGCGGGGCTTCGGTGGTGGTGGTGACGGTGTGGCGGCGAGTGGCGTACTCGACGCTGCGTTCCTATTGGTTGTCTAGTAGCTGCCCGTTCGTGGCGGTAAATATAGATGATTTGATGATGATGATGACGAACAACGACCACTGCACCCTCCACCTACAGAGAGCTAGCCGCACCTGCCGAACCCGATCAACACTGAAATGAGATACGATACGAGTACGTGGAGTTACGAGGGTGTACACGGAGGAAGAATGTCACGAAAAATCGGCGTGATGGATCTATCGATTAAATCATAGTATTAGAAAATGTAGGAACTGTTCTGAGATAAAGGATAAAGGATAAAGTGTCCGGGGTTAATCAATCCGCTTGGGATCCGCCCCCACGTTCACTTCAATTCAGAATCGTTTGAGGTTTACGTGAACGTGTAGCTGGCCCAAATAATGACTTGCGGGGCGAGCCGATGTGTCAACTCAGTGTTTTTACCCTCCCAGACAGGTCTGGCACCAATTTATCGACCCCAGAGGGATGGAGGGCTAGAGGCGAGCACTAGGGCGGATTCGAACCTCCGATCGATATGGTGCAGGCGGCTAACCGCCACGCTACACCCACCCCATTTTGACATAGTAGATTAGAAAGGAATATCATAATATTAAAAAGTTGCAGATCAAAGAAAAAGAAGAGGTGAATGGATAACTCCGAAGGGAACATGTGTCCCTAAATAAGGAAAATTCTACTACTGCTGGGGTAGATCCGGAAAAAAAAACTTGCTTGATATACGAAATGAAACCAGAATATTGGAGCAGTAAGAGAAAAACAATCACTCAAAATCCGGAGAATCCACTTAAAGGTCCCATACTCGAGATAAATCATTAGCACACGCGCTTGAATTTGAAAAAAATCATCAAAATCCTTGCTAAAAGTCCAAAAATAATTTCTAAAAAATTGTAAATAATAGCTCTAACACAGACAACAGCGAAAGGAAAAGCAAATAAACGAGAAGTTCAGCAAAATGTTTGCTCCTGTTACTGGATATAACCAACGTTCCCTCATCGATTCGAGCTAGTCCACGGAAAATTCACGGAAACTTTCCACTTTTTTTCGGTATGAATCACTTGGAAATACAACTGAGCATGGATTTCTGGAAAGCTAAGAATAGATGGAGCACTTAGAGGAGTTCCTCGTTCACACGAAAAAAAAATTAGAGCAACAATAACAGAAGAAGAACGAAAACAAAGTGTTGGAAGTGTCAGAGGGATCAAACAACAGCAGCAGCGGCAACGGCACAGAGATCCACTCTGATCTCCGAACAGATTTCTGGACGCTTAGCCGTAACGAAACGAATTTTCCACCACTATTCCCCTGGTAACAAAAATTCACGTAACCGATCAATAATATCGTGGTGAGTGTTTAGAATCCGGGAATCGAACACAATAGCGGATAAAATTCATCCTCGGTGACTCCTCAAGTGGCTACTCAAAACTGGAATCGTACAAAAGCTTCAGTGTGTATATCTCCGAATGAAAAATCCTGGAATATCGAAAGAAATAAACATATGGAACGCAGAAATTCTGCACTGCAAGTGAAGTACACGAAAATACGGAGGGTTCTTGTTGATAAGGGAAATCGATAACCGCCTCCATCCATCAACCTTTGGGTCAATCGTCCGGCATAAGCGGCTATAGGTTAAACATTAAAATATGAGGATTTCCAGGATATGGGGGCTAAAAAGGAGTGGTTTTACTTGGAATATAATGGAAAAGACGAGAATATGAGTCACAATAACGATTTGAAAGAAATATGGAGCAGATTGGCAGGAAAAATCCAAAACACAACAGAATGATGTACTGGAAATTGTCTGACAGGCACATAGAAAAGCAGCATGATAGCAGCACAAGCGAGAGTGAATAAAAGATGTCGGGGCATGGAAAAGGAACTGATGACTGATGCTACCTGCTCGAAACCTTAGAATTCTCATTACCTCATTGTATTAAGTAGTAGGAGACGAGGCAGCCAAAGCATTTGTGTGTGTGTTCGGGTCCCACCACCAACTCCACCACCTCCATCACCATCATTTCGGCGCAATAATTGCAAAAACTCCGACGATTTATAGCGCTGTGTGGCAGGCGACAAATCGCTGTCGGACGCGTGTCGCAGCACGTCGCCGCCGACGGCAGCCGCGTGAACGGCAGCTCTTTATCAGCCGGTTTCATCTAGGTAACAATGGATTGGAGTGATGAGGACATGAGGAAATCCCTAGAGGAGGCGGGTGAGGTCTAAGAAGAAGGAAAAGAGACTAGTAACGTCTCCTTGTTCTCGGCAACTTAGAGTGACCAGGGTCCCATTCAGACTATCGCGCCTAACCTCTAGAAAGATAAACTGGAACCGAATACTTTTCAACATCTCCATTTTCTCGTGACGTCGGAGTCCAATTCAAGTGTTCCCTATCGCCAGCTCTCCAAAGTGAATAGGGTCCCATTTTGATTATCACGTCTATGGTTCAGAGGGATGAACCGAAACTCCTCTCTCCTGAAAATTCCGGGAAAGCGGATTTTGTCGCTTTCGTTTACCTAATAAATACTGTCGAGGATTATCCTAAGTATTTCTTCCCGGTCACAGGATTGATCCGAATCCACAGACATCGACGCAAGAGCCCCTGTGCTAACCTCTAGAGGGGCGTGCTTGCAACCGACCGACCAACCGACCAACCGATCGAGCAATTAGCGGCTGAGACGTGCCTAACCAAATATAGAACGCCAATCCAACGGCTGTACATGCAAGCATAACTGATTGAACCAGTCGGGAGCTAAATCCAGAAATCTGGGCGAGTTGATGTTGTGTTGGTCTTATCGGGAAAACTTCACGATGGTGTCCGTTCCAGTAACGTTCATAAATAACCTCTTTTTCTGGAATTTTCCAATATTTCCTCTTGTCTTCTCCAGCATCACTAGGGATTATTTTTAAAGCGTTTAAGATCTCGATAAAATCTTCATTTCAATATTATTTGATAAATTTTCAGCTGGAAAAACCTGTTCACAGTTCATACAAAGCGAGGATTGTTCAGGAGCAAGGATTTCTTATCCTCAAAGTGACTTCATCCTTAAATTTCCCCCATTCAAAGTGGTTCAATGCGAAAATAATTAGAAATAACTGGGAAAAAATCACACCAATAGAAACACAAAGAAGTAATTGGGAAAAATTACGAGATATTCATCGAAAATTCCCGACTGCATATCATTAACGGAATTTTTGTGAAATTACATTTTAAAAAAAATTCTCGAGAGTACGTGAGCACCAGCAGTTTGGAGAGAAACTGAAAAATTAGGATTGTGGACGAAAATCAGATAAGCCACGCGGTGATTAATGCGATTTTCTCAAATCTTTCCAAATAAACTTGCTAATCCATACATCCTCAACAATATTTCTCTATAATTTTTTTTGAAAACTGGGAAAAAAGAGGGTTTCTCAGAAATAGTACAAGTTTACTGTTATATTTTTCAATTTATCCGAGAATTTTTTGGATACACTAACGATCAACGCCTCAACGTTATTGTCCACACGATTAGATTTTTTCTTAAATGGAAATTGTTGCCCGTTGGATTACAAGTTGTATTTGAAATTTTGAAGAAAAAAGAAATCAAGAAATTCTTGAGAAAAGATAGAAACTAGGCGCGAATACACGGAATTTTCCGGAAGATAGAAACTCGGAGAAAATAAAAATCTTTTTAAATATTTTCGGAAAAAAATCATTTTTTTCCATTAAAAAGGGAATGAATACTAGTAAAAAAATAGATATGATTTTTTCCATTTAAGAAGAGGGTGAATATAAGTACAAGTGAAGTAAATATTTAAAAATTGGGGAAAAAAATCCACGGGGAATAGAAAACCGGAACCGAGTCAAGCAGGTTGTGGCTGACTTTATGAGAGTTATTAAAGGATCGACAGCGAGGAGTATTCCGGTTTCGTTAAAGACGTTTTTTTCGGCTGCGAAGTACATTACAGTAAAGTAGGGGTACGGTAGCAGTTGAGTATAGTGGGGTTGAAGGATTACTGTATTCGGATCAAGACAAAGCATATATGTACATACTGTGCAGTGCATAGACACACACACACACACACATGGGCATATCCGTCCGTACACGGATGGCCGGGCACCCACCAGAGCCATGCCATGCGCGACCGCTGACACGATGGCGGGCGACGCTGGCGAGAGACGTGGGGCCCTGCGAATAGTTGATCAATACGTGCCTGCAAGCCCTCCACATCGTCCGTCCGTCGTCCCCCGCTCCCCCCTCCCCCCTCACCCCACGTCCGTCCGTCCATCCGTCCGTCCCTCCGTGTGTGTGTGTGCGCCTTTCCCTCCCCCTCCTCTACGTCTGTCGTTCTGTTCACCACATCAGCCCTCTCTCTCTCTCTCTCTCTTGCACCGCACAGACACACACGCACACACCTCGTCGAAGTCGAAACCAACTGCTCTGCTCTGGCTGTGGCCGTGGCTCTGGCTGGCTGGCTGGCTGCCTGGCTGCTGCTGCTCCTACTACTACAACTAGACTTACTTCCTGTGTTGATATTGAAAAGGACCATCATCATCTCACCCTTGAAATCAATAGAAATTTTGGCGGAAAAAAAATTTAAGCAAAACTCAATTCCCAACAAATTCCCCCATGTATCCAGAATTTTCAAGCCCTATCTTCGAGATAAGCACGTATAACTCCGCTTTTTCCCTATAAAACCTCATCACTCCACTTTAATAGAACACAAAATAAACAACAACAACAACAACAACAACAACAATCACCATTCGAGTGATGTCGCCACAACGTCCACCCCACCCCGTCGCCGCTTCTACGCCGCCTACTGTGCTCTCTACGCGTTGATGCAAAACCACGACCATGATTATCAGCTGTATACGAATACCCTCTAATCCTCGAACAAATGAAATTCGCGCGAATAAATCCACGAAGGTTAGACAGACGGACAGACCGGCAGCGAAAGCATAATGGAAAATCGTAAGCGAATAATTCATCAAGAAATTGAAATGAGTACGAAAATAGAACGAGCTAAACTTGCGTGAGTGGAATATTGAATGGGGAAAATTGGTGTGTGTGTGTGCGCGCATTTATTTGTGACAATGTCAATGACATGAATTATTCCTTACATATAAGTTTTTGAGTTTGAAGTTCCTTGACAATGTCAATGACATGAATTATTCCTGGAAATTGTCGGTTACTCCCAGAAAAATTCGGAATACATTGAGATGTTCACTCCGAAAATAATGCTTTAAAAATTTCAATTCCGTTAAATCTACGGAAAGTTAACGAGTTTGAAGTTTCTTGACTATGTCAATGAAATGAATTATTCCTTGAAACATGACATTCCTTGAGAAGAAAAAATCGTCCGCCATCTCCCGGCACGATAGACATATATGACAAGGATTTTTTTTTGCGCCCTGTCTGATTAGCTTGTTTATAGCTATGGATGGAGATGGAGATGGATGGTCACGGATGGAATTATTATTAGAAAATGGATAGCTGTAGAGAAGAGGGATCTGTCCAGGGATTTAGGAGTCCATGATTAACCTAAAGACCTTTCCTGTGTCGATGGAAAACTAGTTAGCAATATTCTGAATTTCTGATTTTTTTTTAGTAACAAGAAGTACATTTGGAAAAGAAAATGAACTGGAGAGATTTGATGAGGATTTTTTTTCTAAAAATCGCGGATGGAATCGCTAAGATTTACCACTATCGATCGGTTCAGAGAACTAATCCGCTACATAAATAGAAATGAAAAAAAATTAGCCGATTAGCCCCGGAACAACAGAACACTAATGAATCTTTTGTTCAGGAGATCTCAATGATCATCAGCTGTGCAAGAGATTGTTATAACTAAAGAGTACGCAGAGCGCTAGACAGAGGGTCTATTAACACCAATGTTCGATGAGGAAATGATTGGTTCCTCTCAGCTCAGTTAGCCAGTTATTAGCTAGAAAAATTCAGGATACATTGAGATGTTTACTTCAGGTAGGATTTGTTTGTTTCGCTGAAAATAATGCTTTAAAGATTTCAATTCCGGAAAATCTACGGAAAGTTAACGAGTTTGAAGTTTACAAAAATAAAAAGAACTCTTATACCTGAGGTTAATTCTTTAAACCGTTATGAATTCCTTGAAAATTTAGATAAATTTCTACAAATCGTAATGAAAGTCGAGGAACTCTCAAGATTCTAATTCTCATTGGACAACCGATGGAAACCGAAAAAAATCCCAGATTTAAAAAAAATCACAAAATATATCGTAAACTTTATCTAGTTGGAAATTTTATCATATTTTCCATCATTTCTCATAGAAAAGATGTCCGAGTTTGAGTTAAATTTCCTTTTAAATTGTTTCCTTGTTCTTTTTTTTCTGGAAGTATTCTTTCTATTCCTCTGCTCTTCTGGGCAAATCTGTGTCTATCGAAAAGTTCCAAGAATTTTTTTTAAAAGTAACTGAAACGATAATTTCGACACTCACTTCTGGTCCACCATGAAAAAGTGAAATGAGAATTTGAAAAATTCCACTTTTGAGCCGTACTTCTGAATTTTTGCCGCAGAAGTGTGAGTATAGATGCAATTAAAAGTGAAAATACAACTAGAAATGGGATTACGTCAACGTTGCGAAAAAATTCTAATCGAATTAATTTTGAAAAATAAATCTGGACTAGGAAAAAAAGAAGGACAATAATTCCCGAATGGATATGTTTCACGAACGACCTTAAAGGACATTTCTAGAACAACGCCGAGCCATGCGGAGCCCATTTTTTTTGTGAAGTGAACGGGAAGACCGAAATCCTAGCGGCAGCTGGCAGCAGGACGTTGTAAAAAAAATCAACAAACTTTTTGATGTGAACGATCGTGTGAACGATAGACAGAGGGCAGAGTCAAATAAATTACGATCCACGATAAAACTGGAGGGGCATCGGCGAGAAGGAAACGAAGAGATTGAGAAAAAAATTGAGTAAAGCAGTGTTCGGTTCCAGTTATCCAGGAGCGCGGAGACGTTAAGGATTTAAGGAGGTGACACCATGATTTTCAGGGTAGAATCAGCACACACACACGCACACATACATACAGATACACACACACACATACACAGATGCAGCTGGCTGGATGACTGGCCTGTCCGTGGCCGGCAGCTCCGAATTGATCTGCGCCCTAGCTCGTTTCTCTCCCGGCTCCATATTTCACGTACTATTTCGTAACTATAGCGACGCGCATCTCTCTCAACACACAAAATGCGTGGAAATATATGTAAGTGAAGAAGTAAGTGGAACATTTTACTCTCTATCTGCTTCAACAGTTCATATCCTGCCGAATGCCGCAGAAGTTGGCCGAAAATCGGCCGCAAGCCGCGCAACAGCACCACTATTCCTGGGATCTGGAACCGGTTTTGGTCGCCGTACGCACTCATTGTTCATTGATTGTTATTGGATCATTAAAGGCATCAGGATCAGATCACGTCAGACGGCAGAAGCGAAGAAAAAATGGATTCAGAAGCGCGAATGAGGAGGTAACCGAACAGAAACTAAAAATCACTCGACATCGGTGAGAGGTATGAGTGCGAAGCGCCGGTGTGTGTGTGTGTGTGTCTGTATGTGTGCACACAGCTTGTCGGGGGCCCCGTAAGATGATCCACACAAAAATTCACACAATTCACTGTGAATTCACAGAACAACGCTTGGCAAACAACTCGGCTCGGCTCTACAGCATGCCGTTGGATCCGACGACACCATCACCGGATCCAACGCACCTGCGCATCCTATATCCACGAAATCGTCGACGGCACGTGGATTAGTAGGGTATTGGGTGAATTCAGGAGGGAAAAGCGCATATCATCCTCAAAATTTGCTCGGGAAAAAAGGAAATATTAGCTATATATATATTTAAGATTCAGATGTGACATTAGATGTGATAAAAGTTGAAGTAACGTCAAAAAATCATATGGGCCCCTTATGCGTAAACCGATAATCAAGAACTATGTGAAAAAAAGTTTATTTTATCAAAATGTTATCGAAAAAGGATTTTTTGAAAGGATCATCATCATCATATCCACAATTTACCGAAAAGTTCATTAATGCATTTAATTTATAAATTCTTATACATTTCACTACAATGGGTTAGTTGCCGATTTTTTTTTTACAAAATGTTCTGACTCAGACAAGAGTGTTTTCTTTTTTTTTCTTTTTTATTTGGTTGACCATCGGTGTATGTGAATAAATAAAATAAACAAATAAATACAGATAGGCAGAAATACGAGTATTAAGTATAAATACGGGTATTTGCATCGATTGACTCCTCCATTACGGTGAATTTATTGGGGAAAGTAAATTTAAAAAAAAAGAACAGCTGAGCTAAATGGAGGCATGAAACGGATCTATTTTCCAAGAAAAAAAAACCAGCTAACGTATTAATCTGCTCCAATGTCACCCAAAAACAACATTAAATGTTCCATTACCTTTTTTTTCAAAGAATTTTTCACACAGTTCTTTAATATTTTGTAGTATGAAAGCAGATCTTATCAATTCCCTTCTATTTAATAGAACGAAATGGTGGAGATGAAGAAGAAAGGAACGGAGGTTCGGCCAAGAGAAAAAACAAAAGCTTAAAAAGAAAAATGAAAATACAAACAAATAATAAATAATAATAACAAATAATAATAATAATAATATAATGTGAATACAACATAAAATACAACAAAAGTACGGCGGAAATAGATAATTTTAAAAAAAGTACCTGAGAGATCTGAAGATAAGAAGAGACTATGCAACCAGAAATTAATAGACTCTTAAAAAAATTCCGAAGAGATTTATGAAAAATCCTCATCAAATCTCTCTATTTCATTTTCTATTTGAGTTGTGCTTCTGTTACTATCAAAAAACCCATTTTAAACATTCTTATCTAGTTTTCTATCGACACAGGAAATTTCTTAGGTTAATCATGGACTCCTAAATCCCTCAAATATACGAATTTATCCTTGGTTAGTGCATAAAATCCGAACTCACAGTACTTTTTCGAGGGGAGTTCTCGCAAAACCACAAATTTCATTTGAGATTTTCTTGAAATAGTAAATATTAAAAGAAAAAGTGAAAATGCTCCGAAAGGTTGAAGAAAAAATCCGATTCGATATGATTGATCGCATCTTATCAAAATGGTTCAGCCATTGTATTAATGTACAAATATTAATCAAAGATAATCTCTTCCAGAGTCACTTTCTAAAAAACTAAAAAAAAAAACATAAAATATGGTAGAAATGATTGACCTCATCTTATTCAAATAGTTCAGCCAATGTATATGTTAGTATTAATGTACAAATATCAATCAGAATAAATCTCTACCAGTTTCACCAACTAAAAAACGACTAAATAAAATATTTTATTTTCATTGGCTTGCTACCGTTCTTATGGAAATTACCAGAATTGTACTTTAGACGAACACCATTCTCAGCGGTTCTTTTCTAATCTAATGGCGAAGATATCTTATCAGTGCTTGCTCGGAAAGAAACTGAAAAAAGTCCGTGGAAGGTGGGCAAAAATGATTTGGCCGAGGAAAAAAAATCAAATGCTCCGAAAAAAAAACGAAAATATTAGCCATATACAAGATACAGAGTGACATGAGATATGATAAAAGTTACAGTAACGTCAAAAAATCATATGAGGCACCTAGTGGATAAACAGATAATCGAGAACTATGCTAGAAAAAAGCCTATTTTATCGAAAAGGGATTTTTTGAAACGATCATCATCATATCCACCATTTTCCTATTTCCTCCTAATGTTTTTCAATGCGATATACAAGGATAAAAAAAAACCCACAAAGCATAAACTACGCATCACAAAATGTGAATTTGCTAGTCGTCGAACGATCCACTGCGAACCCGAAAAAAAAAACGGTTACTAAGGAATTCGATAACAGTCATCGGAAGTTACCCGAGTCCGCTCGGAAGGAGTCCACTTATGGTGCAATATGGTGTAGCGGTTGCGTTCGACCGTTTTCATTCGTTCCCCGGTGACTGCGAGAGTACCACCGCAAGACATCCAGTCCCAGGGAAGAGTTGCACGGAGGTCCCACCGCTCAGACACTTCCAGAAACCTCCAGAAGTCCGGTAGAAATCAGAGTGAGGATCGCGAAATTAAGACTGGACGGTATAGTCGGGTCTAGATGTGTTCATTCAGGTGAGCGTGTTTGAATGAAGCAGGATAAGGTGAGGTAGCATTTACGAAGCAAGGAAAGCGTTGTGGCTGACGCGTCGCGGTCGACAGGTTGAACAAATCTGGCGCCAACTATAAAAACAAGTCGTCATTAATCCGGCGGCGACTTCAAAAGCGTGTAGCGTAGATGTAGCGTGTTTCCTGCTTCCTACGATCATTCTATGATCATGTCTAAGGTTCTGATTCAAATCTTACAATTCTTACGAACTTTTTTTGAGCGATATGTTCCTGATTCCGTAAATGAGCAAAAAAAAAACTGCGCCCTTCTATGCATATAAGAACCGTGTGCGATTACAAATGAGGTTGACTGTAGGCAATTCTCATCTCATGCAGAGATTTTATGCTCAAGGATTCATATAAACGTCGATCATAAAGAAATCGTCATTAACCATACGTTTATTAAACTTCTAGCAGTAGCCCCTCACTAAAAAATCAGAAAAATGAAAGATTGATTGTTTAAAAAAATCGTACTGATCGTAAAGACAGACAGAGGCAGTTTCTGCGAAGGATCCATTTAGGACCGGACATTGGCAACTATTAGAAGAATACAGTAAGGTACAGTAACATTTTAAGTAAGTCCAACTTAAAATGAAATAAATTCTAATAAGCTCTATCTTTGAACATATCTAGTAAAAAAACTAATATTTTGAAGGGAATTTGATTCTTCAACGACTTACATTATGTGAAGGCGCACCATCAGACGAATTCATCTCTCATTCGAATTCTTTTATTTTCTACCCAACGTTACTATAAAAATCATCTCCTGGGTTTTTTCCTAAATAGGAGAGGAACATGGAAAAAGTCTCCCTGAGATATTTTTTTTGGTCAAAAGGGCAGAGGAACCGCGCTGGATCTACGAGAGAGGTTCTCGAGGATAACATTCACAGAAGCCATCATGCTTGGCAAAAGCGATTTCTGCCACTGTGGATCCTGGACAGAGAGGGTCCTGAACGGCTGAGAATGAGCAGAAAACATCACCTCAACAATCGGGGAATCCTTTCAATCCAATTCCCCAAATATGTACGTACATGAGCGCTAAGATGAGTCCTCCTGAGAAGAAACTGGTGCAAAAAGTGGAGAAGGTGGCCGATTTCTTGGATCCTGCTTGGATTTTGCTGCTTCATTCATTTGAGGATTTATATTTTGAATGAGGATTGTCGTAAAATTTGCAAATTTCCTCTTTAGAAATTGATTTGTGGTCAGTATTGTAAATAAAATGAGTAATAAATAAGTAAGATGAGTTTTTTCCGCAATTCTTCCAGTTTCACAAGGTTTGTTCTCTCTTGCACGACATCAGATCCTCGTCATCCAGAAAAGGTGCATCCGCCGTGAAATGCGCCTTAAGAATGCTGCAAAGCTTGGAGGAACCCCTACAGAATCGAATACTGAGTTGAAAACAGGCAAAAAGCACACCAACTCAACTATTTTGGTCACATGAGCATCCGTTCATATTATAAAGGATAAAGGATAAAGTGTCTGGCGTTGATCAATCCGCTTGGGACCCGCAATCACGTTCACTTCAAGTCAGAATCCGTTGAGGTTTACGAACGTGTAATTGGCCTTACAATGACTTCCGGGGGCTAGCCGATGGGTCAGGTCAGTGTTTTTATCCTCCCAAACAAGTCTGGTACCAATTTTTCCGGACCCCGGAGGGATGAAATGCTTGGTGAGCACTGGGGCGGATCCGAACCTGCAATCGATCGCGCAGGCAACGGAACCTCTTACCGCTACACTACCCTTTTTTCGTATTATATTAATTATATTATTATTTATTATATTATATTATATCATTATTATATTATATTATATTATAATTTTATTATACTATATTATTATTTATTGTAATATTACATATTAATCGTAAGTATTAGCAAGCTGAACCACACCAACTAGGAAGATTAACACACGTGAGAGTCGTATTCTAAAATGAAAATCTTCTCGAAAAAATCCCAAAAAATCCCCGAACATTCCAGAAAATTGAAATGTTCCACGAGGCTAACGCTTCCTTCTCTCTCCTTTTTTTTTCTTCTCTGAAAAAAACCGCTCCTCACTCGCGAATAACATTCCGCTACTACATCGCTTCATCGTAGATTCCGTCCGTCAGATCTAATTTGTGGTTGCTTGCTCAACAACGTGATGACGTCATTGCAAACGAAGTACTGCCGTGTGTGCTCGTGAGAATCTGTACGTAATTACGTACAGATTCGTAATTAATACACGACAAAATCATAGATGTAATGAGAAAATGTCGTCGACGTCAAAAATCATACATCCATAGAGATAATAAAATTTATTTAATAGAATTTTCTCATAAAATATCACGTCTTTTGACGACATACGTAAAAATACGAATTTTGTCTAATCCCTAATAAATGAGAAAAAGAAGCATCTCTGCGATTTCTGCACCTTTCAAGAATCCGTAAAAATTGATTTCCGTATTTCATTACGTTGTGTTTCCGTAAGATTCCATCCGTAAGACAACGTTAGAGAGGTTGGGTTTCTATGCGCAATATTGTGTTGAAAGCAGAGAAATTTAAAGTTTTATAAAAAGATCCGGGTGGGAGTGGTGCGGCCGGTAAGAGGTTCCGCTGTAGCTCCACGATCAATCGATGGTTCGAATCCGTCCCCGTGTCACCCAAACGTTTCATCTTTCCGAAACAGGAGTAAGTTGGTACTAGACTAGTCTGGAAGGATAGGAACACTGACTTAAAACATCGGCTAACCCCCGCAAAATTACTGCATGGGGTAGTCAAAAGTTCGTAAACTTCAAACGATTCTGAATTGAAGTGAACGTGATGGTGGCGGGTCCCAAACGGATTGATTAACGCCAAGCGCACACATTTTATAAAACGTTTATTTGAAAAAGTTTGTAGAGATAAATTTGCACTTTCTACACTCGCTGTAACCTCAGCCGCAGGAGGAAAAAATTATCCAAAAAGGTTTTAAACTTTTCCCGGATGTTTTTTTTTCCGCCTGGTAACATGATCAGTGCGGAAGAGTGGCGGCAGTGGCAGCAGTAGCAGCCTCATTTCATCTGGCCACCGTTCTAATCCTAACCCGTCTCATCTTCCTAGCATTAAATCTTCTGTTGAAAGTTGGAGATTGAATTTTTTTCCTCCTCTGGATTAACTCACGCGGATAGACAGGCAATAGACGCAATGAAAAGACTATAAGTACAAATGTCAAGAGCTCGAAGATCTCGGATCGGACGGATGTTTTGCCACGGATAACTGCCGGGATAACATTGCGGCGGCTGGCCGATCGCCAACTGAGCCGAAGCGTCGTCAACGTCGCAGATAGCGTCGAAACGACGAACGCAGAAAGCCAAAACAGAATGGATCAATGAGAAGAAAAAGCGGAAAGTATTCCCTCCGTCTTTCCCAGACAAAAAGAGGAAAAAAAACGCGGCAATAAAAAACTAAATCTTCCGCAAATCTCCTTTTCTCTCACAAAACAACCATCGTTCTTCAGTTAATCCCTGTCTGCTTTCCTCTCGCGGAACTAAAACCACAAACTAAAAAGGCGAATAAGGAAGGTTTCTAGGAGGAAAAGATGAAAAGTGTCGAACATTCGCGAAGCGTCAATCGCCTATGACTTTCATTTTTCAAAGTAAGACGTCATTCGTTCGGGAACACTGACTACATTCGCCCAACTTTTTTTTTCCCCCGTGAAAAACGACGATGCATTCAATGACGTCGATCTGTTCCAAGCATATATTGCAAAAACATAGAAAAACTGTCCCGTTCGCAAGATGTAAATTTGAAAAAAAAAACTTTGTTGATGAGATTACGGTGAAATAATCTGTTCTGAATGTCATGCAACAATCAATTAATGTAATGCTTATTATTGTAAGAAAAAAAAGGAATTCAATAGAGACAAACAACATAAAACTAGTCCAATTTAACAATAACATAGTTTGGGAAAAATCTAATAAAAGTACTCCTCATTTTTCTGGTTTTTTACTAATTCCTATGTGTAAAATTCGCAGGTTTCCCCATAGATCCGAACTCATAGACATATTCTCGTGAGGATTGATCAACGCCGTGTACATCATCTTTTTTTCCCCTTTATCCATTCTCAGATCGATTTTTCCCCCGAAAATCCAGGAATCTGCACCGATATTTACCTACGATGCCAGAAAGAAGAAGGAAGACATGTCAGAAAGGAGTGCGGAGCGACTCGCGGCAGACAACGACGCAGAAATGCGCTGGTCGCGGGATTCCCCGCTGCAATCGATAATGCTTGCAATCTTTTAGTGGTAACAAAATAGATATAGTTAATTTGGTGAGTAAATAAATAAAATAAAACAAAATATTTATATTGGAGGTAGATAGAGTTCATGAAAAAAAATTGAGTTTTAATATTTATTATCATATATTCATAGATATGGTTAATTTCAAGATAAAATATAAATAAATAAATAATAAATAAATAGATAAAATAAATTGTAGAGATAGATAGAATTCGGGGAAAATTAAGTTTTGATGTTTATCATCATATATTCATTATATATTTGAAAATTATGGATAAAATATGGTAAAAAGTAAATATGGTAAATATGTGAATAGGAAATCTTGGAGGGAATTGTTGATCCTGAACAATAGTGGATACATGATGCCTAGATACGCAACGTACACAAAAAAGAATTCCACTTGAACCATTCTGGATTACTAATTTCTGTTTCCTTCTGGATTCTGGTACTGCATAAATTTAACTCAAACGATGTTTGAAGCCATTCCAGAATGTTAACTGCATTGAATCAGGGACTGCTTGGAAGGCTACGTGAAGCAGAACATATATAGCGCTACCGAAATAACATTCCTAGAAACATTTCTGGATTGGACACCGCATAGGTCCACGCATGTACGTGTGCGTGATCACATATTTTTTCCATACTATACTTTAAAAGACTTAACCACAAAAAAGTTCTCTCGCCAAGGATTTTCTCAGATTTTACCGTTTACCACTACCTATTTTAATTCACAAGAAATTGCCTCAAAAAAAATCTCTTCTCAATGATTTTACCAGGAATTTACCACTCTGGATTTGAAAAAAAAAAACGATTTTATTAGATCAGCATATTCTTGCAAATAATTTGTAGACTCAGAATGTTTTGTGTGAACCTGAACATTTATTTTTATCCACGAAAAAAAAGAAATGCTAAGAGGAATTGGATTTGGAAGCGTCAAGCGTAAAGATGTAGTGTTTGTGACTGGGCCAAATTTCCTCGAAATCCACTTTTAGGCACTTGAAGTTACCAAAACACCGACCTAACTCTAAAATTCACAAAATTTTAGCGAGTCTATGGATACTGTAGCTAAGAGAAACTTAGCGATACTTACTCAGCGCTATCAAACATAGAAAAAAATTATTTTTGAACTAGAAAAGTGCTGTTTTTCTTTAAATTTCTATGACTAACAAGGAACTTTCCAGTTTGTGAGGTTAAGGTAATATTCTGCTTCTCATGTATTCTTCCATAAAATGAATGGATGGCCAGACGTGAAAAAGGTATCAGTACGAGAGGTAGTGAGAGAGAGGTTTAAGAGTTAAAATATAATTGTTAATGTAATGGCAGATAATAAGAGTACACTGTGGACGATGTTACAGTACCCTATAACTGTTACGGTCATTTTCAAGAGAATCCTGAATGAAAAGCAAGCAACAGGATCACTTAAGCTATGTATGCAAATAAGCAAAATAATAAAAAAGAATATTCGGAGTTTTACTTCACAGAGAGAAGATCCGGTAAGATGGGAAAATTACAAAAAAAAACGAAGAAAAAATTACAATCTCGATACCAGGTTTTCACCCAAATTTTTTCGTATTTTCAATAAAAAGTATCTTTATTAAAGACTTGCACAATAATTTGTTCTAATAATTTATATTTTTCGATGATTCGATAAATCACAGTGGTTTTCGGATGTATATGTAGTTGCTTTGTAACAACAAATCAAATTCAAAAATATAGAATTTAAATAATAAAACCAACATCAATCCGGTTATCTGTTAGAGCAAACCGCATTTCAAAAAAAATAAATGAATAAATAAAATACAATTGAAAAAAAGGAGGAGCGGCTAGAAAATATGACAGCTATAATATTCCAATTCTATTCACGAATTGTTTTTTTTTTCATAAAAATGCTACCCATAGAAAAATTGCGGTCGAAAACACTAATGTAAAATTGATATTAAGGGAACAGCGTTCTGAGAACACTCTTTAAAATTTGACACCAGAACGGAATTTACAATTAGCAATGAGAAATGACCGATAAGCTGGAAATTTTCAAAATTATTTACACCTTTGTACGATTTTATAAATGCATGAGGAAATGTATTTTTTGGGAAAAAAATTGTAAAAATCCTATGATGTCATAAAATCTATTCAAAAGACAATATTTTTGAAGTAATTTCTAACGCCAAGAAACCGTGAAAGGAGAAACAGATGGGCATGAAAAGAATGGCTAAGAAGGTGAGCAGTAGAATAAGAAAATAGAAGAGGTATAAATAGAAAGAGAGGAAAGTAGGAAGTAAGAACTGAATGGAAAACTCTCTCCTATACTTCCACGCTATTTTTGTGTTATAAAAATAGTAGAATAATAAAAGAAGAACAACTTTAAACAGCTGTTTTTCCTAAATTTCGAGTGATTTTATTTTGCTACAATTTTTATTATTGTTCCATCTATTAAGTACTTTCCAATTTCCACATTTACAATAAAATGGAACTTCAAACTTTTAATTAATGATTAATTCCTTAATATTCTCTAAAGCAAAGGAAAGCAATGACTATTAAGTGATTTGAAGAGTTTTACACAGCAGTGGGCCTCAAAAGGCCCAACCGAATCATTTACGAACACCAATATTTCGAAGAAAAAAAAGAGCTAAAATTCTAATCAAATAAGGAAAAGAGGCAGGATTAAATATTCTTCGAGAGAAAAATCAGTTCGCTTAAAAATTGATGACGTGACTGACGTCAATAGGCAGGTCATTTACATCCTTTTTTTTTCCGAATAATTTTCAGAACAAGCTGTGTTGCCTCGCCCACGCACCACACTACACTACGCGGAATGAGAATTCGGAAGAATATAGTTGAAATAAATGTGGAGAAAAATTCAGTGTTCTGGAAAATTTCTCGCTAATTCGCTTAAAAAGGAGATGATGTGAACAGTTTGAAGAGAGAGAGGGGGAGAGAGGTAGGTAGAGAGGGAGGTAATGGGAGAAGAGAGGTGAAGGTAGGATGAGGATGAACAATGGCAGAGCATGTGTTACCATAATTCCCCCCTCTCTCTGAACGCGCGACAACGAAATGACGACAATAAGAAGGATGAGCAGATGGTCGGTGAGGCAGACGATAATGACGACCAATCATGTTTCTTCATCCATACCAACGTATGCAATGCGCAATCGATGCGCGCTTAACGACGACGACGACGGACGACGCGCGCGACACAACCGAATCCATGATGATGATGGGTTGAGGGTGAGGGTGTGTTTATTCCTCATGTATTTATGAATGATAGAGAAGGTGTGCGACACGAAAGTCATCGTAATGCGACCTTAATTCCTAATTATATTTACCGTCCCCCCCCCCAAAAAAAAAAAAAACGACGGGCATCCGGCGCTGCTAAGCACTAGCAGCGAGCACAGCGGCACGTAATGGCAGCAGAATTATCGAACTACCGCCGCCGCCAGCGCCGCCGACGGCGACTGCGGCACGAAGAGTCGATGACGCGGAGACGCTACGGCGAATCTCAATCCACGGCGCCATCGCCATAGCCAGATCGCTCACTAATTCGATAACCCCTAGAGCTGAGCTGGTCCTCGTTTCTTCTTTTTTTTTGAATTCTCAGCTCACCACAAAAAATTCCATTCCTTCCAGAAACGAATCTATCTGAGTACGTGGATTTTTCCTCAAAAAAATTAATCTCTTTTTTTGCTGAAAGAGAACAGATCGAATGAATGGATTAATTAGTTCAAAACATTTGTGATCGATTTCAATCGATTCTAATCAACGCGACAGATATTCCAGAAATCTTTTAGATTTCGAATTGAAAATTCTAACCACACCTGCTAATGAGAACGATTACGTCGATGAAAAGAAATGCTTTTAACCCGAAAAATAAAAGTGCAAAATAAAAAGGAATTCTTAAACTTCACAACATGTGATGATATTTTTGAGCTCACAGACTACGGTAGACTTCTCAGCAATTTGTGAGAAAATAAAGCATTGCAGTGCAGAAGTCGTTATTCGTGTAAACGTAAAAGATTTGTTTTTTTTTTCGAATAATTCCACCATTAATCCATTTCATGCATTCCCAATTCGTTAGTCCTCTGGGTGTAAAGAGTTGCTTCGTCGGATAAATTGATACCGTGGGTGTTTCTCCAGCTTCTGATTCTTGGATTTATATCCATCGTATCGTGTTTTCAGCGTGATACAACTTTTAACTCTATATACCAGTGGCGGATAGCCGGCAACGGGAATTTCTTCGAAAACTGCATTTTTTTTTTCAAAAGCTTGGACTAAGAAAAATATTCACGAGCACTGTTCCTGTTGAAAAAAACCAGAAGAATACAGGAATGTAAGGAAAAAGATGAATATTACTGTATTTTTACCACTCCTGTGTGTGACCGGTCTACTGATCTATTACCCGTTACTGTGACCAGAGTTATTTGTTGACAATTTGTTTTAGTTTGACAAAAATACGATAACAGATATGTACGACCTGCATTTCTCCAATTCCCTCGCAAATAAATCGTTTTGCGTTCTGGTAAGAAGTATTTTCAAACATAATAATTATTTGAGAAATTTTACTGACATTTTGGGAATATTTCTACGCAAGTTTCCTCGGAAGATCCTCCGGAATATGGTCTGAAATAAGGAACCTTTAAAAAAATTAGTTGATTATTAAGGGAAACTACCTTTGTCTGCAAGGACCACCTAATTTTTCTATGTCTTTTTAATCTTCCTTTTCCTGGCTATCGTTTGTTTTTCATTTTGCTTAATTATAGCCGATCCGGCGGCTATTTCTCAATTTTCACATTTTTCAACCAGATCAAAATCATCATCATTATCTACATAAAAATTATCACTAAATTATTAAATTATTCATGCCTTTTTTTATTTTTAAAAAATTATTCTCAACTCGTTAATCTTCTGAGTGTAAAGAGTTGCTTCGTAGAATATGTATAATTCTCAACTCATTGGTCTTCTGGATGTAAAGAGTTGCTTAGTCGGATAAATTAATAAATTGATAAATACCCACATATTATCGAGTTTGATAAGCTGTACACGAGGTTGTTAAACAAATTTATTGGCTAACGTTTCGGCTATATCGCCTTCTTCAGAGCCTGAAAGGGGGGATATTCAATCTACAATTCAAACGACCAACCTCTCCACAACTAAACTGATAGACTCCACGCCTACTTTCAATCACAAATTTAGCGACTACACTGAATGCTCACCTTATATCGGAGACGCCTAGCATGGACCGCTGACTGATCGATCACGAGGGCGAATGGTTCGAATGTCACATTCGGATCGCACAAACCATTCGAGATATGGCGCGAGTTCCCGCGTTATCGACAGACATTCACCCTTGCGGTTCATTTTAGGATTTTTGGCTTGGATCCAAAATGCCTCCAGCGATTTTCGAGCCAACGTTTTAGTTTCGTGCGCTAAGATTTGGACCCTAATTTCAAAATCGGCTCCGTCGTGTTTTTGTGTTCTATGGGCACCTAAAGGTGTCCATCCTCGTAACCTATTCTTGCCGCTCAAGTGCTCTTTGATGCGGACATACAGCGGTCGTGCCGTTTCACCGATATACTCGTCGCCACAGTTCGTGCAAGAAATCAGGTAGATTACCCCGGATCTCAAGCAGTCTCCTGATCTACCTGTGGGACAAATAATACAGTTCGGTGTTGTACAGATGGTATCGTATAAACGATTCCGAACTAATTGATGTTTCAAATTGTTCGGTGGTATTTCAACGACCGAAACGGAGCTATCCAAGTCTGCTCTCCTCAGACACCGCCTAATGGCAGCGCTCACTTCATCGGAGATGTAAGGAAAGCAAAGAGGTATCTTATCTGTGGTGGGGTTTTCCACTTGCCGTGCTCGTTCACTTCGGTATCGTCTCGTTTCAGACGTTCGGACTTCATAACCATTCGAAACAGCAATTTCGTGAGCCAAAGTTAATGATTCCTTTCTCTCCTCAGGTCCACTACAAACAGTTCTTGCCGTGCGGAACATGTTGTTAAGCACAGCTTTCTTCATGTGAAATGGATGAGCAGAAAGAAAATGAACCAAGATGTTTTTGTTACTCGGCTTACGATACCATTTCGTTTGGTACGTACCGTTTGAGATGCAAACCTGGATGTTCAGAAAAGGAAGCCAGTTATCCTGTGGTTTCTCCCTAGCAAGTTTTATGTGTTCGGACTGTCGGTTCAACAAGCCAAAATATTCGTCCATCTCCGCTAGGCGTCATGCTAGGCGTCTCCGATATAAGGTGAGCATTCAGTGTAGTCGCTAAATTTGTGATTGAAAGTAGGCGTGGAGTCTATCAGTTTAGTTGTGGAGAGGTTGGTCGTTTGAATTGTAGATTGAATATCCCCCCTTTCAGGCTCTGAAGAAGGCGATATAGCCGAAACGTTAGCCAATAAATTTGTTTAACAACCTCGTGTACAGCTTATCAAACTCGATAATATAAATTCAACTATGCCGAGGTTCATTGAAAGTCGAACTTTTCAACTGCTTTGTAATGTGCCAGCTGAATATTATCGACTTGTGAAGGAAGCACTGTCGCTGAGACAGAAGATCGTAGCAGCTAGACAGTCAATCCACTTTCTCAACCGCTGCCTGCATCATAGTGTTACTCCCAACTTTATTGGGCAGAAACGACTACACAATCTGTGCGGGCTACCAGAGAACAGCCACCAAGTACGAGCAATTCAACAACAACTCCTACGCATTGTACTGAAGAAGAAGCGAGACGAAATGTACGCAATGATAAAGAAGTGTACGTCGAAGGAGCAGTATTGCGGTCAATACTTGGAAGATCGTCTCTGGAAGAGAATAGTGGATGGGTCGATTTCGATTTGCAATTCTATTCGATCTAACCTCAAGATAACTCTACAGAGAAAATTCGATTGCCTTTTGAGTAAATCACGAAGCGACAATGCACAACCACCAAATGCTATGACCCTTCCTGGCAGGAGTGAACGCGACACTATTTGTAACGAGGGTGTCCTATCAAATGTTTCTCGAGTGACCGTGTTAGGAGGATTCACACTCTCTGAGAATGCGCGGTCGGTTTTGGAATTGGGTCCTAGTTTTTCTCCATCGCAGCCCATCTCAACTGTAGTTTTGCGCAAGATTACTTGTGCTCTACATGAAGTTCAAGATAGGCTCCGCAGAAAAGCTAATTTTAGCAACAGGGAAAGAGACCAAAGATCACTCAGAGAAAGTCTCGCGATACCTTTCCCGTGTGTGTTCTTTAAACAACAAATCGCTAACCCAGCTGTAGATGCGAAATTCCGGCTCTTTGCAAACGATGTATATAAAACGGTAGCTCGATTTCGTGAGAACAGAACTAAGTCTAACATTTCTCTTGCACAAAAGCAAGGTATTAAGGAAGTTCGAGAGTTGATTAGTTCTAAACAAATAAGGTTATCCACAAGTGATAAAGGTGGGGAGTTTGTGGTCATTCCACACCAGCTGGATATTGCAATAACAGAAAGACATTTGCAAGATATCTCACTATATCGTTTATCCTCCGTTAGTGAGTTCATGAAGAAATCTCGTTTTTTAAACGAGCAATGGGTTAAGGTAGCAAAATCCGCCGAGTTTCCTCCTTCTTTAATTGCTCGCCTTAAGATTGACCTGCCGACCTGTCCAGTGCTCTATCTCCTTATCAAGACGCACAAACTCCAGTCCAGCAGCGATCTGGCTTCCACTGACCCTGCTACATTCAAAGTAAGACCTATAATTAGTAGTGTAGGGGGTCCTACGGATAGGATAGGGTGGTTCTTAAACACAATATTTGCACAAGTATTGAGCCATATACCTGCCCATTTGACAAATACCCGTATGTTCCTAGACCACCTACGCACAGCACAACTGACAAGAGACTGTGTCATGGAGTCTTTTGACGTCGAAGCCCTGTATACGAATGTATCTAATGACTCTGCGATACAGGCTATGTTCGAACTGCTGAAAGAAAACATAAGAACCATCAATTTACACGGATTGTCAATCTCCCAATTGATGGTTCTTCTCAAGGCGTGCCTCGATTGCAATATCTTTAGATGGTCCGGGAATTACTTTGCACAGCTTAGAGGTTTAGCTATGGGGCAGAGATTGGCTCCCACCTTAGCTATTTCATTTATGGCCAAAATTGAAGCACCTGTTCTGGAACTACGTCCATTGTTCTACTCTCGGTACATTGACGATTGTTTTGTCATTTGCGCCACCCAAGCGGAGATGGACGAATATTTTGGCTTGTTGAACCGACAGTCCGAACACATAAAACTTGCTAGGGAGAAACCACAGGATAACTGGCTTCCTTTTCTGAACATCCAGGTTTGCATCTCAAACGGTACGTACCAAACGAAATGGTATCGTAAGCCGAGTAACAAAAACATCTTGGTTCATTTTCTTTCTGCTCATCCATTTCACATGAAGAAAGCTGTGCTTAACAACATGTTCCGCACGGCAAGAACTGTTTGTAGTGGACCTGAGGAGAGAAAGGAATCATTAACTTTGGCTCACGAAATTGCTGTTTCGAATGGTTATGAAGTCCGAACGTCTGAAACGAGACGATACCGAAGTGAACGAGCACGGCAAGTGGAAAACCCCACCACAGATAAGATACCTCTTTGCTTTCCTTACATCTCCGATGAAGTGAGCGCTGCCATTAGGCGGTGTCTGAGGAGAGCAGACTTGGATAGCTCCGTTTCGGTCGTTGAAATACCACCGAACAATTTGAAACATCAATTAGTTCGGAATCGTTTATACGATACCATCTGTACAACACCGAACTGTATTATTTGTCCCACAGGTAGATCAGGAGACTGCTTGAGATCCGGGGTAATCTACCTGATTTCTTGCACGAACTGTGGCGACGAGTATATCGGTGAAACGGCACGACCGCTGTATGTCCGCATCAAAGAGCACTTGAGCGGCAAGAATAGGTTACGAGGATGGACACCTTTAGGTGCCCATAGAACACAAAAACACGACGGAGCCGATTTTGAAATTAGGGTCCAAATCTTAGCGCACGAAACTAAAACGTTGGCTCGAAAATCGCTGGAGGCATTTTGGATCCAAGCCAAAAATCCTAAAATGAACCGCAAGGGTGAATGTCTGTCGATAACGCGGGAACTCGCGCCATATCTCGAATGGTTTGTGCGATCCGAATGTGACATTCGAACCATTCGCCCTCGTGATCGATCAGTCAGCGGTCCATGCTAGGCGTCTCCGATATAAGGTGAGCATTCAGTGTAGTCGCTAAATTTGTGATTGAAAGTAGGCGTGGAGTCTATCAGTTTAGTTGTGGAGAGGTTGGTCGTTTGAATTGTAGATTGAATATCCCCCCTTTCAGGCTCTGAAGAAGGCGATATAGCCGAAACGTTAGCCAATAAATTTGTTTAACAACCTCGTGTACAGCTTATCAAACTCGATAATATAAATTCAACTATGCCGAGGTTCATTGAAAGTCGAACTTTTCAACTGCTTTTTAAATACCCACATACCTTATCTAAATATGTGAGAATGAAGCAGAATCTAAAATTATCCATGACTCTTTTCTGCCCTTCCGTTGAAGCGAATTTCGATCAGCCGCTGATTCCATGAGCAGTACAAATCTACCGGAGGAATGTCGAGAAATTCCTCAAAATTCCTGGAATCAGAACAACCAGGGTTATTTCCCGATTTTTTAGCTGCCTCCCTAGCTTTTTCCTTTCACCTTTTCCAAGGCAAACATGACCTTATTGTTGTTAATGAGATTTTCTCAAATCTCCCTGTATTTTTCGGTGAGTTTATGGATGGAAGATGAGCGGAAGCGAAAATCTTTCGGAGCTATGCATGCAGACATGATTTCGAGCATCAAACACTTTGGTTTCAATTATCGCAGTCGAATCCGTATTCCGTATCAGAAGAATGACGCAATGTTTCGCGTTTAAACGCAATTAGACGCAATGTTTCGAATTTTTGTTCGAGGAATAAAATGGTGTCCTTTTAATCAAATTGCATTATACGAATATAAGTGCAATTGAAATTGTAAAAGGTGGATACGTCATTAATTTTCCAACGAATTTCTCTTCCACAGAGGGCTTCGAAATTGAAAAATTTCTTCAGCCAGAGAAAAAAAGCGATTCGTTGTATTTTCCATTCACAAAATAAAATTTTAAATTGTTCCCATTGAGTTTCAAGCGTACTAGAGATCAAGTGCTCGATTTTTGAGGAATTTTCTGTGCGCACAAATCCGGAGCATCGATTCTTCATCCTATTGTTTCTCGTACTTATTTTATCATTTATTCTCTTTTATCAATTCAGCTTATTATTTATTTTATCACTTAACTTCATTTGTTGATTCGGCTAAGTTATTTTTTCTTGTAAACATTTCCAAACAAAACAAAAAAAAAAGCTACAAAGATGAGAAGAGATCTAAATAGAAAGAAAGATTCTGGAACTTTGAAATTTTTTGACCTTGCCAAACTTTACACATAGTTTATCTTATGGATATGATCCCGAATCATCCCACCTATGTATTTTACGTAAGGTGACCAGCTCTTTTCCGTTGCACTTACCATCACTAACAAATTAATTAACGGAGCAATTATTATTTTTTTAGAAGATTCGAGAACAAAATAAAAACGAATATAAATTTATGAATAAATTTGACGTTTCCGTTCCTTTTTTGTTTCACAATTCACATGACGTGACGTTTGCAACAAATTATTTCAATTTGTAACACTACCATACACTTATTTTTATGTGTTGACGTCTTTATCGTGAAAAACTTTTGAACATATGACTAGGAGTACTTGAGACGCAATAGAATTTCTCATAAAACAATACATAACAATTGAAATCCATTTTCTGTTGTAAAAATTGCATCAGGAAACAGAAGGATGTAAGAGATCTTCGTACTATACCGTAAACACCGTATATCACATCGTAACTGTCCTATCAGAATCCAGAACCATCAGCAACTATCCACAAATGTGTCTACTACTAGAATGAAAACTTCTACACACACAAAAAAACTAATAACTATGTTGGTAAAAAGGCAGACGGAGGATATATAGTCGGTGGCCTGAAACCTAGCGTACAGTGTTGCGTAAGCGGCGCTGTTGAGCCAGCGGTTGCGATCGCGATGGGACTCGGAGTCGGACGGCAGAGGTGAGTGGAAATAGTAAAGGTCCCATGGCACACAACTGCTAGCTTAGCTAAACACAAATGGGGCTAAGCTTAGATTATTTTCACCCATATGAAGGTGTACATGCTAGGAAGAAAGTATCAAAAATTAGAATTTATTATTATTTATTAGAATTAATCGATTAGTATTATATATATTATATCATACCATGTTATTATTTATTATTTTGCTATCCTGTTTATTTTATGTTATTTTACTACATTATTATTACAATTATTATTACATTTTACTACATTTTCACGCATATGAAGGTATGAATGCCAGGGAGAGAGTACCAGAAGTTAGAATTTATTATTATTCATTAGAATTTATTGATTAATCTTATATATATCACTTTATCATATCATTATTTGTTATTATTTTTTATTTTATTCATTTAATATTATTTTGTCACATATTATATTTTATCTTATTTTATCGTGCACAATATTTTATTATTCATTAGGATCTATGGTGGGTGTAGTGTAGCGGTTAGAGGTTTCGCTTTCTGTACGATCGATCAGAAGTTCGACTCCGCCCTAGTGCCAACCAGATCTTTCATTTCTCCGGGGTCGATATATTGGTACAAGACTTGTCCGGGAGGATAAAAACACTGACTTGACCCATCGGCTAGCCCCTGCAAGTCATTGTCGAGGCCAGTTACACGTTCGTGAACCTCAACCGACCCTGAATTGAAGTGAACGTGAAGGCGAGGGTCCCAAGTGGATTGATTAACGCCGGAAACTTCATACTTTTTGTCCTTTTTTTTAGGATCTACTGTTTACCTGAACTCTGAACGTATTTCTTCTACAACTAAACTCGAGAAACTTATTTTTAAAATTTGTTTCCAAGAGAAATTTTTTTCTTTTTCTTGAATTTTTATGTTCTAGTTGCCCTCAGGCGGTCGTCTACGGCGTGACTGCCGCAATAAACACAATGAACGCTTTTTCTCTACTTAACACATACGTTTCCTCCTATCCTATTTGTTCCAATCGGAGGAGACCTGTTTCAATATATTATAAATGAGTGTGATTATCTTACTTTTTTAAAAAGAGGAACGATTTTAATTTGAATGTCATATAGGAGAAGCAGAGGAAAATGTGCACTTTTGCTTTCGATCTTAACTATTCTGCAATTTTTCGCAGAAGTTTTCTTGTTCTATTCATATGAAACCGCCAAATAATGTGAAAAAATACGTATTTATGCTGTTGCTGTTTTTTCTGCCTGGAAAGCTCTCTTTAATTATGATGCATGTATGGAAATTAGTCTCGCAACAGTCTGCATGAAACCATTCCTCCGCATTGAAAGCCGAAAAAAAAAGAAGAGAAGAAGAATGAAACAAGGGAGTTTGTGACGAGGAAAAAACCACAAATTGAGAAGCTCAGCTAACTGTCATTGAAGGAACCGTAATCAGGAGAATAGTTGCTTTCGTGGAAATTTTTCAGGACTCAAAATAAAATAGACGAATTTTGTTATTTCGAATCAATTCCTGTCTATATTCAATGATGTAGATCAAAATGAACTAAATTATGGGGAAAAAACGAAAAAACGTGGATCTGATGGTCCCGAGATTGACGTCAATCTCGGGACCATCACTTTTTTTTTCGTAGTTGTCACTTGTCAGACTTGTATCCCTTCTTTGGCCAAGTCAATTGGTTGACGTCAATCTCGGGACCATCATTTCTATGAAGAAACGCTAAATATGGCTGAAAGCGAAAAAGGTGTACATGTCGGAAATGCGCAGGTCCAAGATCTAAAGAAAGGTCACAATCCGAGGATTGCTCGCTTCACCGCCTCCGTTCTACTCCTAAGCACAATTGGGATTATCTCAATTGATCAGTCAACGTGGATCTGAGTTCTCCTACTTGTTTTCGGTGGATGATTACCGGGGTTACTGTAATCCAACGATAAAGAACACGGGCATTGCTTCATCTTGAATTGCAGAACTAGAAGTGTTCTGGTATCAATTAGTTATCAAGAAATTCCTAGGCTTCAAGTAAATCATGAATCCAAAGGACAGTGAACATTAGATTTCATGGATTTTACATAGAAAGTTGTTAAAGATTAATTTTCTAGATATTCTTCATTTTTTAGAAATCTAGAAATTTTCTAGAATTCTCATTTTGAGTAGATTTGGGAGAAGTCAAGTCAGGTTAATATCTATTATTTGTAAAAAAAAATTGAGTCACATATTCTACCGTTACATTATACACGACGTGATTCCTTTGTAGGGGAAAAAATCCAGAATTTAGAAATTAGGATCAAAATTTCAATAATTGTGAGAATTCTGTAAGTATCGCAAAGGCAATGTATGCATACGTATAACTTCACTAAGGAGCTTACAATATGTTCTACAATATCCATAAAATCCATAAATAGCATAGCTTCTGCTCGGGAGCTTATGTTTTTTGTCCTAAAAGACCCCTTGTGACTACTCTCTCTCTCACTCATCCCAAAATATATGGATAAACAAAACAGTGAATAACGACGATCTATACAAAGATCATAGCTGTTAATGAAATATGTCAAATCCGTCCTCCCTAACTCCTTCACTAAAAACATCTAAGCGGATTTTATCTAAGCGGACGTCAACAAGTTTATCGTCTGGAATCGTTTTAATCTAATCCAAAAGCGGCGCAGGTTTTCCATAACTCGCCGTCGTTTAAGTGGTATTCCTAAACTGTTGTGGATAAGTAATACTTTTCATCCTATACTGCACGTTCTTCTTCATTCATCTTATCGTTTCCTTAATTTTCAGTTCCTTAATTTTCACCGGTTTTTTGCAGTGTTTCTGTAGATCCCGAAACTTGGGTAAAATGTAGCTGAAAGCCACTCAGTGGCGCCATTATTTCTGGAAGTAAATAACTAACTCAATCGGACCCCTGGTGACTTAAAGGCACCCCACGAATCTGGGATGGTGTGACTTCAGGTGGGTTATGCCTATACGAGGTCATAGATTCTGACAAAGAGGGTGATTCCGTCCATTTCTCCCTAATTGCCGCAAAAACGGCCCGGAAGATGCAGCTTCGAGCGTTTCGGGGCGCTATTTTCTACGACGAGTTCGATTGGGGCGCGCCAGCCTTGTGCACTGTGCATTTTCCTGGCCGTTTTTTACGGCAACTAGAAAGAAATGGACGGAATCACCCTCTTCCCCATAACCTACGACCCGTATAGGCCTAACCCTCCAGGAACCCGCACCGCCCCAGATTCGTGGGGTAATGCTTTTAACAATTAAGAACGATTTCTTGCTTGTGCATTTTTGTGCTCCAAGTGCTGTTCGAGTACAGTTCCATTAGAGCAGTGTTGTTGTCTTTTCTCGCCTTCCTATCCTAACTGCCTTAGCACCTATAGTGTGACGTTGGAAATATGGAGTTTCGAACTTAAAATTTACTACAACCCAGCTTACAAGTTAAAGGCAGCACTATAAGAATCTGAGGTGGTGCAGATTTCAAGTGGAGTAGTCGTATACGGGATAGGAAAATATGGAGAGGGGGGGGGGGGGGTGATTCCGTCCATTTCTTCCTAATTGCCGTAAAAAACGGCCCGGAATATACGGCTTCAGGCCTTCTGGCACACTATTTTCTACAAGGAGTTCGACTGGAGCGCGCCAGCCTTGTGCGGCGCCGCATCTTTCGGTCCGTTTTTTACGGGAATTAGGAAGAAATGGACGGAATCACCCCCCTCTCCATAGTCTCCCATCCCGTATACGAATACTCCACCTGAAATCTGCACCACCTCAGATTCGTGGAGTGATGCCTTTAAGCCTTGAGGTTGATGAGAGGTCCTACCGGATACCGGATAGTATTTCGATTATTTTTAAATGCCTTGACGAGAACTGCATTTCATTACCAACGTAACAAACTGCAGAATCTCTAATTTTTTTTTGTTTAGACAAAGGACTATTTTTATTTAGATGTATCACCCAAGAATTTCATTCTAGTTCATGACGAAGAGTCTTCTCAGGCGATTCTCTAGGACAATTCTTCCTGAAATTTCTCTGCATGTTATCGATATCCTGTTCTTTTTGAAAGCGCATCTAAGCATTTTAAAACACTTTAAAAAGGATAGTAATAGCAAAACGTTATTTTTCATTGATTACTACCTCCCCCGAACTACAAAAAGGGTGCGGCGATATGTGTTGTGGAGAAGTGGGGCACGGTTTTTTCAACGTTTGACCGATACAAACTCCGTGCCCGTCCCGCCCTCGACACCAACTCGTCCTATTTTTCCAAGCCAGTTGTTGTTTGAGTATGGTGTAAATACGCGGTTTTCAAGCTCTTCGAATGTAAACATCAGCATTCCTTGATCGGTAGTCGGTTTACGAAGAGTGTAAGCTGGCGTTTCGTTGCACGAACAGACAGAAAGCGTCGTGGACGAAGCTTTGCCAGATGTTCCCTATTAGTCTCTATATGAAATCTTTAGGATTTTTGATGGGACCTTTATAAGACGGACGTTTCCACTCTTTCGCCGTCTTCACCTTTAACGATGATCCAGAATAGTGTCGCACCTAACGAAATAAACGTTGTTGTTCCAGTCAACCTCCACTTAGGCCTCTGAAGACAGCGAAAAAACCGAAAGATCAAGGTAATAAAGGTTACTAGCAAAACACCTAAACACATTATTAGGAAGCAAAGACAGAATTATCCCGAAGTTCCAGACAGAGAACGTTTGGACTGCTTCGCCTGATATACAGGGTCAAAACCACATGAAGCACGGACAGTTGCGCAAACGGCTGCGCCCGAGGTGGCGCGTGGAGCGCAGCGGTTGCAATCGTGTAAGGATCCTCGCCACCGCTGCCCATCTCTGCAGTTCGCCATGGTCCCACCTCGATTCCAACCGCTGCGCTCCACCGCACCGCTTCGAGCGAGCGCAGCCGCTTGCGCAACTGTCCATGCTTTATGTCGTTTTAATCCGACTATATATTACTCGACACCGTTACTTACCTTACTCATTCGTAGTGGTCATATACTTGAGAACACTCATAAAAGTGCAGCTCACTAGAGTTTCGCCTAAGTTTTGTACAGCAAGGTTGGTCCTTTATAGCATTTTGTGAGGTGGGATGACAAGTTATTCTCTTTCTACAGAATGCGAGAAATCCTCACGGGAGATCTTTCTCCCGAATTCAGAATGCGACAGTAGAGAAACGATTACCACCAGGGTTTGAGTGAGCAACATAACCCCTGACGAACTGAACTCCGTCAGGGTCGCTGGATGAACGGGTGGGGGAGAATTCAGGCGGAAGGACTCACTAACTCTCCTATTCTTGAACCAGGGCTAACCACTATTACGAGGAACCATTAGGAGGAAACAAAGATCAATTGTAGGGAAGAAATCGGCAGCGTCTGATCCGGAAAAAAATGAGACAACTTCATTGCGAATGAAAACATATGCTAGTGTTGATATGACAAATGCTACCTTTTATATTACCGTAGGAAAAAAATAACACGACAACTTTGGAATATATTCTGATGATGACATAAATAAACGAAGGGTAGCATATGAGCGAAACGAAAAGCTTAAATGACATCATCCCCCCTCGTTCACTTCCGTGGTTCCTACCTCAACATGGTAATTAACTAGAGTGATCCACGCAAAATGGAGTATCATCTTAAGCTGTAACGATGCCAACAAAAACCAATGATTACGGTATTTTGAGTGTTCATCTAGAACCTAAATCAGTAGCTACTCAGTAAATACCTTAGTAAACTAAGATTCGGGATGCGCTGTAGTAAACGTGCTCCGTTTCTCATTCCGGTCCCAGGACGAAAGCCCAGCGGTCGTGACGTCACGAAGTTCGGCGAACGGTTCACATCAGCATCGACATAATTCGCGGAGGTGTCCGGTGTAGCTTAACCCATAAGGTTCCGTGGATTCTCAGTTCTCTGTGCCATTTAAGCACAATGAATGAGTGATCCGAGAGAGTTGACGTCTTTTTCCGGATCGTGGACCACGTTGAGGAGAAGCGCAGCAAGTTTTGTGTGGCGCTTAGGATTCTCTTCTCAATCTGATATGATTTGTTTCTGAAGGACTGTGTAGGACTTCTCGATTTCCATTCTGCAGTAGTACTTTCTCCGCAGATACATTACATTGATTTTAACCGTTCATAGTAGAGGTTCTCCTCGATTATTTGCAGTTTTGCGTACGTCGGAGGCGCTTATAATTTCCTGAAGGTTCCTTCTGTTCGTTAATCCATATCCCATTAATAACTCGAAAGGAAATTGCCATTTCTTCGATTTTTCGATTCGATCCTTACAATGCATCTCTTATTTCGGTGAACTTCTTCTGTGAACGTTCTCACGATATCGTGCACATTTGGTGCACCAACAAATCGATACATAACATATGGAATATGATAAATATGATAGGAGAAACGATTACGTGCAGCCTGGATCGTGTTGCAGCCAACCAATTGATTACTAACTTCTTTTTTTTTCGTATTTGCGTTTACAACCCACTGATAGTTGATTGCACGCCAACTGTAGACCGTGATTTTACATGAAGTTTCGAGAAATTCGTGGAGAAATCGTCAGGATCGACCGCCCGTTTAGTGCCTTTTTGTGCCTGATCCAATCTGTTACCGTATCCCTTTTCCATCTTTTCTATCCGTTCCACACATGATATGCCTGATTTCAGCATTGACATTAAAACTATGCCAAGTGTTCAAAATATTATTTTCAATAATATAATATTGATGGTATGATGTTAGGCTTCCAATATATTTATCAGTAATATTGTTTAATTGTGTACCGGTACAATTAACAACTGGTGGAATTGGCTGAATTTATTGCTAGTCAATTTTACGATTGTCAATTGTACAGACCCAAAATTAAACGCAACACTAATTTTCACTTCTCACTGTGATGTGAACATAACTACTGTTTCTGCACTTCTGCACTCACGAATTACTTGCTTCATTTCATCGAACCTATTCATTTTCGAAGTAATCCCTCTCATCTCTTTCCCACCATTTCATTTTTTTTTGCTTTGCTTTACAGATTCTGTTGTTATTCTCAACGATCAATTACAAGCATCACAATCTCATATTCAAAAATTCAATACGAAACGTTTATCACCACAGCGATTCTTTTTTTTCTCCCAAAGATATTGCTGTCATGCAATTTGTGATAATGGCATTTTTTTCTCATTTCTGCTCTATGTCGTTCGAGAACTAGTTCTCAGCGAGAAACGTCAATATTTCCGGTGCTTTCAGTTGGGTGTTTCCGGTACTGAGATGTCCGAAGGGCCGAGCCAGCGGCTGAGAAGTCGTCCTCGTGTGCGAGGTGAAAGTTTTTCTATGTCTCGTGGGGGAGACTCGTCTCCTTTCGGAGCACATCGCGTCACGAGGAAACCGCCGACTTTATCGCTCACCAACGAATGTGTGACCAACGTTGAACCTGTACTTCTTACTCAGAGGTGGACGGTACGTCTCATTTATTTACTATTTTGCTGAATCGAATGCTTTTTGATGTAGGATCAATAGTACAGCATTTAAAACAGGGAGATTCACAAAAACAAAATAGTTAGTATTGGTTTTCGCGAGATCGTTGGTCTAAAATATTGGATTTTCTCTTTCATGTTGTACACCTTCAAGCAAATGCTTTTCCTGCTTTTTTGTACCCCAGAGCAACTTTTTAATTGGAATTATTATGCATTCTTACATATCGTACTACATGTATGATAATGTAGGGATCGGTAGTGGTTAAGGAAATTTGACCAGCTGATAGCAGACGAAAACATATGTTAAAAAAGGTGATGCTCAGCACTTAGTGAAGCGAAGTAACCTGATAGTACTTGCTGGATAATAACCGATCAATCGGGACAAATATGTAGCAAAAAAAGCTTGGGAAATTGTAGAACAGAGGTTGTGGTGACAAGATGAAGGAAAATACAGTTAGGGCACCTAATGGCGCCCTTATTTCCCAGGGCTCTAACTTACTTTTTTCTTGGTAACTTTAGTTTACATGTCATAGATCCTCCAAAACTAATGCTTAGACGTTTGGGCCCCGATTGATTTGATTATTTACTTCGAGAAATAGGGGCGCCACTGAGTCCCCCACCCCAACTACGTTTATCCCGACAAGATGTAGTTGCGGGAAATATTCTATTCCTATACGACAACATTCGGTTTGAGGACTTCGGCTTGAATGCTATCTGAGATTCAAATTAATCCAGATGTATTTAATTAATGCTACTTAGGTTTCGAAACAAATTGTAATTTATGGGTTTATGCACTTGTATTGGTTCTGAGAAAATTTCGTTTTGAAACCGAGGGGCTTCAATTCTTAAAGCTTTTCAAAAATCTACCATGAGATCTACACCGTATGGTTTCTATGTCTTGAACACTAGAACACCTGTCATCGGCTTTGCTCACTAAAAAAGCTTGTTTAGTATCAATTCTGTAATTATAGCAGTGAACGTCGTTACGATCCCTGTCAACAATCAGTATCCGCGTATTTGAATTGAAATTGGGTCGTTTTCCGCTCCTTTTTTATCTTTAAATACAGACTTCTTTTAAAACAATATCAATTTTCCTTTACCCCTCTTTTGCTGTCATCTTCTAAATACTTTATTTGGCGCTGCGGTGTTTCAAAGTCACATTAATTTTTTTTTTTTTTTTTTTTGCAGAGGCGCAGTTCTTCAAACATAGTTCTAGTTTAAATATAAACTGTTACAATCGCAACTTTTAACTGTGATTACAAAAAGAAAACCAACCTAAACGTGATGTCTTTCGAATACGTCACTGATGTCTTTAATGTTTCCCGCCACTTATACAAAAACTCAGAGTATGAGTTTAAAGCGAACAAAGAAACACGTAAGTTATCTGTTTCTAAACTACAAGCGATTTCGTACAGCAAAGAACGGCAGTTAATGCAATATCACAATTTTTGCTTGTGTTGAGGCAGATAATATTAAATTTTATAGAGCCTGGATCGAAGCTGACCTGTCTAGGACGGTTAGAAAAATAAAAATGATTTTTCAAATATTCATCATCAAAAAAGCACCTCCGACATTATTCACGTTAATTATGGAACTTTGAGTAAGACAAGTTTCCCTCTTCAATTAATCGTTATCCCACGTTCCTTCAAGACGACCATCTACAGATGGGGCCACGCTAACATTTACGACTCTATAACGAGCAATGACTTTATAAAGCTATGCTTGTCAGAAAAACGATCAATATGAACGTATCCTTGATGTTTATGTAATTTTGTAACAGTGTTTCTGCAGCGTAACTTGTTTGTAATCATCGGTATGATTTCCTTTTACAGGTAAATAATTTCTCGTCACTGTTGAAGTTATCCCAGCCTGGCTTGTGCCTTAGAAGCAGCGTTTTTAAGTAGGTTTCTTTCCCTTTTTCTTTATATTTTCTTTTCTCTCATGCCAGATTTCCTTGCCAGAGATCCATCTATGCCCGACGCTTGTTGGCAGCTTTGTCTCTACCCGGGAGGAAAACGACCTGAAAATGCTAACAATGTTTCATTATTTCTGAAGATGTCAGCAACATCTCCGCTTAAAGAGGTTGGTTTTTCTTAATGTAGATGGAGCGTATCTTTTATGAATTGATTCCAGGTAATTGTGAAAGCTGAGTATCGGTTCTTTTTCCTCGATGAAGAGGACGAGGTGAAATTCAGCAATGTTAACATTGGCGATTTTCACGCAAAGCCTCCAAAAGGCGGACATTCGTGGGGTCTCCGGAATATACCAAGACAAAAGGTTTCTTTTTCTGTGATATTTCTAACCATAATAACCAGTATTTCATGAAAAAAGCAAGAATGTCCTTGTGCTTGCCACGCTACAAGATTTGTTTTGCATCTAGCAAACACTTCTTTTTTCGTTCTTCCAAGTATTGAACATTTTCAAAAAGCATTAGAGTCATGCATCTGATATATCATCAGTAGTGTCAGAGTTGCATAAATTTCAGGTCCAAAATAGCATACGAGCCGACCATTCTTTAGTAATTTCGTGTACGATAGAACTTTTGCCGGACGCAGGTCGCATCCCTTGCAAGAGAGTTGAGCCTACCGCTTTAATAATAACTGATATGGCCGAAGTGTCTCGCGTACATATGCAAAATGGTATGTATTTACATAGTCATCTCATTAACATCGTTGTTTTCATTCCTCTCAACTTCTTTCCCCTTTAGAATTAGCTATGTTTACTGGAACAGAAAGCGCTCCCCATTCGGATTTAACAGTAGCAGTTGGACCAAAGGACGATCGGGTCGTTTTTGCTGTGCACAAATATAAGCTTATTACTCATTCGGATGTGTTCTGTGCAATGCTTGAACATGACATGGAAGAAAGCAAGGTTTTTTTTTTCAGTACCTTGCGTCCTTTTCCTAAATACCGTGTTACTAATCTTTTCCTTCAGACAAACACCATAGTAATAGAGGAGTTTTCGCACACTGCTGTAAAAATAATGCTGACGTTCATTTATACCGGTGCTATCTCTCCGCATGAGTTAGAATTGGAGGTATGTTTTCTTTTAATACTAGATCATCAACTGTTTTGAATTTACCAGGATCCAATTCACAACTAATTGCTCATATTTAGGACGCATCTGATGTAATGCAATTAGCGGAGAAATATAACATTCCAGCGCTTAAAACAATGTGTGAGCAAGATTTAATATCAAGGTACGTTCGAATGTTACCATAGCTCTATATTATCATTTTTATCCTGATTAGGAAGTATGGTTTGTATCTTCCAGAGTATGCGCCGCAAATGTCGTTGATTGTATGGAACTGGCTGATTATCATCATGCTAGCCATCTATACGAACATTGCTTGGACTTTGTAAGTTGGAACTCACATTATATCTGCTATGTGCGCCTACCTACGTGCTAACGAGTAGAACACTGTCACACTAACCTTTACGTTCTCTGGATTTTCTGCAGCCCCAAGTTTTTCATCATTCAGCGCTTATCGTAATCACCTCACCGTTTTCATTAAAATAGGTTTTATCCTCTAGAGTTAAGGCATGAAAATCTTAACATGACAAGATCTTATTCTTAGCGACGTCCTCACAACTCTGCTCGAAGCCGATGTCAGGTTACGCATCCATACAATTTGAAAATTTTGTATAACATGACCTCAGCAATGCTGGTGTTACGATATTAGCTACCGCTCAATTTCTGTTCGCGGATATACAAGTTTGTTTTTATAGCATAAACTAACTTAATGTGATATGAACTCAAATTTAGTTCTTTTTAAGCTATTAGAGCATCTTACTACATTCAGCAACTAAATGTATCCTTAGAACTCGGATAGTGCTCGATTGGCCTACCCCAGATCTAATTTGCCCCGTGAAAAGCTAATTCTAGACCCTGATTCTAAAACCTGATAACCTGAACGGTTAGCGAGTAATGTCTTCGCTCATAGGAGAAGACATACTGAACTATTTTAGAATCCGTTAAGGATGTAAAATGCAGAACGATGAAATTATTGTTGAGGCGAACAGCTGAAAGCCGTTCACTGCAGAGTTTAAAGCGTTCACATCGATTATGTTCACGTGTTCGAGAACAGCTAGCAATAATTGAATTGCTATATTACAGCATTAGACCACATGACACTGTACAGCTAGTCAAGAAGAAACTAGTTATGCAGTAGAGTTCCATAACCACGCACTGAAGCATGTCGTGCTATTCGCTCAACAAAACGACTGTTCTAAGTCGCACTAACCTACTTTTTCATTCACATCATCCCTATTTTAAGCGCATAAGAATCTGACATCTATCCGTATGTTTAGAGGAAACTTCATTTATGTATTGAGACTGTTAGAAAACTTTAATTTCTAACATTTGAGTGATATAAGGAGGGGCTTAGCCGAGAAAACATTATAGCAACTACGTATTGAATCGCTAAATCAATTTCTGATGATGTCTTTCTTATTTCCCTTTATTTCTTTGTCTTTTCTTTCTTTCACCTTTCTTCTTCCTTAGCAATAACTCTGGAACTTTTTTCTTTTCATTTCATTCGTTTCCTACTTTGTTTGATCTGATAGCAACTATTTACAATGGTCAGATTACTTTAAACTTATGTCAAGTGTCGAGGCAACGTTCAAGCTCGCGTTTTGCTTTGATTTCATTCATTGAAAAGTACCTTACTCAGTTTCAAACAATCGAATATCTACTTTTGCTTCAAGTTGTCCCACTTATTATCGCGATCGCAAGAAGTTGTAAGCGGAGCGATCGATGTAGTGAATCCACACGATCGTTGATCGTTACGCATATGGCTTCGCAGTCGGGAGATGCAGCCGGATAAACAGCACATGTTGAGCAAGGGTTCAGTTACATGTTTTAAAGTCCTTGTCCATAAAACTTAGGACGTAAACTTTGCTTTTCACAGTCTTTCCCTTTTTGTTTTTCGCAGTGATAGATAGTACGGAGTTGAAGATTTTAGGGCGAATGCAGCGCAGCTGGTAAGAGGTTCCGCTGCCTGCACGATCGATCGGCGGTTTGAATTCGCATTAGTGCTAACTAATCCTTTCACACCTCTGGGGTCGAAAAACTAGTACCAGATTTGTCTGGAAGGATAAAAACACTGACTTGACATATCGGCTTGCTCCGACAGGCAATTATTCAGGCCAGTTAAATGATAGTAAACCACAAACGATTCTGAATTGAAGTGAACGTGATGGCGCATCTGAAGCGGATTGATTAACGCCATACACCTTATCCTTTATCGAAAATTTCGCTTTTTCACTGTGTTTTTTCCCAAAGTGCACGGGATTGATCAATCCCCCGGGATGCGCCTAGGCGTCCGACTTCATTTCGGAATTTCTTGCGGTTCGTGAACACGTGTGCAGCCTTACAATAACTTGCGGGATAAGCCAATGCTTATATTCTTCCAAACGAGTCTGGCACCAATTTCCCCGCAGAGTTGAAAGGCTTGGTTTGGACGCGAAGGCAGTTCCGAAACATTGATCTATCGTAGATTTTTTCGATAGAACTCTCAATGGTGCAGGTGCCCGTACTTTTGAAAACAAGTGTTAAAGGTAAAGCGCTTATGATCCTGAAGCGGTGGTCTAAATTGGATGAGTGGTGAAGCAAACAGGGGCTGATGATCTTGGATTCACTATATCCTCATCGTTTTTGTGTGCTTCCGGAGCTTTCCTCGATATGTAGGTTCAGCTTTTTTCAAATTGAAAAATAAGGTGCATAGGACATGGCCACGTACGGAATGTCATGAATTTCTGAAGGTGTCATTAGACCATGCTTTGTTGAAAATGAAGCTGGATAAGCAGTTACTGTTGTTGGTGCTCAATATTGCGACAAGAGAGCCGAGTTATTAATGCCTAAATTGTATGAAATTTGATGTGGAGTACATGTGGTCTCAACAAGATGGTGCACCATGTCATACAGCCCGTGAAACAATCCAATTACGGCATGAGATTTCCTGGTCGTGTATTCTTTCGTTTCGATGATCAGAATTGGACCTCTAGATCATGTGATTTAACACAATTGAATTTCTTTCTATGGGGTTATTTGAAGTCAAAGGGCTATGTCAACAAGCCCATATCCACCCGTGCATTGAAAGAGGAGATTCAACGCTGCATCAACGAAATTCAGCCACAGTTCTCAAGAAAGGTCATGGAAAATTCCTTCTTATATACTTTATGTTTCAATAACAAAAAAAGGTTTAACGAGGGCTCAACCTCGACTGAAGAAGAAGGCTTCACTGCGCCGCTTCGAGCGCAGCCTTTTAGGCAGTTCCACCGACCTTCAGGTCCTTTTGCCCGACTCTACCACCCTTCTTAGGTCTCGTAGTAGCCGAACCTTTGCAAATCTTTCGTAGATAACGACCAGCATTCCTTCAATCCATATTATGTCTGCTTTTATATGAACAATGTCTTAAACGAAATTAAGGTGGTGTGATTTCTGACCGACCCCTTTGCCCTTCGCATGCTATTCTGTTCCCATTTTTGCTTTTTTGAAACTGGCGCTGAATATATTGGGTGCAGTACGCAAAGTGAAAAGTTACGAAAGGATGATTTCTATCCTTTTTTAGTGTATATTAGTGCCCCATTGTTTTCCTTTTGAGGAACTGTACACGCTTTTATGTGCGCCATTGAAGTTTATTAATTTCGTTTACTTAAGTTCAGTATTGTTTAGATGAATGCGAACAGATGCGATACGCTTAACATGGAATCATGGTCGGCACTGAAGGACAGAAATCCGAGATTAAGTAGTTCTATTATGGAGCGTATGATTCGTTCAGATCACAGTAATTCCCCTCCAGTTAAGAAAAGTCGATTATAGTGACGTAATACTTGGTTTTGAAGTTTTGTATGTAATGTGTATTGCAGTTTCAAATTAGTCGTGGTGCTGTTTTGTGATTTTTCGAGTTCAACTGCATGATTCTTTCTCATATTTTTCTCTCAAGGAGTTTCGTTGTCACATTGATTCATTGTAAAAAAAAAAGAAGCTGAATGGAAGTGTTAGAGTTCCTCATCACCGTTTATCTGACTGTTCTCATGTCATTTTGACTGCCTCGCTGTGCTCGCTTATTTTTCCAGTAATTCCTTGTTGCGAGACAAATATTAGGGTCGGTGATGTTAACGGGTTGATATTTCTGTATATGGCTTCATGTTTAGCTATGCCTTCTGAATTATCATGTTATCTCTTGAATTTTCTATAGGAGACCAAATTGTTTAATTGATTGTATCAAGTCGTTGTTTCTTCTTCTGTATATTTGAATATTCCGTAGGGTTTTGCTCGTCTTCTGGACTATTCTATCGTCGTTTTTCGACATTATTTTTTTTTGTGCGCTTGGGCAGTAGCTTTAGTAAATGCTTCGCAGCAATGTGATCTTTTGCCTTTGTTTTTTTTTCTCTGTTTGGTACTGCAGCTTATTACACTGTATATACAAATGTGGACATTTTCTTTTGTTCGTAATTGCTAAAATAAATATGCGAAGTTTTCTTTCGGGTGCTCTATCTCATCTAAGGTCTATAAGTCCTATGTGTGGATGCATTTCTCCTATAACATCCTCACACTTGTTGATTACCTAAATTTTTTCTGCTCCTAGAACACAGATGGAATGCAAGGCCTGTAGCTGATCATACCAGATCATACCATATGATCATATCGATTTCCGCGCCTTACGTTGTTCCTGTTTTTGGCATCACACACTCGATATCAAATGTTCAACCTGTTGAAGCCCCATGGGTCTGCAGTAATGCAAGTTTTCCTTGCCCTAGTGTATGAGAAGACTAATTGGGTTCATCCAGGTTGAACACATCCATTACCAACTGTATCCGTATTATTGCTACGTAACGTGATTCTGCTTAGATTATGATTGTTTAGTTCCTCCTTAATCCTTAATCTAATCGTAGAATACCTACGATTTTTATTGCGAATCTCAGTTGCTCGTATGATCTTAACATTTCCTTTTGTTTGTGATCTGTAAGAACCATCATAGTGAAAGTTTGCTGCATTTTTACAGAAAAATGGGGCGCATGGATGTGGACAAATTACGTTATCTTGAGAAAGAAGACTTTCGAGTTTTGATTGCTGTAAGTTTATTTTACTTGATGTAATACTTCTTCATTAACGTTTAAAGACAGGGGGAAATACGTTAGCGATTGGTGAAGGTGAGCATTTTGTTTCAGAAATCGAATTAGTCTTTGGATCTAAAGTAGTTCAGGAAAGGCGACTTGCCAGACTAGGTCACTAAAACATGTTTAAGCGTTAGCTAGCAATAAAGGCTCACTTTAGCATGAATATACATAGCGTTGAACTCTTAATTATGGCACAAAATTGCTCTCCAAATATCAATAAACTCTCCAATACAGGATATTCTATGATGTTTAGCACTTGCATTTACTACTGCAGTTCTACCTACCAGAATAAACCCTATTCATTGGAAAGAAATAGGTTAGACGAGCGGGTTACTTTTGTAGCGAAATTGTATTGCACAAAAAACTAAACCATATATCACGTACCTTAATTTTTGCTACTCCAAATTTGTGAAATATACATATTTCGTTCTGTAGTTCAGTTATAGCTTCTGATCCAGTATAAAGCTGAATAGCTCATGTGTCCTGTACACAGGTAGATCCTAGGATCCTAAGAAGATTTCGCTGTAAGTTTCCAGGTGGAAATGGGAATGAAGAATCATGAAATCGTTCCGTTGCCTTTGATCTCCGCCATAGCAGGCATCCACCGAGGAGCTGTGGCTCGAATGCTTTCTGATCTGTGCAAACATGGACTCGTAGCATTCGAAAGAAGCAAAAAGTGTTGGTTTTTGCCTTGGATTCGCTTCATATCACCAGTTGTAAAGTTGATAACATCGGTTTCACATTTTCTGATTTGCTCTATTATCCAGTATGTTCACCGGTCCTCATCGAATTCGTCTGTTTGTACTTCTATATAGTTCTGATTTTCCTTCTAGTTGACGGATATCGTCTTACTGTGCTCGGATATGATTTCCTGGCATTAAAGGCGTTGTGCACACGTGGAGTTGTTGGCAGCTTAGGAAACCAAATAGGAGTTGGAAAAGAGTCAGACGTTTATGTAGGTGGGGACCCAGAGCGAAATGTAAGTTTTCGGTTGCTCAAATTAGTAACAATATCAGGAATATACGTTGTTTTCAAACACTGCTTCTTTCGCCATGATTCATTGCAGGACCTCTGCTTGAAATTTCATCGGCTCGGGAGAACATCTTTCCGGAAAATCAAGGAAAAGAGAGACTATCACCGAAAACGGCACGCTGCATCATGGCTTTATCTAAGTAGACTTGCAGCTGCGAAGGTAATTTTTTTTTTTTGCGTTGATATTTCAAGAGATTTCTCTTCTGTGTCCGCGAAATGTATAACATTGGACAAATCCAGCATTCCGCATGTTTGTGGTCGTACAATAATTTTTTTAAACTATCGATCTTTTCATTACAGGAGTTCGCTTTCCTCAAAGCTTTGGCAGATCGTGGTTTCCCTGTTCCTCGTCCTGTTGATGTGTGTCGTCATCTTGTTGTTATGGGACTTATTGAAGGGGACACTCTTTGCCATGTAGATCATGTGGAAGACGTAGGAGCTTTATATGACAGGTAGAGTTTAGTTTTATTCGTGGCTAATTGTTTATATGAGAATGATTTTTCTTTTTTTTTTCATCGATGTACTTCAGATTAATGTCGCTAATCGTAAAATTCGGTCGACATGGGCTAATACATGGAGATTTCAACGAATTCAATCTAATGCTGCTTGAGGTATGAGTAATTTTTTTCTTATGGCAACGTTTCTTTCTATCGATTCGAAATGCCAGTTGTCGCGCCGTTTCATTAATCGCTGAAATGGTGCCTATTTAGTTCCTCTTACTATTAACACTGTCATTTGCGAATATCATCCCTATTGAAACTTCTAGGGTGAGCAAGTAGTGGTAATTGACTTTCCACAAATGGTTTCAATGGATCATCCAAACGCACAGTTCTACTTTGAAAGAGATGTCGAATGTGTACGAACATTTTTTCGGTTAGTCATCCTCGTTTTCTTTGTATTTTCTTAAAACGTTCAGTATTTTGTGAAAATCAGTATATGGGAGAAAGATTTCCTGGAAAAGTAGAAGTTCTTCCAGTCGTAAGTTCAATTATGACAGCGACGATTTTCCAAAGTTCTCTGAAGTAGTTCGAAAGTACAGCTTAGATGTGGAACTAGAAGCAAGTGGATTCACCAAACAAATGCAAATCGATCTTAATAAGGTATTTTTTGTTCTCGCTCGAAAAAAAAATATGACAAGATTTTGAACTTAGGCTTACGACAATGGAGATTTCCAAGCGCACTGTGGGAATGAGCAGGTTGAGAATTTTGTTGACTCAGAAGACGATGAGAATGAAGACGACGAAGAAGTGAATTGTTTCATTTGCCAATAGTTTTGGCGATGAATACCGCACGTCTGCAGGTGACCGACGATGAAACTGGATCGGGGGACGAATGCAGTACTATTGTAGAGGAGAGTAAAGACAATGAAGAACTCCAGGATGAAAAGAAGATGAGGGAGAATGAAGTATTTGCGCACAATTTTCTTTTTTAAACCAATTTGTCCATTGATTCTTCGCTGGGCATTAATTTAAAATGATATTTCAGGCAAAAATTTTATCGCGATCTGAACGCTTTAGCAATTGGCTTGGAGAAGCAACAACTCAACTAGAGAAGTTAGTTGTAGAAGAAGGAGGTTCTGCTGATGATGATTGTCCGCTGTTAGTTCACCTACGGGATGTAGAGAGGCAATCTGAACTACGAGAGGACCGTGAGCCATACATACACGCACGAGAAGAGTTGGATCGCATCGAAGCAGAAGCAGCTGTGATGCCAAACACGAGTGAGGTTGGTGAAGCGGAAGTGATTCTCGATTACTTAGAATGATTTGTACTTATATATTCTTTCAAGACTTCTTTTATGCTTTTTTAAAGAAAAATATCCATGACTTACTAGAATTCGTTAGGAACTGCATTCAAACCAAAGACCTAAAAAAGTACGTGGAGCCCAATCTATAATGTCAACGACGTCGACAATCCCACCGGAAGAAATTAAACGGAGAGTGGCTCTGGAAAAGATGCGCAACAAAGAGAAGGTGAGAGCTGAATAGATTCATTTCGCTGCTGTTCAGGATATTATAACGTGAAGTTCACGTAAGTAGCCATCGAAATATCGAATTCTGCTCGGTTTCTCGTATACAGCCCAGTTTCACGTACAATTCTTGGTCTTACTCTCATCCTCCTTCTCTTGCTTATAACATGAAGGAGTTGTATTCCTCATAAAGGTACAGACGTCGAGAGATACACTGTAACTTTAGAGAAGCATTTTAGTAAATTTTACACAATTGTTACTCACTTTCTGAAATTGATTTGGAGTTCTAGCAACGTAGATTCACAGAACTCAGAGGTAAATGAGGGAAGAATACTTGCGATTGTCATTTGCTCTCGAGCATTATATTGGATACAGTGCCTTGTGCTTGCTATATTTACTATTATGCATTGTAATAAAAGCAGCGTAGCTGAACTTACTATTCCAGTAATTTTTTTTTTTGCAAAAGAAACTGCCTCTTTTCTGCTTTGTGAATTGAGAAATCAATATTGTCCTGCTGTTTTATCTCAAAGAATTGCTTCCTTCTACATTATTCAGCAAATGTGGCACTGAACTATGCTAATGCAAATGTTTTTTTTTTTCTTTCGAATTCCAGTAGTGATGGTTTGCAGAAATTAACGCAAAATTTCAAAAATATGTCTTTTCTAATCCTTGTATATACAATTAATAGAAATGTTGTGTAACACATCACAAGGGTGATATGTTACACAACATTTCTATTAATTGTATTATGTTCGTGTATCATCACTTATTTCCGCAACGTCCCAATTATTGAAAAATTATATTTTGCACCTTTTGAAGAACTTTTGAGTCATGTGAAAAACTTTGTTTCAAATATGTAGAATTTTTTTTGTTTGTAGTTTTAGAAGCTACACAATGATGTAAGCGCATGTCGAACTTGCTAATGTTATATTGGATTAAATCTTTTAAAAAATGAGTAAAACGAGAAAATACATAATCACTTAGAAGCATTTCCGATGGATCCACTAGCAATGTAGTGGAAAAAGAAATCTAGTGCTTTTTCCTGTAAAAGTTTCCAATTCCAATTTTAAATTCAATATCGTGTGTATAGGTGTCATCAAAACGTACCTCTTGAGCACCAAAGGTTAATTCTCTTATGCCAGGATATTTGTTTTAAAAATACATGTGTGCACTATTGTAACAACTACTAAGGTTTGACGTGATTAAAAGTACAAGTTGGAAGTTTTTTCTATTCATTATGGATATCATTAGGGTATTTTAATGGAGTAAATCTATTAAAAGTTGGAAGGAGGAAAGGAAAACAAAAATTTGCTGTCATTGTGCTTTTTTCAGACTAAACTACGAGTAAAAGGTAAGCAAAGTGCAGTTGGACGTGGACGCAAGGAGAACCGTCACACAATAAATGAGTACAAAGGATGGATATAACAGAAGTAGTGATAGATTGTGCTTGATGTTTATGTTGTCTTTGTTCTTTTGGCTAATTTATAGCTCAATTATTAGCAAATTTGCTATATTTTTGCATCGAATGCCCCTAAATCACACGCCTCTGTTACTTTCAAAGATTTCTATTTCTTGAGTTGTTCCACGGTGAAGGGTTGTGTTGCATAAGGCTAGTCAGTGTTGGTTAATATTTCAATGGAAATTTCTGTTTCTACTTGTTCACAATGAATTTCACATTGGTTTATTCACCGCCGTCGACACATCACCAGTTTAGTGACAAATCCTTTGGTTTTTGGTCTTCGAGTTCCAGTGAGCGGTAGAAAAACGTGCATTGTTCGTTTTGCGTTTTGTTCTCGGGAGATTTGTTGCTAGGTTCATTGCGCTGCTATGCCTTTAACTTCGGCGTATGCTCATGTTTTATCCTCATTTGAGAGATCAGATCTACTCATTTGCTTGGGGTGCCCCTTATTTTTTTTTTTGTTTCTGTTGCGATTAGTCATTGTTATCTGTTATCTGTTGGACCTGGTGGAAAATAAATGTTTTAAATCTCCATACATGGTCAGCTCCTTTGAATCCCGATGGGAGTATGGATTCTCCTTTATATATCGGAATTCTGTTCGTTACCAGGGTAGTACGACCAACTGTTATACAGAACTGGAGAGAAATAACGTTTTATAGGTGTTACCGGGAACTAAACCAAAAAATGAAGGTAAGGAAATCTAATCGCTTCTCTGCTAGTCCAAGTAGTGGCATCAAGCTTAGGGTTTGCGAACACCAGCACCGAAAAATGTGCCGCTTTGGATAACATGTAGCGTTACTAGGTATTGTAGCATTTCTGGTTTCTGCTTTGCTTACCACGTTCGATCACTAATTCTTAAGCATTTCTGTCCCCATTAGTTGAACTCTTAAAGCTGAAATGTATGAATATTGCACTTGTTATCGATGTGGAATGATCGCGGCGAAAGTGTTCTAGATAACCGTGTCGCGATATCATGCAAAGGTGAAGGTTGCGGTGTGTGTCGGTCTTGGTTTATTCTAGGTTACAATCCATTGGTATCCAAGCCGGTTAGGTCTTTCTTTGAGAAAAGCTGCAAAGCCTGATTGTAGATAGTTGTAGTCTCTCAAAATGACCTCCGCTAGTTGACATCAATCAATGGAAGTCAACGCAGGCAAGGAAGTTTCAACGTTTGCTCACTAGTCTAATATTGACTAGTTCCGTCTTCGCTGCTGGCGTTTGTACTGTTTTTATCGTTTTCTTCTCGCAAATACCGTCATGTCAAGGCGGATTCTCTTCACTGGAACGAAAGTAGCATTCGGAAGGAATTTACTAAGCATAACTGATGTTTGGTAGCGAAATCATCTTTTGTTGATTTTGTTTGTAATACAGATAGCAACTGTTAAGTGTTGAGTGCAGAAACAAAGCGAACGTTGTGGACGAAAAGTTTATCAATAATACTCATTCCATTGTCCTTGATTGGTGGCGTTATTATGAGTACTCTGTTATCGTTGTTTGATGCTTTTGTTTGGAACTCGAACTTTGTTTCTCTTCTTTCAAACGTACAATTGAAGCTTATTACGTCCCGTATTTTGTTTTATTAGCAAAGTAGGTGACTGTCTATCCCTATTTCTCAACGCTACTGAACCGGTTAGCATCAGGTATTGAAAACGATTGTGAAAATACGAACACGTTTTGCATGGTATGAAAATGGATCAATTTATTTCATTCTATTCTTTTTTCGCAACAAAAGTAAATTGTTTGTGAAGTGAGAAGGAAAGAAATAGTGAGAGACACAAGAAGATCCGCGATCACTGTACATCATTCTCTGGGTCTCAGTGTGCTTTCGACAAATTAATATTAGATTCTGCACCACGACACTGGGTGGTGGAATGATCACGATTGATGATAGTATCCTTTTGTATTTCACTGCTTACGCGATTCTGCACAATAGGCCAGTATTTGCTGATTGTGTTCTCATATGTACACTTAATTTTTGAATTATCACAGACGAACCTAGAGTGTCTTAGGGGCAGGTTGATGTGCCTAGTTTGAAACAACCAATTCTTCCTACAGAAATTCTATTTTTGCAAACGGAAATGAGTATAAGTCTTCCATATTTAGGAATTGAATGAATTTAGACCCTGTTAAATTTCACCCGGACTCGCAGTACATTTAAAGAGAAGAATCAATTACTTTCTTTTCGTGTAATGTTATGTGGAACACATAGATTGCTAACCAATACGATCTGATAACACTTCTAATCCTTTCACCAGAAAATCACTGCGATGCTTACTTCTGAGAGAAGTTTGTAAGATTAAAGCCTTAATTAGTGGTTTTTGGTATTTTTCTCGCTTTCAAGATCGTATTTTTACTCTGACATACTTTTTACTATTTCTCTTTATTTGAAACTTTGAATCTGTTTTATATCTTCTTTCAGCCCAATATGGCACAAGGAAACGCTGATATACCTGATGACTTTGAGGTTTGTCATAGTGATTTTTTTGTTGCACAAATTCATGTTATTGTTGTTGCTACCTTTGTTTGTTGTTTTTTTTTTCCCTTCGGTAGAAAAGAAGTTACGTAACATCGAGGATATCAGATTAGCTTACGTTTTTCTCGCGTTAAGATAAGGTAAAACATAAGCTGCAACTAAAAGTTTTCGAAAATATATTTTAAAAAACTAATATTATAGACTGTAACTGTAGCATGTAAACTAAATCTAAATGCTAATCGAAGCCGAAATATTCTCTGTTCTGCTAAATCCTACTTCATTTTTTAGTTACTCGTTAAAAGTGCACGTATGTGTAGTAACAATCCCAAAATTTCTAGAGCTACGTAGAGTCGAAAGATAATCAGAATTCAGAATCCGTTTTACACCTTCGTTTTTTGTTGATTCTGCGGAACAGAATATTTATTCACCGAATATTTACAGATGCCAATCAGCGCGTTCGACATTCCGCGCTGTTATCAAGGCGATCTTTCAGCAGTGGTCATAACCGAAGGACTTGTTCGTGATCGTGTCAGACGGCTAGCGAAAGGTACTTTTTTTAAAATTCATCTGTGATGATGACCGTTTCTTTATATTGTCTCTTTAGACATCCACGAAACAATAGGTGAAAGTCAATTGTCATTGCTTTGTGTGCTTAAAGGATCGTACAAATTTTTCAATGCTTTGGTAAGAAGTTTTGGGATTTCCTACACTTTGCTAATAGTGGTAGTCCGTGAACTGAAATCAGGCTAAAGATTCATCTAACGATAGCGATAAAGAAGTGTTCTTTAATTAATTAGTAGTCTCTTTCTTTTTATTGAAGGAAACATGTTCTGATGAGAATAATCCTGCAAAATCTTGTATGTTGGAGTTCCCACAAGTTTTGCGGAGAAATATTTCGATTTTCTGCGAAAAATTAGGATATAAAATTGATGCAGTAGCCATGGGTGCGATAGAGAGGAGCCGAACCTTCCTCAAGTAAAGCGGGTCTAGCTCGTGAAGTTCAGCTCAAGTGATCCTTTCCAAAAATGAATGGATCCTTTCGCCAACCGTTCAGAAATGAAAAGCTTCTTTTCGCCAACCGTCCAAAAGTGAAGGGGTCAGAACACCGGCTCCGACTATCGCATCTGTGAAACGACAATGCCAGGTAGTCAGTCAGGCGAACGGGTTCGGTAAACACTATTTCGAACGTGAAGCTGACTTCAAGAAAGGGTACTTTTGGAAACAAAAGGAAAAATTGTGAGTAAAGCGAGATGTTGAAAATATATTCAAAATGAGATCAAAAGTAGAGGATTAGAATTCACGAAGAGTTCATTTTCAATCGAACTACCTGGATTTTTGGAAGGTTCTAGCTTTTCTACACAAAACATCGAGTTTAAGGTAGATGAACTCTCCAATGCACGATGGTCGTGCCAAGAACCGATGACAGTAGATTTCATTCGCTGCAAAAGCTACGAGAATGACACTAGTTCAGGAACACTTCAAATCATTGGGATGAGTAATCTCGAGGAGCTACGAGGGAAGAATGTTTTGGTCAGTTTTATTGTCTCCACGTTATGGTTGATGAGGTTTTTACTAATTTTAATAGGAATATTTCGGTGCTCAGAAATGAACGATTGTCGTAACGTTCGCTATTCCCTTTCTTTTCAGCTTAAATATTATCCGACTGCGTTTGTTCTCCTTCTTAACTGGGCTCGATTTTTCACTATATTCTTTTCATCTATTATGCAGTACTTTTTGAAAACCGTTTCGTAGCGCTTGTAGAGTCTACCTCACGAAGAATAGAATTGGGGCATTCGGGTGAAGGTGTTGGTCAAGACCCTATCGTCAGTTATAAACAGATAATGGTTAGCTTGTTGAAGAGAAGCGCCTCAGAAGTAATGAATGGGAGGTTGTGGTGCAGGGCTCACAACGACATGAAGCACGGTGCGTTGCGTAAGCAGTTGCGCTCGAAGCGGCGCGGTGAAACTGCCGGTTGCGCTCGAATCGGGGTGCATTCCTTGCTAGCACCATTCCTCTCGCGACGATCTCACCTCGATCCGACCGCTTTCTCCAGTGTGCCGCTTCGGGCGCAGCCCCTGGCTGCACCGTGGTTCTGACGCTGCTACATCTTCCAGAAACAAAAAGTTAAGTTTAGTTTGATTTGTTAAGTTACCCACTAGGATCAATAATATTACTCAATTCTGCTGGATGCAATAGCGTATTTACAGTAATAAGTGTAATTATCCACGTTCTTTTTCGAAATGGCATGCTGAAATTCATAGCCTGGATTTAAATATCCTTAGAATTCCCTCTAGGGTTTTCTTTACAAGAATATTCATTACAATGTTGGGTAGTAGAAGTCCTACAAGTTTGTTTACATGCCAGTTGTTTCGTAGTCAGTAAAACCGCTATAAAATCTTAGCATCTCTGAAGGATTGGAGTAAATAACGATTACGCGCAATTTGGATGCGGGCAGATAAAAGAAGCATTTTGTACGATGGTGTCAGTTCGGTAATTGATTATGTTCATGTTGTCGATCTCTGTCATCCTCCTTTTTCCGCGATAGAAATTCAGAGTTCGAACTACTGTGAATTACATTTTGCAGGCAGAGCGTAGAATTTAGACCACTGACGACGAAAATATAGGGTTATAAGTAGATATTATGAATATGAACTCACGTTCAATTACCCCCAGCGGTCCTGAAAAATGGTGTTGTGAACTTTCTTCGAGTGCGAACTCACTTTTACTACAAGGCTACTTACATGCCACCTTGCACGGGCGCCCTATCTGCGAGCAGGCGTACGATAATGGGGTTAGTCTACTGAAGTAAAATGAATGTATAAGCTGCTCAGAGAATCGGTGCGTGCACAGGGGTAGCCTTGTAAGGTGCTTCCTTGAAAAATTAAAACTCAAAGGCCGTTTCCCACGCTGATTGTCAGAACATTTGGTGGAAGAAGGAGGAATTGATCGTGAGCTTGTTCGTACTCATAATCTACACCTCTAATCGTACATTTTCTTGAAGAGATCCCAACATCGATTTCATGGTGCACTGCCTTAAAAACGAACTAAGTTCAACATGTATCTTCTCGTTTTTCCTCATCATTTCTTTCTAGCCACGATGAAAGCCACCGAATATTGTTTTCACATGCATAATATTTGTCTTCACTAGAATTTTGTACTGTTTTGTTACTGGCTTCTACTTCTAGAACGTTAGCGCACCCTGACTACAATTACTGCATTTGACTCACATGAAGGGAGGTTTGAAGAGGTTAAAAAAATCAACAAAAGAAATGTAATTTAAAAAAACCAACTTCTAAAGTTCTTGTTTAATATAGTCAAGTTATTATTCGTTTAGGTTGTAGACGATATAGTAGACACTGGTTTCACATTATCAAAACTTGTCCACACTTTAGAACAGTACGGTGAGTTCTATATCAATATTATTAGGAGAAAATTAACTGTTCGTAAGTAACTTTCTTAGTAAGTAATAACAAAGCTTAAGGGACAAAGAAAGTATGGACTGCCTTACTTCTTTCCAAACGCGTGCCACGGAAGGTTCAGGTTGCAGAAGACTTCGTAGCTTTTTACATCCCTGACAAGGTATCAAAGATATCAGTTTTTGTGTTTTTCAGAGATAAGGCAGTACAACTCGTTTTTCTTTAGTTTATTGTTGGTTACGGACTCGACTATAATCAGAAATTCCGCGATCTCAATCATATATGTGTGATGAGCCCCGCTGGAGTAGAAAAATATAAGAACAGTGGATAACTGTCCTGAAAACTATCCACTTTCTGGTCATAATTTGAGAAACGTGTTGTTAATCGACTTCGTTGTTTTTAACGATCGAGCTGTTTGTTTCTGATATGTTTTACATTGTCGTTGGCAGTAGAGTGGTGCAAACTTCTTACTTCATGGAGTCATAGAGCAGGAATAGAATGCTTTATTTTGTTGGTTGCATAAATAAATAAAAAATCTACGAAAGTACTGAGCATTTTCCAGAATGAAATTATGATCCATAGTATCTTTTTGCTATTCGCTGCAATCGGATCGTGATTACCCGACTTCGAAATGACGTGTGACAGGTAACTGCGAGCATGATTAAGGTAACGTTGCAGCACGACAAGCCTTTAGCTCCCAGTCCAAGGGCGGGGTTGCTCTCGCTGCAAGGAGATCAGTTGCACGATCGCCCGAATCTTTGGCAAATTGTACCGTGTTGAATACATCCTTCGAGAAAACTTCACTAATTTCTTACCAGTCTCGTCCTATTCCTTGTCACAATTGGTTGCACTGCTTCACTTTCTTTAAAAAAAAACGGCCGCTTCCAGTTAACCTGAAGAGTTCAGTAGCTGCGATGAAATTTCTACCTGATGAAAAGTCCTTCCGCGCCAAATTTATAAAGTCAGTAATTTGACTTTAAATACGGAGCAAAGGGAAGAGGCAATGTAAAGTTTCCGCAAAAAAAAAAATAGTTTGGCCTTGTGACGTCTATATGATACATCAACTATAACCTTTTACTACACAAAGAGATTACAATTTCAATGAACGTTTGGATTTGTTATTATCAAGAAAACTATCCAGTAGAGCATGCAATTACAACGGCTAAAAGAAATTGAAATCTGAGGGTTAGTACGAAAAATAACTGGAACAACATACAAAATATGTGCGTTAAGACCTATTGGAAGCTACAAAATCATACAAAACGAGAACAACTTCTTAAAACAATAACAAAAAACCTCATGAGTATCAAATACAAGTAGCTACAACATCATCAAATGACCATTACAAAATTATTGAATATAACGAAGCAAGCAGAAGCCGAAAGGATTTAAAAGATTGATTAAATCTTACACGCTTTACGACCCATCGATTATAATAATAATGCTTTGAAAAACTGTTACAATGGAGAACCAAATCAGACCTGTCAAAAGTTAATTCGAGCGCGTAATTTTTTAGAACTTATACCAGGAAAGAGCAGTACATTGAGACATGCGACAAATGAGCAACATTTCCCAGAGTTATCTATAATGTGTAATTCAACTTCTAAAACGTTATGCTACTTGTTGAAATATGGGTTGGTTATCTCATGCATGAATTCAGAAAAGTTTGAATTGAGCGAAAGCGCTTACAATATTCCCATTGGTGTTTTCATTAACTTCGATACCACTGTTAGTAGAATTCTGTGCTTCTTCATCTGGCTGGCGTGGAATAGGACGACGAACAGTTGGAGAAAAAGAGATACGAGGTTTCGCGAAATTACTCACATTCGAAGCGATTACGGCTCCTAAATAACGAAATATTGCTAGAAGCTTAAGTGCCAAAAGAAAAATAATGTCAATAACGTATAATCAATGACATAATAATTAATGACTACAATAATTACTTAATTACACTGTCTTATTAACGCGTGTGAAACCGAAAGAGTTTCTAAATACAACTTTTTCGCTACAAATTGTTTTTGTGAGTTAAAACTAATATAGTTCCAGCACAGAAAAGAAGTCCTCTCCAAAAGATCTATTCGATAAACTTCGAAGACTCACTTGCAGAAGAATCACTGGAGATTCTGCAGATTCGTTCTGACCATTGATTATCTCTCATGCTACGAGATGAACAGAAAAAATTTGGGTTTTCTCTTGAATCGCTCAGGTGACAGCAACGTAAACGATGGCGATAGTCAGTGGATCCGTAGGCGGTACAGTTGATTTGATTAGAGTTATAGTACTTGTAGCGGGAGTTATTATTACGCTTATGCGGGGAGCCTCTCCATCGATTGCGCTGATCCATGAAGTTTACGTTGCGTTCGCAAAAAGGTTCAGAGCGTCCTCTAAGGCGACGTGGAATAAACAGCTGGTGGGTAGTCTCAAGTGATGGGCGAGAACGAAACGCATGTGGAGGTGGTCCATGGCTGTCGAAAATGCCGCAATCTGTATTCCAGTCTGTGTTCGATTCACTGAAAAAAGGAAAATCAGTAGCACATAGTTCGAACACTATATAAAGAGATTATGGCGAGAATTTTGAAGTTACTATGCAAGAATATGGCTAAAATTTGACGCAAAAACTTAACCTTAGGATGAATGCATAGAAATCGATATAGAATCAAGCACAAAAACTACTATCAGTGAATAATAGAACGAAGGTTAGTAGAAAAAAGTTTGTGTTTGATATCTTCAGAAAGAATCATATTTTAGGCACGAGATGAAGATCACATTTCTGAATTTGTTAAACCGTATTAGAATAATCAGTTGCAATATGAAGACGAAGTCTGAGCTTTGTTTCCCAGGTAGGATAAGAGTAAAAAGATGAAGTGCACGATGTTGATCAATCTGCATGGATCTGAGTCCACACTTTCGACTTCAGAATCGTTTGAGGTTCATGAATGCGTGCGCAGCCAGAGACACAAACTCTTATATTCACGACGAGGTTGAGGAGTTAAGTAAGGAACAGACTTGCACTAAAGATTGAGATAACTTTTCAGCATCAAAAGCGAAACGTTATGTTCTATTGGTAGTCTTGATAATTACAATGCTCCAATTCTTAGCCCCGACTAAACGAACATAAAGTAGATTGTACAGATTAGACAAGAGTAGATTGTTTACGACAAAAAAAAATCCTAGATGATGTATACGATTGTGAAAACAAAACGAAGATAGAAAAAAGAAAACAAACCTTTCACTATCAAAGAGAGTAATTGATGGAAACTGGATGGAATTAACAACTTGGCACCTGGAAATACGATATGTTCATAAAGAGGAGAGTCACTGATAATTTCTCACATTTGCAAACAAGAATTTATGAATATTATGCTTACAGGCTACGAGCACCATTCACAGCATCACCCTGGCGTACCCAGTTAGACCTGAACGCTGCGGTCGGATCGATTATTCCCACATTTTCCAGCCTGTACAAATGTATTATAATAGAGGTAACATGAAATTCTATAGAGATTCCAATTCCATACAAGACAATCAAGTTCGACTCCTTCGAAGTAGTAATACGAAATATGGCAAGTATATACAAATGAAACGTAATTGTTTATCACACGATGCAAGAATAAACTAGAAAGAAATAATCGCACCATCCTATTCTAAAAAGCAATCTCTTAATTTACAGATGCATGAAGGGGTAGACTAATATACCGCTAATGTGTTTTCCACCTAGCCTTATTACAAAGAGAAATATATGAAGAGACTGTTTTCCATATTCATAGAACTCTTCGGTTCCATAGAATTCATAGAACGTCCGAGGTATACGTATCATGGAATTCCAATTGTTTGCGACCCTTCAACTTGTACTCCTCCGTCCTCGTAGTAGGCGTTCTTCATGAACTGTGTCTTCTTTATGTTTATTCGCAGTCCAATTCTCTTCCCTGCTTCGTTCAGTCCCTTGAGCATCGCTTCTGCTTCATTGGTGCTTCTCGGAAAGGGAACGATGTTGTCCGCAAAACGAAGGTTGGAGAGGAATCTTCCCTCGACACGTATGCTCCTTTCTTCCCAAGAAAGTGATTTCATAATCCATTGCAATGCAGTCGGTATGGTACGACCTTGTCGTACCCTCTTTCCAACGGGTACGGTGAAGGGGCGGTGGAAAAGCTGTATCCTAGTCGTGCATCGTTCGTAGCAATTGACTAATGTCCTCAGATACGACACATCCACACCTTGATCGACCAGCGCTGACAGTATTGCATTCGTTTCTACCCTGTCGAAGGCTTTCTCATAGTCGACGAAGGCTAGAATAAGAGGCAGGCTGTATTCCCGGCAAACCTCCATGAGCCGCTACACGGTCTGGATGTGATCCAAGTAACTGAACCCCTGACTGACAGAATCCAGCTTGTACTTGAGGCTGGGCTTCAGCCAGCATACCAGATATGCGCGTGAGGACGATCTTAGTGAATATTTTGTATAACACGCTCAACAAGCATATCGAACGGTAGTTCCGAAAGTTTTCTCTGTCACCTTTCTTATGGATAAGAACGGTTCGCGAGGTCTTACACTGATCTGGAATACCTTCTTTCTGAAGGTAGGACGTCATGTGCGCTACTAAGATTACATAAAGTGGATGGCCAGCAGCCCGAAGAAAGTCTGCTGATATAAAATGAGGTCCAGGGGCTGTGCCAGGTTTCATGCTCTTGATAGTGACTCGTACTTCCGAAGGGAGAATCCGTGATGGAGCTTCACAGTGGGGATGATCGGGCTTAACACAAGAGTTGATGAATGGAAAAGGTTCGAGTAGAACCTCTTCGTAATGATTTCCATCTCACGACGAGAAGACGTGCGAGTGCCGTCTTCGCTCAGCAAAGTTGTTAGCGGAATATTATATTCGCGGAGGTCCCTGCGGCACTTCTTCAGACTCGTTCTTCTTTGTGCTGCTTCCAAAATCTTCTTCTGCCTGCACTTCAAAAGATCCTCCTGCAACGCTTTTCTGCAGCTAGTGTTTGCTACTAACCGCTCAACGTGCGATGCATTCGGATCAAGCCTCAAAGCCCTTCTTCTTTCCAAAAATTTTTTGGTGGTCTTCGAAATTCGATCCAAGTTTGTCGTGCGCGGCTTCGAGGCACGTTCAGCACAGGCTCGTAATCCTCTGAGCAGTATCTCGTAGTCCACGTTTGGGTCCTCCTCGATGTGCCAGTCACCTTGGGACAAGGAGTCCTCGAGTACGCAATCGTCGTAGACGACTTTTTTTCTCCTTCGTTGCCGATAGCAGATGTTCTTTTCCATCGTGTGGTTAAGTCGTATTTTCGCACGAAGGAGACGGTGATCAGAACCATTACAAAAGGATGGTACTACTGAGAAGTCAAGTAGACACCACCTCCGGTTGGTGAGTATGTGGTCGATCTCCACTCGAGTCACGCCATTGGACGATTCCTATGTCCACCGACGATGATCTTTTTTCATGAAAAAAGAGTTCCCATGAAAGAGGCGAGCGGCGGACAACAGCCCCGCGAGACGATAGCCGTTTTCATTCCGGTCCTCTAGTCCAAATCTTCCGATCCTGTACTCCTCCACTGTCGCTTTTCCTAGTTTTGCGTTGAAGTCTCCGACAACAAATTTGTAGAAGGACTTTTCGTTGCGGATTACTTCCTACAATGGGTTTTTGGCGCAAAGGGCGGAGGTGAAGAATGGCCAGACGAGGAGACAGGATCTCGTGAGAATCGACAAGATGGACGACAGATTGGTACACAACAAAACCAACACTGCCTCGCGACGGAACCTTCCCTCCACGAGTGACGAGTCTATCGTCATTCATCTGTCGTACGTCGCTCCTTCTGCAGTTGGTCTCCTGCAGGGCAATCACATGAAATTTGACACGCTTTGCAGAAACCTCTGAGACCCTGAGCAACCTGAGATTTGATCGCCTCTCACCGGTCGTCATACCGTCCGACGTCTGAGACGGCAGTGCGCAGTGAGCAGGGTACAGAGGCAGTGAATATGCTGGAAAGCAAAAAGACCTTTCCCCAAACTAAGCAGTCCTACCACGGCCACCTTTGACCACAGGTCGTCGCCCAACCTATATGGATCAGGGAGGCACCTTGCGACATTTTGCTAAGGAGGTGGTGAATCATAGCAGTGATTTACTCTCAGCTAAGCTTCCGATTCCGAGAAGTCGAAATGTCGGATGTGTCGAACTCCTCAGCTTGAGAGACTGTGCCGGAGAACGAACCTCCGCTGTGCATCGCAGCTCGACCCCCAGAATCATCTCCACGCCGCTATGAGACGGTGAACCTTTGTGAGGTGGACTTCTTTCATTTATATTCAGTATTAGCCACACGATTATTGGTGAATCACGACCATTTGACAGGCAACGTTAGTCATCGCATTCTTTCTATTATATTATTGTTATCCATATCGACAGATGGCGACAATGAATCATGGAATGGTCGTGGTTTACCTATAATCTTGTGGCTAATTGTAAATATAAATGAAAGTAGTACTGTTATTTTTGCGGCAAGTTAGAACGATCTTATCAACGATGTTGTCATCATCGTTATCAGTAACTTTCTGCTGTCCGAAAAGAAAATTCACAATCCCGAATCTCTACAATGAAAGTGGTATTGTTGCCTGAAAAGTTTAATTCACAGATACTAACATGAAATGGCTGCTTTTACGGTCGCTTTTCACTTTTCTTCAACAGTCAAATTCCAAAACTAGTTTTCACCTCACAAAAGTTTGGTTTGAGCTTTTTTCGAGGAACACTGGTCAGAAGAATACAGAGAATTACAAGATTTTTGCTCACCCTCGGTCACCGGCAGTAGATTGTTGGTTCAAAAGAGGACGAGGGCGCAAAGGTGGTGAACGAACCAGTGGTTGATGCTCAGGCATGTCCACATGCGCTTGTTTCCAGCACATCTGCACATATTTGTATAGGAGGTAAACGAACGAGGTTAAAACAGCAGAACTAACGTCACACATAAATTTGAGGCACCGTAACTTTGGGCAGAAATTCCGAGTTTTCATTGTTTGACAAATGTCACATTCCACTAGTCTCATGAGATATGGCTGCAGCTCAATCTGTTAAAAACACCACTTAATCCCTCGTTTGATCAGAAATGTTCATAAATGTAACTCTTGAAGTAACAAACCTGCTTAATGTGTTCACCGAAGTTCAGCGGGACGAAACGGCTGGCAATTGCCGCTACAAATGCTTCGCGGTCGCGGAACATAACACAGCCTGCGCCTTTTGGATAATCTGTTTCCATTTCTACCTTTAAAATCTCCATTAAAGTATAGGGAAGACGAAAGAAATGATAAAGATGAGTACGGCTACAAAGAAGAAAATATACACACTTTTCGGAATAATAGCGAAAATCCTAAGCAGACAAAAAGTGTGATATCCGGGAACATTTACCTCAATTCGTGCAAAGACCACATCTCCAAATGTTAGTGACATGAAGTATGACAACTGTTCTGAAATGAAAAAAATCTTGATGATTTCGATAATTGAACTCTTCTTCGTTCACAGAAGTTGTAAAATTGCTCAAGTTATTTGGATGAAAGAGCAGCAAACTAAATGTTCCAAAAAATCAGCATTCTAAAATGTCAAAAATAATTGAAAGCAAAGAGTCAGAATATTAAAATATCTAAGCAGAAGTGGACTAAACACCGTAACACACGCATGTGAGTTCAGATAACATATATAATATGCATTACGAGTTAATAGTACATTTTAAAGAAATAGTAAGAAATAGTAATAGTTTTATAGTACATTAACGAGATCAGAGCCTAAATTGACTATAACCTCGTCGGATGTGGACGAGTGACTCCGATCCAAATCCATCCGAGGGAAACTTATTTTCAAAGAACCAAAAAAATGTTCACGTCCAGAAAAAAATTTACGCAACGCTACATGAATGTTTCGTCCCAAAAGGTGTACTTTTCTATTTAAATTTAAATTTGTTTTTAAATTGTTTTTAAATTCGTGAACTCAAAGGACCTACTTGCTGTCATGGTACGCGGAATACCACCAACAAAAACACAGTTCCGGGTGTTTTTCGTGATGGAATCACCACATTCAGATGAACAGTATTTCGCATCTCTAGTGTACCAGACACGGACGTGAATCTGAATATTTATCGTCAATAAATCCCTATAGCTATTTTCTATATGATAACTCTCTAGGTGTAACAGTATCAAGAGCTTACGCTGGCGGAGTGGCTACTACTGAAAGGTAAACTTATTGCCAGACGACCGTTGAGGCGAACACATTTTTCCACGAGTTTTACAACTGAATCAGCAGATGCAAAGGTGGCGAACATATATCCTGGAGTGATTTAGTAAACACTGTTCAATGAGTGAGTGGAAACGAGTAACATAACCAACCATCATGCTCATTATTGTTCTCTGCCACAGGCCAGCCAATATTCACGGGTCCAAACCCGGAAAAGAACCTTTGCAGCTCATCTAGGAAGGACATTCGAATACAAAGGTAATGCAACACAATTTAAAAAAAAGAAGCTAAGGACCTGTGCTGATATGGAGCGGAAGTCCACCAAGAAAGACCTTGCGAGAGTAAATTGGCTGAGGACGATTATCCATAAGTAGGAGACACATCTCTCTGTTGAATTCTGCGTCATCGCTTTCTGGAAATAGCAGAAATGTTAACCCATTCTAAGGGTTTCATACAAACTTCAAACTGTGAAGAGAAAAGAATGACAAGATTACACAAAGTCTGACTGAACAGAATTCATGAAAGTGCTTTCAAAAAGAGCGAAAAAAAACCGTCGACAGAGGTAGGTCTAGCACTATCCTCTTTGCATTTGATCTTCTGTCAATTTCCATGTATGAGATGAATGTTGAAGTTAATGACCTATTATTAGCATCCCATAGCACCAATTCCTCTGTTACTATCTCGTAAAACGTGAACGCTTGGTATAACAATCGTAAGCATTATTTGTGTAAATCTGAAAACAAACCTATTTCTCCGATATCTGCAGATGGCTGTTGTACGCTACAGGTACTGGGTAGAACTTGTAGTGAGTTGGTGTTGCTCACATCATAATTTTCTCCATTATTGTTTTGCGCTGTTAAAGAATGTGACATCGACTCCACGCCAGTGTTTATGCCAGTTTCATTTGCATCTGAAGAGCAGTCTGAAAGTAGGCGATAATAAGCGAAAAACTTCAGAATCTTCCGTTCCTAGATTAGATCTACAAATGAAAGCTTTTTACTTGAATTAACGAGGAGAATCTGGCTCTAGATGGAGATTTGGTGTGATATGTTTCTCTAATAGATGTTATTTTTGTGGCTAGTATGTTTATGTGAACTTTCCGGCAGATAGCTTCAGGCGTAATTATTAAGGTCTAGGTGAGTTAATTGGGGAAGGGCACTCTACCACGCCCTTCTTTCTGGAAGTGAATAACTAAGTCAGTCGCCGCCATAAAACCTAAGCATTTGTCTTAATGGATCTATGACATGTAACTTAAAGCTACTAATGGAAAAAGGAAGATGAAGCTTCCAGAAGTATGCACACTATTGAGTGCCCTCCCCCACCCCCAACACCAGCTTTCCCTCTCTTTCCCTTCACAATGACAACTAAACACGAGCTCTTGAAGTCGGTAGATGAGATAATTCAAACGCACCTCCAACTTCTTGGATAGTGAGCATGACGACGCGGAAAGGTGCACTTTGGGGACTGACCCGGCCGGATAACTAGAAGCTGATTTTCAAACACCCTCAGGCAACTCGAGAACAGAAAAATGCAATGAAAAGAAAAAAAAAACAGTTATATTCGAAGATAAACGACAAATGCAGCGTCACAAGGACACGATCTGCAATCAATAATAGCGAACGGCTGGCACAGGTCAGTGTAGAGACGTGTCCTAACTTGTCGCTCTCAGGATCCACATGATCATGTCTGCAATTACGTATTCCTCCGGGGATCAGTCAGTGTCCTGTAAGAATAGGTACTAGATCGATGAATGGCTTAGCAGTTGATACTTGTTCGTTTCCATTGTTTCTGAATTATTTCATAATTAAGATGGAAGCATGGTTCATGGAGTTTCCCGATAATCCTCAAGAAATTTAATATTAATAAATACATTCCTGTCTATCGTAGCTGCGCAACAGTACTCTTCAGATGAACGCATTCTTAATCGCTGAACCTTCAAGCCCTAAGCACCACTAACTTTAAAATAATCTACAAACAGTCTATAATCGCAATGTTCCACTGTTCTTGAATCTTCGCCTAGTGAATACGTGGTGTTCGCTGATTTGTTTGAGCTGTAGCCAAGATTGGTTTGTTGTTGTTTGTTTACAACCTTTGTTTACAACTAACGCTTCGCCGTTTTCGACTTTTTCATATATCGGAAAAGTCAAAGAATTAAATGACTCGCTCTTTCAGAACCAGCATCATTCTTTAGAAAACACCCGGACATCATTCTTTAAAAACACCTCATGAGATGAAATTGTAGCGCAGCCGACCACCTCGTGCATTGTTATTCATAAAATGTTCTATGAGGGACAATAGCAGCTCCCTCTTGGATCAAAGCCCGCAGGAGGGTTTGTTATGAGGCTAGTTCGTTTGTGATCGCAATCTGCCCCTCACCTACCATTTTTCCATTTTTGAACAATGGAGATTCGTCCAAAACGTCTGTAGTGTTCTGCGTACTATCTCTCCAACTCTTTTCATGTTTCTCGTGAGCCCGTAATCAGGGTTCTCTCAGGGTTTGTCGAGAAATGCTTCAGATATGATATATACATTTATTTATTTGATTATTTATATCTGACGTTTCGTTCCGTCTACCTTACCTGTCCGATTACATTAACAGAGCGATACATAGCTGTCCACACCATCTGGCACAGACGGATTACGTGGGATCGGGCGAGTTTGTATGAAGTGCAGGTCGTGTGGTGATAATTATATTTTAGAAACTGGGCAGCCACGGTGTATCCGGGCAAAGGATCATTTAAAATCAAAATTTTCCACTCCACACGAAGCTCGCAAAGCTTCAAAACGGAGGTTGAAGATAGGATCTTATCCTATGGGTAGAAGAGATAGCACTCTTCAACACTAGAGGTGCAAATTGCAACGAAGTCAAATCGTTACGATCGCTGTGATGGATATTCAACGTCTAGGAAGGACGAGTAAGCCCTCGTGAGCCAGTGGTTGCTTTTTCTCAGCGTTTGTCGAGAAATGCATTAGGTATATATTTATCTGCTTGCTTATTTATATATTTGTATATATTATGATGGCACAGAAGAGATTTCGTCCTGTCTGTCTTACATCTTTAGCGATATTAGCAATTGTGTACTACTTTCTTAAGCTGAACCAAGATTGTTATTGATCTTTATTCTGACTAACGTTTCGGCGTCGTCGCCTTCTTCAGAGCCTTGATAGCCACGAAATCGTGATGTTAGCGGACCACCAGTTGTGAGAGTTGCGCCGATATTAGCAATGCTGTGCGGAACTGTTTGTGTAAAGCTGGTCTACAGAATGACATGAGGGTTGTAGAAATATCAGCAGGAAATCTCAAACGACGACTTTTTTGTAATCACATGACTGCATCTGCACTTCTATCAGCCACTTGGTTCAAATATGTGGGAAAGAGGGATTCGAATGTATCAGGAATAGTTTCTTCCATCACGAACAGGTCGTGTACTGACAATTACGTCGGAGAAACACCATATACGCTTTCACCCATGACGCAGCTTCGGCCCAGTTAACTACGATACCCACCTTACAGTCTTGAAAGCTCACTGCTGTTTTGTTTCAGGGATGTGTTGACAGAAACACTGATTATCATTCAAAATCACTTCAGCAGCAACAACCACACCGAAATGCGCTCCAAAACGTTGACGGATTCTAGTATTAAAAATGAATGTAACCGGAGAAGGTAAGGGAGGTGGAGGTGGTGGTGGAGGTAAGGCAACGAATGTGTGGTATCTTGTGGTCGTTACCTGATTCAACAGATGAGTTAAGCACTAGCCGGGGTGTTGTTGGTTGAGTACGCTTATCCTCTGAATGCTCTCTACAGGGTGATGAGGCGTTTGAGAGGGTAAACCACGGGTGGCTTTGATTTTCAAGGGTCCGACGAGGGCGATAACGCCGAAAGGTTAGCTTTTAATTAAGATAAATACAAGTCCTGGGAACAGCTCAACCAAGTAAATGATGAAACCTATTCAACATGCTACGATCCAAGGACAGTCCAACATGGGCAACACATTCTTTTTCTGTTTTATTCGCATGGGATGTAGTATAATCAGAGTCCTCAGTATGGTGAGGAAGAGATTATAGAATCTTAGGCAAGGTTCGAATAAGTGAACCTCTAATTCTTGTCCGACCACATGCAATAGCTATAGACTTTGCTTTTTAATATATGATACTTATTTAGCGCCAACTTTAAGTGGTGCGTTAAAATCCAACAGAAAGTTTAAAATGGAATACCTTGAAGTTGTGACAGAACATCCTCACATTACACTTCATTAAATATTCGCATCAGGGCAACCTTAAACAGTAGGAAACCATTCGGATAATGGAAGTTTCCAAGGATTTACTCCTTATGATGAAAATTCCCCGCATATAAGTCGAACTTGCTGCAACGAATACAGAGAGATAAGCTCGTTGTACATGAGGTCCACAGCTCAATTTCGAACTTAAAATGGACACTTGTGGAAGTTACTAGCTGGCAAAAAAACAGAACATCTTAATCCAAATTTTTTAGCTGGACTTCAGATTTCCAATTCGCTGCCAAACGTAGAAGAAAAACGAAGAAGTCTAATAAATCTTGTGGAATAATGGTTCAAGAGACTCCTTGCAATAACTGTTGTTTCATGATCATCTGCCTCACTTCGATGTGTACGAATAGAATTTCACCACCAATGGAATTTTCTGCGTCGAAAATGTCAGCTACAGAAAAAAACATCACCGATATCTTCACTAATACCCCGCAACACTCCATAAATGATACTATTTGGAAGGCCAAGCTCTGGAACGCTTTGAATTCTTCTTTCTAGTTTTCTTTGGAATTTTCTGAAAAGCAATTCCCATTGCCACTTCGAACTATCCAAGGCTGGTATCCGATGGGCAGGATTTGAGAATTCTATGAAAGGTGCTCCTAAGGATGAAGAAGAACGGACGCGTTCTGTACTCTTTCCTGTTAGATTATTCATCTTGTGCATCTAAACCGGAAGAGGAATTGTAATACAAGTTTATTCAAAGTTGTTGCTCTACTTGCATCTTCCGCATGATTTTGGGCAGTGATTCTCTGCCAGATCCTTCAAGGTCGGGTCATCGCATCCATACTTCTTCATATTTGCACAAACGGTTGGCGATATTGTGTCGCGACATTCCTGAAGTAGCACAGCATTAAGGTTCCGTTCGTAAAGTGCGTTCCGTAGTTACCTTAGCCAAAACTGCGTCTTGGGTGAAAGCGTTGAGAACAAGAAGATTGGTGAGCACTAAAGAAACATTCTGTTTAAGCGATGGTAGTTATGACGGCTAACTGATCACGGTGAGTATTTATGTGGTGTAGGAAAGCTCCATTCCAGAAGACCAACCAAGTTGTGCAAATAGCCAGGGCTTACGTCTCTTCCGCCGAGCAACGGTTTTTAGGACTTCATTTCTGACGTGCTGGATTGTGTAGGAGATTGCTCTGCAAAAGCGGTTGAGAAAAAAGAACTGATCAAAAAGAAAACCAACGGGAACATCGTACAAACAGGACATAAATGACGCTTTTTTCAGCAAAACATTTCTGCAGCCAGCCGCTGGTGTTTTTCCTTATTCCACATGTACTCGGGTCGGCATGGAGCACGATGCAGTGGCATCATCGGATTGGGGTGAAGCGGTAGCGATAACGGTTGGGACCGGCTTGGGACCATCGCGATCTGCAACGATGCAAAGAGATGTTAGCAAGGGTGATCGAAATGAAACGAAAGCAACGAAATGGACCGTTTACGCAACTGCACCGAGTTTCATTTTGTTTTGACCACACTACAGTCAGCCGTTTTTCTCAGCTGCTTTTGCAAAACGATCTCCCACACAATGCAGCACGTTAGATATGAAGTCCAAAAATCGTTGTTCAGTGGAAGAAACATTAGCGCTGGATATTTGTACAACTTTACTGCTGTTATGAAACAGCACGTTTCTACACCATATAAATACTCACCGTGATCAGCTAGCACTCATAACTACAATCGCTTAAACAGAATGTTTCTTTACGTGCTCACCATTCTTCTTGTTCTCAACGCTTTCACCCGTGACGCAGTTTTGGCTGAGGTAACTACGTCACGAACCTTAATGCTGTGCTACTTCAGGAATGTAGCGACGCAATATCGCCAACGGTTTGTGCAAATATGAAGAAGTACGACCAATTCGAAACCCCGACCTTGAAGGATATGGCAGAGAAGTTCTGCCCAAAAACATGTGGGAAATGCAAGTAGAGCAACCACTTTGAATAAACTTGTATTGCAACTCTTCTTCCAGTTTAGATGCACAAAATGAATGATCTAACAGGGAAGAATACAGAATGTGTCGGTTCTTGTTCATCCTTAGGGGCACCTTTCACAGAATTCTCAAATCCTGCCCATCGGATGCCGGCCAGCAATATAGTTCGAAGTGGCAATGGTAACTGCTTTTCAGAACATTCCAAAGAAAACTAGAAACAGGAATTTAAAGCGTTCCAGAGCTTAGCCTTCCAAATAGTATCATTTATGGAGTGTTGCGGGGTATTAGTGAAGATATCTGTGATGTTTTTTTCTGTAGCTGACGTTTTCGACGCGGAAAATTCCATTTTTGGTGAAATTCTATTCGTACACATCGAAGCGAGACAGATGATCATGAAACAACAGTTGCTGCAAAATCGATTTATGAACCTCATCCTTTTTTATTCAGCTCCACGATGTCTATGTACTTAGTGCTTATTTACTCAATGCTCGATCGTCTCTATCTCAGAATTAATCTATAACTGATCAGAAGAAAAAATGGATGGGTGCTTAACAGCTGGCGGCTCATTTATCTATCGCTGTTGCCGCTGTCGTAGCAGCGGCAACAAGCAGGGTGAACAATAAATTATTCCTTACGCTACATATATTGTCATCCTGCGTCTTCGTTTTTTCCAGTGGTTTTTATCACAAAAAATCATTACTTTCATCAGTGCTTTAGACGAAAATTGAGTTTATTTTAAACACATAGAATTAGGATAAATTCATACACTGTTATTCTTTCTTGCTACAGAGCCTGAACTTCTTCAACAACATTGGTTTTGAAAGTAAAAAAATTTACAAAGGTTCGTTCCAATTTTTTTAAACACGTTTAAACTAACTCAAAATTCATTTTCCAGTCAGCGCCAGTGCTAAGAAGTACGCCACCGCTGCTTCACTGCTCACTCGTTCACGATCACTTCTCTTACTACCCCAATCCCCCACCCCTTGCAACCCACTCCCTTTACGACCCCCAGTGGGAAAATCCCATCGAACGCCTGACCCTGAACAAACGTTCGGTGTTAGATCCTACCCACTTGTAGATAGTTTGAGTAATACAGTTTCTCCATTCAACAGAGGAAACGATAAACGGAGCATTTCCCGCTAACGTATAAAGCGGATGGACTAATCAATCAACCGATAGTGCTACTGTACTCCGTTACGGGGTGTTTCAGTCTTCACTGTGATAATGACGGACTACGCTCTGAACTATGTAGTCAAATCAAAAGATTAAAATCAATTAAACAGATCCAAAGCCGGATGTTGCGCAGGAGATTGCGCTTGAAGCGGCCAGGTGGAAGTACTTGTTGTGGTAGGAGTCCCGGGCTCCACCTGGACCGCAGAAGTGGAGTGAGTGAAGCTAGCGAGGATCCCTTGTCGATCGAAACTGCTAGCTCCACCGCGTTTCCTCGAGCACAGCTATTAACGCAGCTCTATCGGGTTCAGGTGTAGGTTTCATTACATTTAACACCAGAGACAAACGCTGGAGATAGAAACACAATTCAAGAAATACTCTTTTTTGGACAATCCTTGATTCCATTGAAGTATCGATTGTTTTATCCACACTCTGTTTGGGGTATCAGAAGCTCTATTTAGGACTCCGAAAAGTGCAATGTTGAATTGATTACATTCACTCTCAACATCCATACGAGGATAAGAAGGAACAGCGAACGTAACAAATCGTCAATGATTTCAGGGTGCAGTCACCAACGCCACGAACGATTTGTGAAGATAACAGATTGTGTAGCATTGAGTTCTTATTTTAAGGAAACTCCTTTTCTATTTGAACGAAAATCTTTTCTCAGTACCAATCCAACCATTTTAAAAAGTCCAATTCTTCGCAATAACGCAGGAAAAGCAGTTTTGTAGCGGTGCAAGAGAAGATGAAAAGCTTACGAAAATATAAATAAAACACTGCGGTTGCGCGATGTAGGGTGAGGTGCCTCAGAGGTGGTGCAAATTCGTTGGTGACTTAAGGTCAACCACTGCTGAGAGGGCCAGGGGTTGCGTTCCACAAGAGATAGGAATCCCATAAAACAACTAGCGTAAAGGTTACATATTACGAATCTTGAGTGAAGCAGAGGAGTCCGTGGAAAGCGATAGATCGTCAAAAAAACGGCGTGGGAACCGATTTCATTCGTACGAGGCACATTAGAATGAGCGTAACACGCGCACATTCTGGTCCCCTCAGCACCATATTCATTGCTTTTACTTGAGGAGGCTAGTGAGGAGATCTTATTAATCTTGGACCACTCGCTCGGATGCGGCGCATTGCAACTGAAATTGTGGGCGGCTTCACGCCGTTTTTATACAACGAATAGGAAAGGTGAGAGGAAGCACCTCGAATCCGGCAATCTACAGCTCCATATCCACCTTTTACCGCAGACTCCCTCATCACGTCAGACTCGTGCTATGCTGCTTTTGAAGGTCACACAGAAGCAGCAAGGGGAATCTACTGCGAGCTCAGCACAAATAACGATTTGTTGGTTCCCATTCCTTTCCTATGGAACTTTAGTCCCACCATCTTTCATGAGATGTGAAATTTAGTGCAGTGTGCTGTGAACGTAGTTTATACTCAGGCTGGATTTTCAACTGTTTCGGGAGATGTTGCTTAGAAATTGAGGAGGAATGTTGATATGAACAAGTATGGACGCCATCTGTATTTCTTGGTGTAGGATCATTCATCTAATGTAGTCAAACCAAAACAAGAATTGCAAAAGAAGTTTATACGGAGTTGTTGTTGTTCTAACATTTTCCACATGTTTTTGGGCACTGCAACTCTGCAATAGTGCTCATCCTCGGGTCATCGCATTTACCGTTCTTCTTCATTTGTTCACAAACGTTTTGCGGTATTCTGTCGCGACATTCCTGAAGTAGCACAGCATTAAGGTTCCAAGACTGTAATTTGCGTTCCGTAGTTACCTGAGCCAAAACCGCGTCCCGAGTGAAAGCGTTGAGAACAAGAAGGATGGTGAGCAGGTAAAGGAACATTCTGTTTAAACGATTGTAGTTATAACTGCTGGCTGATCACGGTAAGTATTTATATGGTGAGGGAAACGTTCATTTCAGACTAGCAATCCAGTTGTGCAAACAGACAGAGTTTATGTCTCTTCCGCCGAGCAACGGTTTTTAGGACTTCATTACTGACGTACTGCTTTGTGTGAACGTCGCTTCGAAAACGAAATGAAGCTCGGTGCAGCTGCGTAAGCTGCTAATTTCGTTGCTTCAGCAGCAGCATGTAGTCGGGTCAAAATGAAGCACGGTGCAGTGGCAGCAGCGGTTCGTGAAGAAGCTTTAAAGATAGCGGTTGGGATCGATTTGGGACCACCGCGAACTGTAGCGATAAAGGATGCTAGCAAGGGTGAACGAAATGAAACTGAAGCAACGAAATAAGCAGTTAACGCAGCTGCACCGAGCTTCATTTCGTATTCGAAGCGACGTTCACACAAAGCAGTACGTCAGTAATGAAGTCCCAAAAACCGTTGCTCGGCGGAAGAGACATAAACTCTGTCTGTTTGCACAACTGGATTGCTAGTCTGAAATGAACGTTTCCCTCACCATATAAATACTTACCGTGATCAGCCAGCAGTTATAACTACAATCGTTTAAACAGAATGTTCCTTTACCTGCTCACCATCCTTCTTGTTCTCAACGCTTTCACTCAGGACGCGGTTTTGGCTCAGGTAACTACGGAACGCAAATTACAGTCTTGGAACCTTAATGCTGTGCTACTTCAGGAATGTCGCGACAGAATACCGCAAAACGTTTGTGAACAAATGAAGAAGAACGGTAAATGCGATGACCCGAGGATGAGCACTATTGCAGAGTTGCAGTGCCCAAAAACATGTGGAAAATGTTAGAACAACAACAACTCCGTATAAACTTCTTTTGCAATTCTTGTTCTGGTTTGACTACATTAGATGAATGATCCTACACCAAGAAATACAGATGGCGTCCATACTTGTTCATATCAACATTCCTCCTCAATTTCTAAGCAACATCTCCCGAAACAATTGAAAATCCAGCCTGAGTATAAACTACATTCAGAGCACACTGCACTAAATTTCACATCTCATGAAAGATTAACTATTGACTAAAGTTCCCAAGGATAGGGATGGGAACCAACAAATCGTTATTTGTGCTGTGCTCGCAGTAGATTCCCCTTGCTGCTTCTGTGTGACCTTCAAAACCAGCATAGCACGAGTCTGACGTGATGAGGGAGTCTGCGGTAAAAGGTGGATATGGAGCTGTAGATTGCCGGATTCGAGGTGCTTCCGCTCATCTTTTCCTATTCGTTGTATAAAAACGGCGTGAAGCCGCTCACAATTTCAGCTGCAATGCGCCGCATCCGAGCGAGCGGTCGAAGATTAGTGAGATCTCCTCACTATCCTCCTCAAGTAAAAGCAATGAATATGGTGCTGAGAGGACCGGAATGTTAGTCGCATTCTAATGTGCCTCGTACGAACGAAATCGGTTCCCACGCCTTTTTTTGACGATCTCTATCTTTTCCACGGACTTCTCTGCGCCACTCCAGATTCGTAATATGTAACCTTTATGCTAGTTGTTTTATGGGATTCCTATCTCTTGTGGAACGCAACCCCTGGCCCTCTCAGCAGTGGTTGACCTTAAGCCACCAACGAATTTGCACCACTTCTGAGTCACCTCACCCTACATCAGGCAACCGCAGTGTTTTATTTATATTTTCGTAAGCTTTTCATCTTCTCTTGCACCGCTACAAAACTGCTTTTCCTGCGTTATTGCGAAGAATTGGACTTTTTAAAATGGTTGGATTGGTACTGAGACAAGATTTTCGTTCAAATAGAAACGAGGGAGTTTCCTTAAAATAAGAACTCAATGCTACACAATCTGTTATCTTCACAAATCGTTTTTGGCGTTGGTGACCGCACTCTGAAATCATTGACGATTTGTTGTTACGTTCGATGTTCCTTCTTATCCTCATCGCTAGCACATTCAAATGTATGGATGTTGAGAGTGAATGTATGTAATTCAACATTGCACTTTTCGGAGTCCTAAATGGTGTTTCCGATATCCCAAACAGAGTGTGGATAAAACAATCGATGCTTCAATGGAATCAAGGATTGTCTGGATGGTCCAAAAAAGAGTATTTCTTGAATTGTGTTTCTATCTCTAGCGTTTGTCTCTAGTGTTAATTGTAATGAAACCTACACCTGAACCCGATAGAGTTGCGTTAATAGCTGTGCTCGAGGAAACGCGGTGGAGCTAGCAGTTTCGATCGATAAGGGGTCCTGAAGAATCCCGGAAAATTAAATGTGGAAAATACAAGCAAAATGTTTTACATCTTCACGGAAAATCTTGGTCTTATTCAATAGGTCCGTATTCAATAGGTTCAATAGGTTCGATGTTTTCCTAATGAAGTACCATTGATGGAAACAGTATTAAACTTTGCATAGGGAGTATCACACAAAACATGAGAAACATTAGCGAGAAGAGTATAATACACCGTATCAAATCGAAAATCCGACGACTTAGTTTACTATCAAAATCCATAATTCAAAACGTGAACTAACTCTAAAGGGAAGTTCGGAAAAGATGCTGGATTGCCAACTGATCCACAAAAAACTTTTTTTTGTTAAGCTTCTTCCTCATGAGAATTGAGGAATGTAGGAATCATAGTTGGAAACATAAATGTGTAGGAGCACCAAAGAAACTCGGCTTGACCAAAGAAACGTTTAAAATGGACTTTTACAAATGGTAAATTGCAGTTGGAGGGAGTTAGTTATTCACTTCTAGAAATAAGAGCGTGGTTGAGTGATTCTCCGTTTACATAACTGCACCGTGGTTTTGATGCTGCTATACCTTCCAGAAACAAAAAGTTAAGCTTAGTTTGATTAGTTAAGTTACCCACTAGGATAAATTATCTTACTCAATCCTGCTGATTGCAATAGCGTATTTGCAGTAACAAGAGTAATTATCCACCTTCTGTTCTCGAAATGGCATCCTGAAGTTCATAGCCTGGATTTAAATATCCTTAGAATTCCCTCTGGGGTTTTCTTTACAAGAATATCCATTACTATGTTGGGTAGTAGAAGTCCTACAAAATTGTTCACGTGCCAGTTGTTTCTGAGTCAGAAAAACCTTAGCTATAAAATCTTAGCATCTCTGAAGGATTGGACTAAAATAAATACACGTACGTTTAGGATGCAGGCAGGTAAAAGAAGCATTTTTAGCGATGGTATCAGTTCATTAATTGATTATGTTCATGTTGTCGATCTCCGTCATTCTCCTTCTTTCGCGATAGAAATTCAGAGTTCGAACTACTGTGAACCACATTTTGCAGGCAGACTGTAAAATTTAGACCAATGACGACGAAAAGATGAAGTTATGAGTAGATATTATGAATATGAATTCACGCTCAATTCTCCCCAATGGTCCTGAAAAATGGCGTTGAGAACATTCTTCGAGTGTGAATTTTACTACAAAGCTACTTACATGACGTTGTAAGGTGCTCCCTAGAAAAATTAAAATTCGAGGGCCGTTTCCCACGCTGATTGTCAGAAGAACATTTGGTGGGAGAAGGAGGAATTGAGCGTGAGTACGCTCGTACTCAGGGTGCGTGTAAAGAGGGTCCCGGCGGAATTTCAGCCATGCCCCGGTCATGCCTCGTCAGAGCAATTAGCGATGGTGCGTGTCCTAAAGAGATTCACTTTCGTTCGCACCTAAATAGCTGACTCTGCTTACCTACCGCTAATCATACGCTGCATCACCGGCTAGGATATAATTCACTATCTGTTAAATTGTTCTGGAGAATCACACACATTCACTTCAATTTTATAACATGAGGTGACCTCAATTTAGTAATCGTAACAGAAGCAAGAGAAATCCTCACGTGAAGTATGAGATAAGTATGTGTCTAATAGCTTCGAATTACGTGAGAATTTTCGTTAAAACGGAACATTCCAGCTCTCAAAAATAACTCAAAATTAATGAGAATTATCGTTATCCTGTAACTCCCAACTGCTTTTTTGTAGCCTAACTTATTTCTGGACAGAGGGACCTTCTGTATCTCTGACTTCCGGGAACTTACAGGAAGAAAAAGAGTTCAAATTTGGTAAGATTTCTAGACTATCTGAGGGTGATATAAAGACAAACTCACTCCCTTTCTTTATTAGAGCACCATACAAAATGCCATGTACTTCTATCTAACACTATTATTCTTTGATTTATTCGGTAATTTCGACAGCTCATACCACTCTTTGCATATTTCCTTGTAACTGTGCAGTTTTCTGCGTCTCTGTGGCAGAAAGAACATCTATGGCGGTTGTCTGCGTCTTCATGAACGACTGGAGCGTGACTTCGTCGAGATATGTTCGCGTATCCGCCGGCATATCCACTGGGCACGTTATGTCTCGAAGGCATTCGCGGAGAATCCGCCGGGACCCTCTTTACCGTTCCCCTCGTACTCATAATCCACCCCTCTAATCACTACTTTTCGTGGAAAGACCCCAACATCAATTTCATGGTGCAGTGCCTTTAAAACGAACTACGTTCTACTCGATGATCGTCTGTATCCAACTCATTGTTCCTCATCATTTCCTTCTGGGCACGATGAAATCTTTTTTTCCACCTCCTTTCATGTTGAATCAAACATGATTCAGTCATATAGTTTTGTCACGCGGTACAAACTCCACAATCCTCCGACCTTAAATTTCTTTGGGAAGGATGAGTTAATTTTTGTGGATTGTTGAGTGTAGCAGCGCCGGAGATTTTCTTCGCGCTATTATTCCATAACAATTACACATACGACGATTGCTAATTCGAATTATCTCGATTTTCTTTTGTGATTCAAAATTGATTTAGAAGAGCTAGAAAAAACTCTAAAGTCGATGAGAGTTATAAAATTAAATGTGTATCTTCGTGTCAGCATGTATTCACGAATCCCAATGAGTTTATGGTATTTTTTTTTCGAAAAATCTAGTCTTCTTTATTCCAATTGTTTTACAGTAACTGATTTTTTTTGAGATCTGATGGCAATTGCTCACAAGATAGTCTAGAAAGTTTTTAAGATACCATATTGTATTTCCTTGTTTTTTTCGTCTTTGTAACCGAATGTAACAATCCCGAATTCGGAGAGGACATCGAGGTCACTTTACTCCAGCACTTGATGTTCTCTTAATAGGACCACAATTTCTGACAGTGTCCCATGAACCAATAAATAAACTAGAAAGAAATGCTCTATGAGGATTTAATTCCGAAAAATGGCTAGCAGAAAAATGACAAGAGCATGCTAGGATTAAAGTGACAAGTGACAGATTTTGTGGGAAGAATTTCAATGAAACATGGATTTCTGGTATGTATGACCTATTTCTTCGTCGTCAACAATGGCGCTCCTTCTAATATCGCAACCTATTTCAACGTTCACTAGCGACGAATGCGAAAACGGCAAGGTCAGTTGATTATCTCCGATTACCAATTAGCCTATGTTTCCAATTACCAACCACTTCTTAGTTCGGTAAAATTAAAGCTACAAACTTTTCTTCTGTAAATTTTTCTTGTCAGCTTCGTAGATCAAGCAGCTAGAACGTAGATCAATTGTGATCAGTTGAAATCGATTTCTCTGGTGCAATAAATCTCGTAACTTTATCTAAACATCCGAAACCGTTGCTATTTCTTCTTCTTGTTTTTCCACCCATCGTAGAAGAAAATTTTAATTATGGCAGATTTTCTCCAATCCTCATGTCCTCATGGAAAATCCATGTCTATTCAATCCTCACTGGGGAGGAATTTTCTAAAAATGTTTTTTTTTTCTGGATAAAATGGTAATGCGAAATCTTCCTCGGACTTTTTTTAAAAAAAAATTTTGGTTTTTGTTTGTAATTTGGCGTTAACTAGTTGGTCAAATTTTAACATTTTCAGTAATCCGATGTATTCTACTATTCTCACTAGTGCTTCTTATCCTTTGTATGATATTCCTAGCAAAGCTTAGTGTTATTACCACTAATGCTGCTTCATTAGGAAAAATCCGAAGGAACCTACTGAGTCAAACGAAGATTTTTCCGCAAGGAGGTAAGACATTTTCATTGAAATTTATTTCAATTAAAAATCCAGCAAAAGGGCTTCCTTGCGTATCATACCTCCCTAGTTTTTGGTTACGTTTTATGAGATGATGACTGTTTGAAAAAGCCATAAAGATTTCACTAATCATAATGTCCAACGAACGGCAAGGTTTACATCGTAGGTTTTCAAAGTATTTATAACTTTCTATATTATCATTTCTATACTACTTTCTTTCTGCAACCAATTTTCTAATAAATTTTCAATGCCTTTCCACAGACGTTGCACAAGGTTTGGGCCGGTATCCGAAAGCTTGTCTGTTTTTATTTCTGCTTTATCAAAAATTCTTTAGTTCAACGGAATTTAATTCGTAGTCTTCTTTAATTGGCCTAAATACTGATTTTTGAGAATCCCTTGAAAGCAGTAGTCGAGCAAATTTTTCATGTTGGGTTCTTTAGGCAGCTTTCATTGCGCAGTTTGTCACTGCAAAGGTAAAAACCTGAAATAATCCAGAGGAGATTCATAAACGAAATAACGCTTTGGTGTCATACATTTAATGAAATGAAACCGCGAAAAGTGGATTAGAAGTAAAATAAAGCAACTTCTTCTATAAGTGTGCACTAGTTATCAAATTCACTTTATCCGGTTCCGCTCCGCAAATCCTACAAGTGTAGAGAGTTGATTTGTCGTATAAATTAATCTGTTCGTTGACCAATCCGTTTATTGTATTCGTAGGAAGTGTTTTACGCTTCGGTTGTGATACCGATAAACGACGTCTTGGACTAGTCAAATCAAAAAGATTCTGGTGATTTCCCGGTGATTTCTGGTGCAGTTGCAGACGCGCGGCGTTCAAAGCGGTGCGTTGGAGCTATCGGTTGAATGTGCAGCAAGGAAGGTCTTTTTGGATTGCAAGCACTAGCTCCATTGCCCGTACTGCGTGCGCAAAGGTTGCGTGTCGTTAGGTACCCGCAGCCTTCGCGACAACCTATCCTTAGGGGAAATGACTGGCAACGGCGACCGTTAATTGCGCTAATAGTTGATAGCGTCTGCAGACATTGCGCGGCGTTTGCGTCACGCACCACCCATCACATTGTCCATCCTCTCCTCTCATCGTTTGAAGGCATCACCCCACGAATCTGAAGTGGTGGAGATTTCAGGTGGATTATTCTTATAAAGGATAGTAGATTATGAAGAGGAGGGTGATTCCGTCCATTTCTTCCTGATTGCCGTAAAAAACGGTTTGGAAGATACGGCGCGTGCACAAGGCTGGCACGCTCCAATCGAACTCGTTGTAGAAAATAGCGCGCCGAAACGCTCGAAGCCGTATCTTCCGGGCCGTGTTTGAAATCCGTACCACCTCAGATTCGTGGAGTGATGCCTTCAATAAGTTGCGAAACATGCCTCGCAGGAGCACGCATTTTTGGTATTGCATCTGTACGGAGTATCGATCGCTTGCGCAAAGACTTACATCTAGCGATTGTACACGAAATCCCAGAAATAGAAAATAAGTGTTTTATTTGTGTAAAACAAAAAAAATCGAAACTTTTACAAACTATTGCAGTATCTTGCGTGGATTAAATGCTATGTATATATACAGATATATATTATATCTATATCTTCTATATAGTCTTTTCAACCACAAATCTACGTCTTCCTATGACCAGGTTCTCGTTTTACACTTTTTAGCTTTTATATCTGGAACTTTTTTAACCTCATTTATGTTTTCTGAGATTGTTTTGCTCTTGTACAAATCTTCTACGTTTTTGCTTCATTTTTCATTTTCTACGTTTTTTTTTTCACTTTTTTCACTGATGTAGCCTGCTTTGACCTGCTGACAGCTTCTTCTTGACAGGCACTTATTCGACTGCAGATAATCAATTGCGGGTACCTAACTCCCCCTCCCCTCTCTCCTCCGGGCGTAACCCCTTACGCAAATCCACCGAACTTCAGCCTGTTTTGACTCAACTACCCCCCTACCAAGTAGAACTCAACTGTTAAAAATTTAACTACCTATGAAATTCCTCTATTGCTCAACAAACTGTAAAAGTGACTTTTTTCAGGAACTCTCTATTGTTCTTGTTGGTTCCGTCAATAATTGATAGTAGTGATAATTAATATTTTTTTAAGGAGAAGACGTGAAATTCGATCAACCTTGGATCATTTCTCGTCCCAATGTAATTGACGATATATCGTATTTCGACAATTCACCTCAAAATTATCTTGTGAGCAACTTCAGCTATAGCAGAGGTAAATTCTAGAGAATTCCAAAAAAAAATATGAAGGCAAATTGAAACTAATGCTTTGTTAGGTCTCGGTAACGTTATGTTCCAATACGCGTCATTGAAAGCGATTGCCGATTTGAGGGAAGCGTCACTGGTGGTTCCTTTTAATAACACACTTAGGTGAGACTTTTCTTTTCCCATTTGAAGCCTTCCTCTGTGAATATCAAGTAAAAATCTGTATAAAATTGTATTCATTACCTTAAATTTGTTTACTATTCTCTAAGTTATAAATTTATTTCCAGGCGTGCTTTCAAATTGAACGCAACATTTGTTAGCGACATGGTGGCTGCAGAACTGCTGCAAAGAACTACAAATGCTACCTTCAAAACAACCGTATGTAACAGGACTCATCACATTTCTCAAGACAATAACCTCGTTTTGATTTTCCCTGAGAAATTCTCTAATTTTCGTTATTTCCCTCACTTTCGTACTTCTATACGACTTTTTAGAGTTGTTGCTCTTTTGTCAAAATACCTGCTCCAAGCAAGGAACGGATCACAGCGGTTCTTGGATATATGCAAAACCCGATGTATTTCATGCCGGATCATGAAAGGCTAGTGCGCACGGAATTCACCTTTCTCAGTGAGGTCCAGAAACAGGTAAATCATTCTCAAACAGTTGTGAAAATAGTACACATTAAGGAACGTGCGCTTTCTAATGTGTTAAAACAGTTTCTATCATTATTTGAATATTATCTGAGTCTTTTCCTGAATTAAATCCTCATATAACAATTCTTTTTTGTTTAATTTTTGGTCCAAGGTGCACTCTCAGAAATGATGGTCCTATCAAGAGAACAATTGCAGAGGCGAGAAAACAAAAGACATGGAGTAAGACAACTTAGAAATTTTCTGATGCATCTCGTACGGAATTAATTTAAGCTGAGGTCGAAAAATAGCAATAAAAAGCTCGAAAAATATCAATAGTAGTCAATAGTTAATCTTTCATGAGATGTGAAATTTAGTGCGGTGTGCTCTGAACGTAGTTTATACTCAGACTGGAATTTCAACTGTTTCGGGAGATGTTGCTTAGAAATTGAGGAGGAATGTTGATATGAACAAGAACAGACGCACTCTGTATTTTTTTTCCTGTGAAATTATTCACCTTGTGCATCTAAATCTTGGAAGAAGAATTGCAATACAGGTTTATTCAAAGTTGTTGCTGTACTAGCATTTTCCACATGTTTTCCGGCAGTACTTCTCCGACATATCCTTCAAGCTCGGGTCTGTGCATCCATTGTACTTCTTCATATTTGCACAAACTGTCGCGCCAGGTGCTGTGTCGCGACATTCCTGAAGTAGCACAGCATTAGAATTCCAAGACTGTAAAGTGAGTTTCGTAGTTACCTCAGCCAAAACTGCGTCTTGGGTGAAAGCGTTGAGAACAAGAAGAACGGTGAGCACGTAAAGAAACATTCTGTTTAAGCGACTGTAGTTATGACTGCTAGCTGATCACGGTGAGTATTTATATGGTGCAAGAAAGCTCCATTCTAGAAGACCAAACAAGTTGTGCAAACAGCCAGGGCTTACGTCTCTTCCGCCGAGCAACGGTTTTTAGGACTTCATTACTGACATACTGCTTTTTGTGTATGTCGTTTCGAAAACAGAGCCGAGAAAAAAAGAACTGAAAGGAGAACCAACGGGAACATCGTACAAACAGGACATAAATGTGGATTTTGGTGACGGCCATTCTTGTTAGCGTAGTGGTAGAGAAAACGACACAGAGACGTTGTTAGACGTTGTTTTGTTCATGGGAGTTAATCTGCACAGCGAGAAGGAAAGTAAAAGCAAGCAACATTGGTATTTTTCTAAGAAATTTTAGTGTCTGGTGAAAAATGAGGTTGAATATCAATGGAATCTATTCTGATTGCAGTTCATAACTAAGTAATATTTTCGAGTTCACGTTGGATGCTGCCGTGCTATAAACAAGAATAAACACCGCTTTCTGTGCTGCATTGTTTGGGAGGTCGCTTCAGGAAAACAGCTGACAAAAATGATTGAATATGATTATAGTAGGGTCAAAACGAAATGAAGCTCGGTGCAGCTGCGTTAACTGCTTATTTCGTTGCTTCAGTTTCATTTCGTTCTCCCTTGCAAGCATCTTTTATCGCTGCAGTTCGCGGTGGTCCCGTGTTCGCGGTGACTCGCGTGGGCGGACATAATCCCTGGCTGTTTGCACAACTTCATTGCTAGTCTGGAATGACAGTTTCCTTCACCATATAAATACTTACCGTGATCGGCCAGCAGTCATAACTACAATCGCTTAAACAAAATGTTTCTTTACGTGCTCACCGTTCTTCTTGTTCTCAACGCTTTCACCCAAGACGCAGTTTTGGCTGAGGTAACTACGAAACGCTCTTTACAGTCTTGGAACCTTAATGCTGTGCTACTTCAGGAATGTCGTGACACAGCACCTGGCGCGACAGTTTGTGCAAATATGAAGAAGTACAATGGATGCACAGACCCGAGCTTGAAAGATATGTCGGAGAAGTACTGCCGGAAAACATGTGGAAAATGCTAGTACAGCAACAACTTTGAATAAACCTGTATTGCAATTCTTCTTCCATGATTTAGATGCACAAGGTGAATAATTTCACAGGAAAAAATACAGAGTGCGTCTGTTCTTGTTCATATCAACATTCCTCCTCAATTTCTAAGCAACATCTCCCGAAACAGTTGAAAATCCAGTCTGAGTATAAACTACGTTCAGAGCACACCGCACTAAATTTCACATCTCATGAAAAATGGTGGGACTAAAGTCCCAAGGAAAGGGAAGAGAACCAACAAATCGTTATTTGTGCTGTGCTCGCAGTAGATTCCCCTTGCTGCTTCTGTGTGACCTTCAAAAGCAGCATAGCACGAGTCTGACGTGATGAGGGAGTCTGCGGTAAAAGGTGGATATGGAGCTGTAGATTGCCGGATTCGAGATCAACTGCAAGAGCAGAAATTCATGTTTAAATACAGTATACCACGAAGTTGACGATGTTGGGATTCCTCCAAGAAAAGAAAGGTTAAGGCTGCGGATTAGAAATATGAGTGCGATCAGACTCAGTTCCCTATAGTTGTCCTGAAAAACGCCGTGGGAAGCGATCTTGCCGACCGATTTTCCCTACGACGCAGATAACAACGTGCCGTTCACGCGTGCACAAGCATACGTGCTGTGTGTATCGGCAAGCAGGAGAGATACCGCCTACGATTCATTAATTCTCCGTTTGCTCCCATAAGTGACGTCTATGCCTACGCCCGTGTGACATGTTGTTAGGTGCCTCGTAGGGAAATTTGATCGACAAGACCGTTTCTTACCTCGTTTTTCAGGACAATTAGGGGGAATTGAGGATGATCGCGTTTATAATAGTAATCTACCCCTTAATCCCATCTTTTGATGGAAAGATTCCGAATTTGTCAGCTTCAGGTTATGCTGCCTTCAAGCAAAAGCTCTGTTTTAAAAATAACGAACCTCATCTCGCTGAACTTGTTTCAAAATTTTAACAATTTTCGGAATTTCCCCACAACTCACTCTTTTTCAGTGTAGAAGTTTGTTTATATACATGTTGACATCTTTTGTGACTAGAAATTAATTTAGGCTTTCAATTTCATGAATAGTCTCACTGCAAGGAGAGCACTTCAACGAGCTCGTCCTTTGTGGATCACAGGGAAGCCAGGCGACGAAGCTCTCGAAATGGAACCGGATGCATGTCAGTAACAGAGCTATATTAAACAATGATCACTCCTAAGTGAAGGAGACGTCTTAAACTTAATTATTTCTTTTTTTTTTGAAATGTTTCTAGAACATTTTTTTTCCTGTAATTGTAATGTTAATTTTGAAACATAACCATAGTTGTTCGTTTCCTGTCACTCTACTTTTCTGCTTGGTCATTTTTTATGTTCTTCAGTGTCAGAAGACCTATTCTACATTGGAGTGCACGTGAGACGAGGAATGGATATCGAGATGAACGAAAGAAATCGAAAACATGGACACATTGCCGCTCCAGCCGACTACTATAAACGAGCCATGGACAGTGCTAAGGGTGATCGAGGAAACGTGAATCACTACTGTATAATTGAGAAAAATCTCAATCCGTGTGGAAAAAAACTGAAGAAATCTGAAGAAACACCCCTTATAACATAGTTATACCGGAAAGTACAAAAGAAACTGTCCTCAAACTCTTACAAAAGATATCGGAAAGGTCTATAGTTTTTCTATACTGGTTTAGCATAGGAAATTTTCTCACGGGAATTTTCATGCAACATTTAACAACCACTTCTGAAAGATATCATTGTTCTTTATCATAAAGGTGCGAAGGAGGCAAAAAGAAATCCTAGAACGTCCTTCTCTGAAAAATGGCATTTTGTGGAATAAAACTGGTACTGAACCCGTCGCATTTTTTAAACTTCTATTGCTATTTTCGATCGTCTATTTTTACACTTAGTTTTAAATGGAATTGGAATTTTAAATGGTTAAAATTGTTTTTAGTTTGAAAAAAAATAAATAAAATAAAAACAAGCAACATTCTCGGAGGAAAATTCAGCTACTGACGTTGATAATTTACACATATAATTTAGGTTGTGTTTGTGGTTTGCTCTGACAATATCCCATGGGCGAAAAAGAATCTTCCCACTTATGAACAAGGTAAGGAAAGTTTTTACTGTGACAAGGAAGAGAACTTGAGAGAAATTTGCATTCCACAGTACTGCAAGAAGTTTCAAAAGAGTTAAACTAATAATACCTGCAATGATATCTGTATGTCAATTATCTATCTGGGTTTTCTAAGGAACTGTCTTCTTCTGCCCTGGACATTATCGCGAGGTGGACATGGCAATCTTAGCTCAATGTGACGCTCTCGTTCTCTCAACTGGGACATTTTCGTGGTGGTCTGGGTTTTTGAACCAGAAAGCGTCTAAGGTCGGTTAATCACCACTAATCGTTTTCTCCCTGAATGTTCCACGCCGGCACGTTTTTGATCTTCAAAGTTCCACAAGTCTTTTTTTTTCTCTGAATTCCATCAATTTTGGATTTTGAACAATGTCTTTATTATATCCTTCATGACCAGATTTTAAAAGATAAAAGAAAAAAGACTTTTTTTCTCTTTATTTCTATAAAAAAAACGAATCTCCGGTAAATTTCATTACGCTGAATACCACCTTTGCAATTTCTTCTCCCATCAAGATCTATTCTGGTAGCTAGACAGCAAAGTACAGCCTCTAATGATCCCGATGATAACTATTGCTAGTCGTGCATTTGTCCTTCTATTTGTTTGTTGTTTTTTTTTCGGTTGCTTTTCGTTGTTTTTTTTTTCTGTAGAAAAAGCTGCACATGGGAGTTACATATCCCTGAAAACTTTTCCTGCATATTTTGCCATATCTTCACTATTCTCCTAACATTGTGGATCTTGGAAGTGGAGCTTAAATAGAATTCCCGGCATTTTTATCAGACTTTAATCGCATTTGTGTATACCAGTGTTTTCCACAGAATTCCATCCTGTCACCATATCGAATTTGCCTACGAAGTTCGAAATCGAAGTTCAAAAAAGATGAAATAGAGCTTTAGACCTCTAAAGCTCCTTCATTCTAGTTTCTTGGGGAAGAATCCATAAAGTTTTTGTTTTATGTAACCGAAATCAGAGGAACTTTCCAGTTGGAACCACTATTGCACCGCACTTGTGGTGTCAGCTTCACGCACCATGTCCTCGGCAGCCGATCGGTGGTCTTACGGACTAGCCCAGGATCATCGATAACAAAGTACACAAATGCTAAGCTACTTAAGAATAAAAATTCTCTATTTTTATCAAAGCAACCCTTCCTGACAAAAATTGGAGGATAGTTCATCGGAAGTCGGTCTGAACAAAACGATTTTTGGGTCGCTAAATATTGGGAGATTTTATTAAACTAGCTCTAATAGTATTCTGAACAATTTAATATAGAGGCTAACAATTAAATTATGGGATATCTCGCCTTTTCCTAGGCAATCAGTTTTTTTTTTTTTTTACATGGCCGATGAATCTTGGGAGATTGATTAGAGATGATAAATGAAATATTCTATTGAAGGAACAACATTCCAAGAATAACATGGATTCTATAGAATTACACTGATTTCAGATTATATATTATGGAGGATGGCCTCGACCAGGATCTGATCTCAAGAAGATGGTCAACACATCCGAATTCTTCCCTCAATCATGGACACCATTATCTTGAGCAAATTTGAATGAAACAAATCAGTGCACGGGAAAATTTGAATAAAGATCTATTAGCAATAGTAAGGAACATACTTTACTGCTTGGCAACGTCAAACTAGGTTAGCCATCTTTCCCCCGTCCTCTATGTGAAGTCGAAAATTCTTAGCTGGAGAGTGACACGAGTTCGATAGGAACAATTTAGACTGATCTGGAACTGATGCGCAAATTTCGGATTCGGCGAAATTCGCTGACCACACTGCTCGATCAACAATTCCATGTCGCGTTCTGCTTTGCACCCGCCAAACGTGCAGATAATGAACACGTAGTGGACTCATGCTCAAAAGCATCACCCCACGAATCTGAGATGGTACGGATGTCAGGTGGAATATTCGTATACGGGGTTGGGAGACTACGGAGAGGGGGGTGATTCGGTCCATTTCTTCCTAATTGCCGTAAAAAACAGCCCCGAAGATGCGGCGCCGCACAGGGCTGGCGCGCTCCAATCGAACTCCTTGTAGAAAATAGTGTGCCGGAACACTCGAAACCGTATCTTCAGCGCCGTTTTCTACGGTAACTAGGAAAAAATGCACGGAATCACTCCTTACCCTCTCCTTAATCTACGACCCCGTATACGAATACTCCACCGGAAATCCGTACCAGATACGTGGGGTGATGCCTTGAAGTCCGTTCTCCCGTCGGAGACCAGCCACCAGCTGCGCTGTAATTCAACGTTTGCAGCTACGTCCGAGCGGCCAAGAACCGCGCCGCATTGCAAAATTGCACGGTAAATGACAACGAGAAGCTGTAATAGTAAAAGGGTTGGGAACGGGATTCCATAGGAAACCTTCATTTTCTCAACAAATACTCAGAAATACTTAGTCTTTTCACACTCTATATTTTCCCACAGGTTTCCCAACGTCGTCGATTTCTTGATACGCGGCTTTCAAAGTCAAACAGTGCTAAGGGGGAAAGGGATTGTCTTTCGCCATATAGGAATTTCATAAAACAACAAACTTAATTACGAGCACTGCACAAATGACAGTTTTTGCTGGCTCCTACTCGTTTTCATGGGCACTCTAATGGAAAACTCCACTTCTTATGAGGTGTGGAGTGTGCTTTGAGCGAAAATCATACTCAGGCTGGATTTTTAGGTGTGTTTCAGGTGTTGCCTTGAAATTGCTGATATGACGAGAAATAGGCACCTTCTGTACTTCTTTCTGTGAGTAAGATTATTCAACTTGTGCAATTAAACCAGAGCAAGAATTGTAAGAGAAGTTTATGCAGAACTGTTCCTCTACGGCTAACAGAATCCACATGTTTTCTGGCACTGAGTTTGGGCAACCATCTCCAACGGTCCTGCACAATTGTGCTTCAGCTTTATACTTTCACAAATCTTTGAATCTATTCTGTCAGCGCATCCCTGAAGCAGTATAATCAAGCTTTCAAGACTGTAAAGAGTGTTTCGTAGTTACCTGCGCCATCACTGCGTCCTGGGTGAAAGCGTTGAGAACAAGAAGGATGGTGAGCAGGTAAAGGAACATTCTGTTCAGGCGATCTCAGCTATGACTGCTTAGAGTTCATGGTGAGTATTTAAATGCAGTAGGAAGGTGACGTTTCAGAATGGTAAATCGAGGTGTGCAAACATCCAGGGCCTAAATCCCTTTCAGTGAGCGGTAGTTTTTAGATCTTCAATTGGGAATTAGTGCTTTGTGCAGGGAGTCGTTATGAAAACGTAATCGAGAAAAATGATTGATTTTGCTACACGTTTTGAATGAACAGAACTTCACCCGCACCTAAAATTGTGAGCAAAAATGTAAAAATTGTTGTAAATGAAAATGTAAAAGGAATTTTTAGTGGTTTCGAAGGTTTTTTTTTTCTTTAGAAAAAGATGCATGCGCGCTGATACTACAGATCCTGTGCTGATCCGCAGATGTACTAAAGGTTTCGTCTAATGTCCTTTAGTGCGTCTGCGAACTGTTCATATGATAAAGTTTAAGGCATTCGATATTTATAAGCGCCTTTGAGGTGCCCCAATGAGTTTGATTTTAATTCAGGATTGTCGGTGTTAAAGCCATCACTCAACGAATCTGAGGTGGTACGGATTTCAGGTGGAGTATTCGTTTGCGGGATAGTAGATCATAGAGAGGGGGGTGTTTCCGTTCATTTCTTCCTAATTGCCGCAAAAAACGGCCCGGAAAATACTGCGTTTGCACACGGCTGGTGCGCTCCAATCGAACACGTTGTTGAAAATAGCGCGCCGGAACGCTCGAAGCCGTATCTTCCGGGCCGGTTTTTGCAGCAGTTAGGAAGAAATGGACCGAATCACCCCCTCTCCATAATCTACTATCCCGTATACGAATACTCCACCTGAAATCCGTACCACCTCAGATTCGTGGGGTGATCCCTTTAAGGAACGTGTATTCATGTTATACAGTAGCTTCCAGATTCCAGCAAACGTATTACGTATTATCGGTAGAAAACGATTCCTTGTCTGATCTTCTCTTTCTTAGGTTGCGAACAATGAAAGGGAAAGCTTGACACATCGAACGAGCCCATGTTTACATTTCCAGACTTTGTAGATATATTGATTAGTACTTTTATTTGATTGTGCTGAACAAATGTTTGCCGACTTTGGTGAGAACTGTGAACGGACTACGGTTTCAAAAAAAAGGACGACTGCTAAAAATGGATAGGCTTGCTTTCTTTCATTAATGCGTTGGTTTGTGATATATGAAAAGAGGAGATAACAATGATATTTTAAAAATATTGATTCTATTTTGGAAACGCGTATAAATGTCTGATTGACATCAAAGATTCTAACCTTATCTGATTACATTTGTGGAGGCCATGGTATAGACCCTCTCATCCCTTTTTCTCGATACTCAACCGTAATCGTAGTGATAGGAAAGGTCTTGTCTCGTATTATTTAGTGCAAAGCACGGAAAACACGGAAATGCAAACGGGATTTAAGTTGAGGGTTTGTTGAGCTTCGGTTTCACAAACAGCTCCATTGTTCTTACTCCCTGATTGAATCAAATTTTACACGAGGTGTCAAGGATGACTAATTCTGAGATCCCAACTTGACATTCTATTTCAGCGATCTGAAAAAGATTTAAAAAAACTGACGTCACAAAACTCACAAAACTCAAAAAAAAAGTCACAAAACTTACGTATTGTTTCTACGAGGTTCGATAGGAGGTTCATTCATTAAGCCCATGCACACGCTTTCGTTCCTTCGGCCGCTGATACTGTCAAGGGAACAGATGTGAAATGAAATCCGGAGAATCTCTACTAAAGTTCTGTTTATCCAAAACGTGCAGCAAAATCAATCATTTTTCTCGATTACGTTTTCATAACGACTCCCTACACAAAGCACTAATTTCCAATTGAAGATCTAAAAAAATACCGTTCAATGAAAGGGATTTAGGCCCTGGATGTTTGCACAACTTGATTTACCATTCTGAAACGTCACCTTCCTACTGCATTTAAATATTCACCGTGGACCCTAAGCAGTCATAGCGACAATCGCTTCAACAGAATGTTACTTTACCTGCTCACTGTCTTTCTTGTTCTCAACGCTTTCACCCAGGATGCAGTTATGGTCCAGGTAACTACGAAACACACCCTACAGTTTTGAATGCTTGATTATATTGCTTCAGGGATGTAGTGATCTAGTTCCGAAGACAGTTTGTGAGGACATAAAGCGGAAACACGATTGTAAAGGAGTGATGGAGCAGCTTGCCTACGCCTATTGCCAAAAAACGTGTGGATTTTGCGAGGAGTAGAGAAACTGTTCCGCACAAACCTTCCTTTCAATTTCCATCCTCTATTATTTGCACAAAATAAATATAAATACTGACATGAAGAAATACATAGGACATCTATTCTTGGTCAACCTTCAATTTCAAAGCAACATCTTCTAAAACACATTTGAAAATTGAAACACCCTTAAGTACACTTCATTAAATTTCATATCTTAAGAGTGATAAAGGCAGCAGAGGCTCCCAAGAGGAAAAAAAACCCATTTGCCTCCTTTTACTCTTCTTCTCTCTCTCAACGGATTTACTTCTAAAAAGTGAATTTTCTAGAACAAGTTCGATTGGAGCACGCCAGCCTTGTGCACAAGCCGCAATTCGGTCCATTTCTTCCTAATTGGCCGTTCTTTACGGCAATTAGGAAGAAATGGACCGAATCACCCTCTCTCCATAATCTACTATCCCGTATAGGGATACTCCACCTGAAATCCGTACCACCTCAGATTCGTGGAGTAATGCCTTTAATTAACACCAGTTTGAAATATCTCGCTCTCTGTAGTGCAACCGCAACGCTTTTTTTGTTCCAGCTTTTACTTTTCTCCTACTCAACTGCAAAGCTGGTTGTTCTACGTTATTTTATCTGGTATACGGGGAAATAAGTTTTCCTAAAATTATCTGAAAGATTCTGATAACAGGAGGTTAGATTTAAAAGAATAAATAAAATATAAAAACAGAAGAATTCTGGTGCGATGACGACAACTTATCTGGCTTCTCTTACATTCTATCGCTGAGATCATTTGAAAATTCCCGCTTGCACATATTTTACTTAATACTTCTTTTCTTAATAGTAAATAATGACAAATCCGGATCAACGTGTGGTTAGCGCCAAATGTTTTCAGTTTAGTGGGTGATGCAAGAGAGAGAGAGAGAGAGAGAGAGAGAGAGAGAGGGAGAGAGAGAGAGAGAGAGAGAGAGAGAAGTTCCTATGAAGGAAGAAAGGCGGCAAATACATTGTATTCATTCATTTGGCGTAGGCTATGTTGATTTTAATTATGTGTATTTAAACCCGTGGAAAATTATGCTGGAAATAACGAGGCTCATCTTATGGTGAATCAATACAGTTGCAAATGCAAATGTTAACATATTCTAACCTTTACTGACTACTTATTTGGTACCTACTTTTTTTTTAAATTGAAATACCCTATCTTATTCGTACCTCTTCTAAACATGCATCACTTGTGTTGGGGCGGGTGTGGCGCAGTCGGTTAGAGGTCCATTGCAGCCACATGGTCGAGGGTTCGAATCCGCCCCAGTGCTCACCAAGCCCTTCATCCCTCCGGGGTCGACAAATTGGTACCAGACTTGTCTGGGAGGATAAAACACACTGACTTGATCATCGGCTGGCACCCGCAAATCATTGTATAGGCCAACACGCGTTCCAAAACCTCAACGATCACGAATTCCAGTAAAACGCGTTGGCGCATCCCAAGTGGATTGATAGGCCAGTGACCTTATCCTTTTATCCTTTCATCACTTGTGTTCGTCGATTTGTTCGAGCCGGCACCAGTAATACTTCCATTTGTCCCGGTCGAGCGCAAAAATCATCATATCTTTCTTCGTGAATACGTATTACTATCAGGTCTTCCTGTAGACCGTTTAAAACCGCGAGATACCTAACCGCTCACGGCTATGGTCCAGCGATTGTCGTTGAAACGCATCACATGTCCGGCCCATCTAATTTTGCTTTCCTTGCTGACGTAAGAGTGAACTTCGAATCCCTTCTTTCACTTCCATAAAGGGGCCGTTTTTTTATGATTACTTTACGATTAGGGATGATGATTACAGATGAGCGGAACCACAATCTACAACCCCATCTCTAGGTTCTCCCCGCGGATTCCCTCACTACATCAGATTCGTGGTATGCTCCCTTAAACCAAGAGGACTACGAATGTAGGCGGTCCCACACAGCGTACCTATAAACATAACATCATCTCCAACACATCTTTTCCCGCAATTTGTCATCAGCATCCGCTTGCCATAGCAACGACAGTTCTCTCGATACCAACGCTATGGCCGCATATACTTTTTGCCAGAAGTCCGATTCTAGCGCACAGAAATTGGAGAAAAGAGTCACATACTACTAGAGCATAGATTTCTTCAGAAACCGCGGCTGGGAAGGTTATTTCTACGAAAAGAAAGGATATACAATGTTATAACAACTTTATTAATCTATAAAAAACCGGCTTATCATGAAGCCCCACATTTCATATGAAGCGGAATAAAACCACAAATGACTATAAGTCACAATAATTAATATCTAACCAGACTAACTAAACATAACGTGAACATTGGAAGAGCGCATGACAGGGGAGAAAAATGAGGCAAATAAGAGTACAATAGAAGTAAAAGTGATGATGGCATAAAAGGGGGAAAACCCGAGAAGTCATTTATGCGATAGATTGCTGCAGATGCATCTATCGCATATGAGTGAGAAGCATATCCATTTGGGCATCGTGAAGAAGATCACGGATCGCCTTTTGGACTTTGAGATACTGGATTCGGTCCTTGTACGCAATCTCTCGCAACGGATGCAGAAGAGAGCGACCTGCGAATTGGTAATTGGTAATGAATCAGAACAGAACCCAACTCGTATAAAACTGTAAAAATTCCGCAGAGCTATACACCGCGCCACACAGCTTTTCTGAAGATGTTAGGACGGAGAAAGAGTCATGATATGAACTTTTTTCGGAATACGATGTCGTAGCTTAATTCAAGAAGAAGAGAAAACCGCTACGATAAAGATTGGAATTGACGTTAAATGTAAATGACTTCAAAATGTCTCCGTTGGTTTCCTAACGTAGTTTTTTTAAAGCTGGATATTTCGTAAACGAGAGTATCGTTCTATCCATTTCTGTGGCTGATTTTTTTTTCGTCAATACAGCTCTTTGTATGATGGTGTGACAAATCTCGGTTAGCTCATAGCGGATAAACAACACGACGATTACTTCAGCAACTTACAGAAAGCCATATACTCGTCTTCTTCTTCTTGATCTTCAGGTGGAGGAGGAATGCGTTTTCCCGAAACAAGAGTCTGCAAATAAATCAATTACACCAAGCATTTTTAGTTTGGCTTTTTGAAATCTTACAACAAAAAAAAAGTGTACAAGCAAATGACTGCGCTTCCACCCACACTTATTTTATTTCAATATAGTAAATCACCTGCGAAGATCCAGAGACTTCGTCGATCCTTCGTTTTTGTATGTTCCTGTGGACGTTGAAAAGATCATCGAGGAACATTAAAGAACTGTAGAACTTCCATTTTGGTGTCACAGGCATACTGTCGCTGTTGTAAGAAAGCTAAACGATTGGATGAAAGATTTTAATGCACATGCTAGATACGAAAACAAACAAAAGCAACCTTTTTTCTCGTTTTTACATAGGTGTCCTTGAGATTTTTCCATTGCTTTTCAACCTCTTCTGCTAAAATACAAGGTTATTGCTCAATACAATGGTTCCTTTTCAGATAGATGCACTGTATTTTCCCCACTACGAAGGAATACCACCTACTGCGAAAAAAGAACAGGGCGGTTGTTTTCTTAGCACGTAATACCGACACATTCAACGTAACGTTATCCAGAGTTTCTCATGTAAAAATTGCGGTAGACACGCCACCATCCTACCTATTTGCTCTAGATTTCATAAACTCGGCAGCAATCACAAAGGTAATCTCAATATCTGATTAATATCATATCAGGCTGTTGAAAATAAAGTGTAGGCGTGTCCTAAATTTGTCGCCAAAGGAACTTTTTTTTTAAATTATGCTCTCTCCAGTCTTGTCTGCTATTGAAAGAACCTGCAACATCAAAAGAATAACTGCGAGACCTTTCTGGTCATTTCTGGGTTTCCAAGCAGAATCTGTTCTAAGTGTAACCTTCTAATATTTTCCTTTCTACATATGAGTATACAAAATGTATCCAAATTCGGTAGGATTATCAAATCTTGACAAAATCTTCTCAAAACTACCTGAGGCTCAGTGGAAAGCGGCAGCGCTCGAAGTGGTGGGGTGGGGAGAAGCGATTGCGATCGAGAAAAGAAATTGCTAGCACCACTCATCGCTGCAGTTCGCGATGGGCCTACTTCGATCCCACCCGCTAAGCGCATGATTAACAGATAACAGAAAAAACCGCTTACGTGTGAGCTCAGGATCGAGTTGATTTTGTTGATTGATAAGATTGGTCACTTCAACAAAAAGTTCCTTCCTTGATGGGCCTACGGTCTTCTCCCTTCAATAACGGATTTCAAATTCTAATATAAAAACATGAAATGGGTCGGGTCAAGGTGGTAATAAAAAAAAACCTTTGACAATCCCAAATCCCTGGCCTCAGATAAACTGCATCGATGATACTAAAACGTACTTCATCTGTGATCATTGATCCGTGATGCTGAAAACAAGCAACATGTTCCATAAAACAAGCTTTAACAGCGGTGCTTAACACCGCAGCAGGAACAATATAGGCAAGTATTTCATGTGTTGTTCCTTCTAAGAAAAGATTGCTAATTCACGTAAACCAGTACACACTTAATTTATGTCAACAACCCCACTTATGTGCGATTAGACATGTCTACTTTTTAGTGCAAATTCGATTCCAGCAGTATCTAGTTTACGACATATAGAATATTTTTGTGAACCCATTACTTCTGCACTCCTGTACTACCTGATGAAGATTGCGACAAACATTATTCTGAATGGGCATGCTATATAATTATCCAAAAGAATATCGAGCTCAAAATTTCTTTTGGTTCAGAAGAGCCTTCAGAGTTAACATTGAAGACTACGTTCTTAGCAACGCTCCTGCCAGTTGCCTAGTTCACGAACGAAACTAACGATCTTTTTGAGACCAACGAACGAAATCGTAGAATAAAGAGAATTTCCAATAACTGCACTGCTACTTCGTAATGAATACTCTCCAATTGGCGCGCTCAACAGAATTCAGCAAAATGGATCTCTCGCACAAATTTACATTTTCGAAAAATGCCTGCTACAGCCGTCACTTCCGGACATCTGTTACTTCCTGATGAAGAATGCGAGAACCAATATCTGCACATTACAGTCAGCCGAAAGCTCGTACAGATCAACTGGCCGTCCAGATAAACCTGCTAATACATGCTGACCGTGAAAATGACCGAAGGCGTACCTTCGTACTAACCTGGACAGGAGTTGAAACGGATTGTTGTTGATGTGAACCGACCCATTGATGCTCAGCCGCATGCAAAGTCTGCAAGTTGTGCCCCTCGCCAATCGAGGGAGGCTTCTGAAAGACCTCTTCGTCAGCGTCGTTCGTTCCCACCATATCGAGCTCTAGTTACCTGGATCGGCTCTGAGAAACCTTCCAGGTGCGTTTTACAATCAATATGATGAAGAGGATCGACGGAGACTCAAACTCACCTCCATATAACAGCTGAAGAGCGTCGCGCAGTGGGCACGTCCGCGGCGTCGTGACGACGTGTGCGGTCCACGCGCGCGGCCCAGACGCGTCGCGTGCGGCGTCGCGGTCTGCCGTCATTTGTCGGGCGTCGGCCGAACGCGATCGAACATATGCGTAAAAGTCTACATCTTCTGTGAAAGCTTTATTCGTCTTTGTTTTACACTTTCCTATTATAATCTTTGCACAGCAAATGTACAGATTCTTGTCCACTCGGGTTCCGTTACTCGTACTTTTCATTACGGGTCCTACTAATTACACAAGCTTCTGTTAGAGCTATTGGTTAAATATGACTTATAAGGGCAATCATTAATGAAATACAACTTACGAAGATGTGAAAACAAATCTATCTATCTATTTATCTATGCTACACGGTAGTCAATGGGCTCTTAAACGGTCCAAATTTCAAAAATAGTCTTAGCTAAGTCAATGGCAATACATGGCATTTCCTGTGAAAGAACTATGTCATGAGTTCAGTATGACTGGGTTAAATTGCTCCTATTAGTATCTATATTTCCAGTTTTTAATCCGTAGATTGAAATACTATTGTGTGGGTCTATAATGTAAAGGATGCTCTGAGGAGATCATCGGTAGTGACGGGGAGTGTAGGTTAACTCTAACTGGGAAACGTTTCCCAGCAATATCCAGTTCGTATCTGCCACGATTCAAGAAGTCAGCGGAAATCCCGAATTCTTTGTTCACCACATATGCAGTGCATACCTGGAATAAGTATTGTTACATTGTTATTGGGGAAAAGAATGCTAATAACTTGAGAAACTTACATGGCATCCCAGAGTGAATCCATATGCTGCTGTGGTTGTGCATCCCACTGGTTTCCCATCTCTGAAACGTATATTTTTAATATTTTCAACCGTGTTTAATATAAATGTTCATTTTTTTCAAAACGAATTATACAGTTCTCCTCATGAACGTTTTTGTGTATTTGTAGATGATTCCACGAATCGCTAATTTGTGTCATCGTTGTTAGAATAGTCATTATAGTGGTACTCAGCAATCAATAAAGCAAACAATACAGTAACACACATAATATGATGAATTAGGGGAATCGATTGATGAACAAACGAATGACGATAGACCCGTTTTATATGAGTGAGCAAACGAAATGGGTGCTAAAGCGATCAGTCACGTCGTTCGTTCAATGGCGTGTAATTGATTTGAGAGAAACAATTTGTTTTGACATATCCGCAGCATTCTTTTTGTAAATATGTGATTTCATAATCCGCGTCTATTTGACAGAGTTTTTAAATAAAATACTGTTATGCTAAGAACTAAAAGTTTCCGTATTTTTTTAGAAAACAGCAATCTATATAGCTAATATATGAATTCGGGCTTGGTCCGTTCAAGGATATGTGACAAAAGGGTTACCTAAAATAAGGGATGACTCTCTGTTTCGGTTCTATATAAGTATCTAGTTCTTGCTCTGTATAAAGGGTAAAATTAATAGATTTGTTTGATGAGGGAGAAGTCATACGGAAATAGAGAAACGAATCCTCTTTCACATAAGTTAACTCGAAGTCGAATCCTTCTTTCAACTTATCTCTTGAAACTTTCAGATATCAGCTTAGTTCATGTTCATATTCACTGTATTCACCTGAACAACGTCTCTCCTCCTTGAGGCCATGGATCCGTATCTTTGTCATGGTTATCCACTAGCAATTGAACAAATCTTTTCGACACACCACGCTCGAGTTGTTTTACCAGCGCGGGTTTACCGATGAAGTCTTTCTGAAAGCGATCACTTCAAATTCTGTCAGTGTACAAACTTATTCTGACCGTTTAGATTGTTCGTTAGAAACATTAGTCAGAACAAGTTTAGAGTCACATCTATAGTAATAAATCTAGAAGCATACTATGAAAATAATCTTATCTAATACACATTCGATTAAGTCTAGCTGTCAACTGAAAATGGCTAGACCAGATGGTGGATAAAAGAACAGCTGATTAATCGAACGTACGGTGAAGTCAACCCGGAAAGCATGTCGCAATGCTTCATACTCGTCCGGCTGCAATCGAAAATGTAGGTACTGCTTCAACAGATGGATAGATTAGTGCACAAAAATAAAAACTGGTGACGCTGCTCATGATTAAGAGTAAAATTTACATTCAACACCTATGGTGCTGGCTTGTGTTCATGCAAAAGTGGAGTGCTGTACTCTGATGTTTTAACGCACGGTTCTGTTAAGAGCAAGTTGGAAAAGAACCCGTTGAAGTAAGGCGTGTCTGTTTCGCAATTAGCACCGTTTCTGCCATAAATAAATTAGATTCTGGATCAGTTGAGTTTTAGAATAATTTGATTCTGGAATCATTTGTGATGCATCTCGCAGAGATGCCACAGCTACTGAAGGCAAAGGCTGTTAATCGATCATGCAGCTAAGCAAACCGAAACAAGCAGTCTCGTAAACACTCCTGTTTCAGAAATCTCTGTCAATTATGAAACACATATGAATGAAAAAAAAATGCATAGCATTGCATTCGTGACAGTCGTGAGAAAAAGGATGACTGCGACTGCAAGCTGTATGCGAACATTAAAACCCATTACTGCAGCGAGGTTCTGACCGATATAGATTATCGCAAGGTGTGACTTTCGAATGTATTCAAGTATCCTATTATTAGGGTCGAATAGAGCACTTGAATTTCGAATGACGTCCTAGATCCTAGAGTCGAATTTTCAAATGAATTAAAAGATGACCAAATTTTCTAGTATGAAAAACGACCATCTTCGAATGGCGAAGTAATTCGGATTAAAAAAAAACCAGTGCGTCATTCGGCACTGAGTATAATTCTAACTATAGCAATGTTTAGATAGAAACAAATACAATCGATCAGTCATCTTTGTTTGGGGTATCATTCCTGAATGGAGAACTGTTGCACGTATATCCAGTACCCTATCATTTCCTTTTTTTTTCTCCAGTGAGAGAGATATGGTACAAAATGTGCAAGTATCGGTTAGTGATTACATTTGTTTCCTCTTTCTTATCAAGAGTGTTTTCAAACCTTTGAGGACTGACGTTAATCTCCCTTTTCGATGCTGTCGAAGTGTACTGTTTGTTGGTACAGCAGTTTAGAAATGCTTACTTTTGTAGTTGAGTGTTAGTAGAGAAGCAACCGTGCGATAAAATGCAGAGTTTGAATTCACATGCCCAGAGCCATGGCGCACGGAATGTGGTGCTCGAGTGACACACCTGGAAGTCGACGCGGAATGATCTGCCGCATTCGACTGGCGTGACAGTAGCGTCGATGTCCTGACCCCAATAAACATAGAACTTTTCGATACGCAGCTGTCGAAGGGTGTAGTAGCCGGCATGAAGCAAGCTGTATTCACGTCCTGCCTCCACTAACCGTTCGTAGACATTTTGAGCAACCTAGAAAGGTAGTGTGCAATTGCACTTGGGGAAATACGAATATCAGAACAAACAACGCAAACAAATGGTAGCATATACCTCATTTGGAATGTAGATTACCCAGCCCAGCTCGCCACAGTGCGTAACACTTATAGCTCGTATACCAGTAGCCATACCAATGTTTATTTCCTGGAAAAACAAATTATTATTTGAGTAATCTCTCTGCTGGGGAGATAACAAACCTGACAGCGGAAATTGGGAAAATCTGTTGTGCTCATAGACATTTCGGTAACATCCGCCATCAGATAACGAGAGGATGGACCCACGACGTCTAGCGCTGTGTACATACCAGTCACATCCTGAAGTAAACCCAACATTTAGACCTCAAACGTTGTTGTGAGACCATATCTCTAACCGTTACAACTACGCAAACAATTTTCTTGAACAAGATACAGATGTGTTCCGTTCAACATGTAGGAATTTTCTACCGTTGAAGAGCTAGAGGATTCTTGGAAATGAGTAAAATATTTGTTTGTTGTTCTCCTTTCTTCTCCCTTTCTACATACCTGAATGTGAACATTAACTTTCATTTTGTCGATCCAATATTTCATCCATGTCATGCAACGTTCTTGTTGTATTGTGGGGGCAACAATGAAATAGCTGCAATAAACTTCTTCCTTGGTAGAAGAATGATAACATTCCTATGAGTTGTCACCTTGTCTCCGACAATCGACTAAGCGTACAATCTGTTACGTAACCTCCCCGTTCGTGTTGCATGCCAGAATAAATGGTTGTTCCTACAGGCCTGTCAATATTTGCTGAACAAAGATATTGCAAAAACTTCACAACATCAGGTCCCATAACATCGAATTTGGTAAAACTGCTCATGTCGATAAGTGCTACTCGTTCACGACACGCTTCATATTCAATGGCCACACTAAATAATTATTGCATTAATATTTGAGTTAGTAGAGATATGTTAGGAACCAAACCAAACCTGTCAAACCAAACAGGCCTTCCGATGAGAGGATCCTGGCCCTGGAACAGTGCATTGCGTTCTGATTTGGGATACTGCTCAAACCACAACGGCCGTTCGTAACTGTAAAAGGAATAATATTTTAACTCTTAAAATGAGGTCGGGTAGCAGGGCCGGAAACAAGGAAGGCAATGCAAGGAAGAACAGTAATAAGGTCTATAATTAGTATTTACACCCAAGGGCAGCGGATACCAACAGAATCGATACGTAGATTACTAATCGCCACTGGGATGGGAAATGTTATCGGTAATAGTGAACAAAATACGCAGCTTCTGAGAAAGATCAATGTGTGATTGATGTGTGTGGCATAACAGACGAAAATGCGGCGGCGTGTGGCGTTACAAACGTAAAAGGCGAAATTTGTACTAAATAAGCTGAGTAATAATGAGTAAGCTGGTGTGCCTCTACAGTTGCATCAAAATAAACAAACAATACCCCATAATTTCTCCGAATACTGCTCCTGCATCGCGAAGTTGATGGTAAATTGGTGACATCCGAAGATTTCGGGCAGTATGGAACTGATGGGAGTGGTACATGTTACTATAGGTCATCGCTGCAATTGAAAACAAAACTTGACTTTACAGAAATTTATAACTACCAATATATTCGTTTGATCAATCACCTGCAATTTCTGGGACTCGTTCCATGAGGTATTGCGAATTTGCATGTAACTCTAGAAATCGACCAACATCCAAATGAGCTACGTCAATTTCAGGAATTCCATCACATATCCAGTCTGCCATTAACTCCCCAAGTCCGCCTGCCATTGAAAGGCCTTGACCATTCAATCCATTCATTACATAGTATCCATGGGCCTAATACTCGAAACTCAGAGAAAGGCAGAAAGTTAGAGGAACAAAAAGGATTTAATGAGTGCGAACGGACGTAGTAACTACATAACAACCACTCTTCCTTTACCACGTCTAGAAAAAATGGACTCAACCTGACTACTTTCACCGACAGCTGGCGCCTTGTCCGGAGTGTAGGCTTCCATGCCACAAATAAGATCTCCGTGGTCGATTTCACCAATCATTGGACAACGGTGAAGCAGCTTTTCCAGTGATGACCCTAAAAACATCGAATTTTTGAAAACGCATAGTTCCAAAATAAAAAAAAAGAAAGTGCCGACCAAACAAGTCCCAATCTGGTTCTGGATGTGTCCATACACCTTGAGATGTACTATGCCGAGCGAGAGGTCGAATACCATCTATTAGAAAGCCAGCGCACAGAGTTTTGAAAGCAGTTGCACGGATCATGATTTTACCGTCGAGATCGTTGAAAACTGAATGTTGAATGCAAAAAAAAAAACCAAGGTAGAAATGAAATAGGATACGAAAGAAACTATTGGTTTAACGAACTCGGTGTGGTGTCCGAAACACTACTAGTCGGTAGTTTAGCACTGTGGATATACGTGTAGGTACACGGATAAGCAGCAGTTTGAATATGACGGAAAGGTAATGTCTTAGTTAACACAGTTCCTGTCCACTGAAAAAAAGAAGTCGTGACTGTTCAGGTTTAAAGATAGAAATTCATTATGAAATATGTGCATGAAGAAAAAAAAAAACACCTACAATTCCACTAGCATCCACAAATCGAGGCGTTTCTACGAGACCACTACCAGTCTTAACCGCGTATACTTGGCGTTCGTCACCCAACAAAACTTCTTCAACTGCACAACTTTCGAAGATTTGCGCACCTAAAGTAGTGAAGAGCGGTGACCCGTGCGAAGAACAGAACTTTTTCCGAAAATCTGTGTGTCTGGCGTTAGTCAATCCGCTTGGGCCTGGGCTGTTTCGAACCACAGACTTTTCGCAGCGGAACATTTTATCAACTCACTCACCCTCTGCATAGAAACAACGAGTACATTTTTTTAGTGTATTCTTATTTCTTTCGACTTATACTTATTTGCACATACAATAAAACCATGCATGAAACCACCTAACCATAAATTTGTGAGAGTATTTGTTGCAAAAGAAATTTGAGGATATTGATTTTAGTGGATTTTTGGTATGCATAGAGCTTTCCAATATTTCGAGAAATCCAATATTGTCATCGAGTTCATGATGGATGGATTTTATGCTAAAGTAAAAATACTTTTTGAAACATAGCATATATTTTAAACCGAACGTAGTAAGCATGCAGAAGAAAGAAGAGTCAGAGAACTATAACTGTTCTTCACTCAAAATTCATTAAAAGCAGCTACATGAATTATATGCCTAAGATCTAGACAGGAACAGGAAAAAAAGAACAAAACTTTGACTGTTTTTCAACTGTATAATTTTCCCGAGATTATTTGCCCACGTGATCCTTCTCCTCTCAGGTTTTCCATATTTAAAAATATTAGGTGACTTTTTGAAAACTAATATCCAAAATACGTAGTTAAAACCATAGGTGCGATGAAGAGGAGACAGACCCTCAGGTGAAGGGGTCTGGCTGAACCGGTGCAGCTCAAGTGATAAGGATCTCCTCCAAGAGCGTATAAAAGTGAGGGATCAGGGGGTCCTTTTCCCAACCATCCAAAAGTGAAGGGGTTGGAGCTCCAGCTCCGTCTATTGCAAGTATGGTTAAAACAGCATCAGAAAATGACTACGTACCTGCCAACTGAGCTTGCTTAGCGAGCTCTTGACAAAGAGCAACGGGATCCAGTGCAACATCTTCTGGTGAGAATAAAGCAAGCTAAAATAAGTTTACCTCTAGTTTACAGGAAAGCTCTCTTCCAAAACAGGTAGAGTTGAGTCCAATAGCGGACTCTAGAGCCAACAAAATGTAAGGAAAATCACAAAAAAAATTACTTGTATATCTTCGGTTTGAAGAAACGGCCATCTTGATAACATTTCACTTGGACAATCGATTAGCTCAACATCATCGCTGTAAATTGCTCCTGAAATGTTATCTACCAGTGAAATGAAAGTAAGAGAATGTTCTTAACATTTATAGCAATTACCTCGCGAATACATTCTCCTTAACATTATCTCGTTCGCAGTCGAGGATGCCATATAAACTCTTCCGCATTTTGTGAATTCTAGGACACTATTATTTAAAAAGTAAAATTTGAATATTTTGATAAAAAAAGATAGCAAGGAACATTATCGCAAACGTTATATTTTTAAGAATAAAAACATCATTTGGGCGGAGTGTCACAATAGAAATAATATTTAGAAGAGTAAAGATCACCAAATCGAAAAACGTACTGTTCGCCAATACCCCCGCAAACAGAAAAGAAAAAGCTGAACAGGAAGAACGAAAAAGAAAGATATGTCATGAAAAACACGTATACAGAAGAAGTAAAATGAAAAATAACCCACTAAAACGGCCTAAGTGAGCAAGTTCAGTGTACAAGTCTAGAGATCTACGAGCTAAATGTCGTTTCGTTGGATGCTGGAAAAAAATGGGGGCAGTGACCAGGCCTCCACTAACTCCAGTCGCTCCTCCACAACCAACACTGAAATAGACTACGAGCTAAATACAGTTCATTATCAGAAATTTGTGCATGGCTTAAGCAATAACTTATTATTCGAAACTACTGCTGCCCATATATATCCGTGTTCATTGCAATGCATTCTCTCTTTTCGACACATCTCTTTTTCCCTCTGCCCTGCCGCAATCGGAGGCGTATTGGGCTCAAAAGGCTGAATACATTCGTTGTCGCCTATATAATTGCTGGCGATTAAGTGCCTTTATGAAGCACGAGTCAACGGTGAGGTTATTGCCTGCATTGCCTACGTTCTATCTCTCACAAAAAGTTGTGAACAACAATACTTTCCACGAATTATGTTACAAATCAATTTGAGTTTCCAGTGACACTTCCTGAAAGATGCTGAAACCATGCAAATGAAATGGAACTTATGCTTCTCACTTTCAAAATCTGTGTACCGTAATAAACAGAAAATTGCACTTACGCGTCTTTTTCGAAGAGACAGACACGTTTTCCTCGTTTGGCGAGATGATAGGCAACTGAAGTGCCTGCAATACCTCCACCACAAACCACGACATCAGCGGACGATGTGAACTTGCTGAACTCATATGCATATTGAAGAAATATGGTTCCGGAAAGTCTACTCACGTTCCACAATGTCGACTAGATGTTAAAGACCCTCTGCCAGCACTTCGAAGAGCCGAAAGCATCCCATTCACGACAATAGAGGAGGATGAAACTGGAAACTACTATGGATTTAATTCAAGTCTAGGGAGCTGCGCTCACAGCAATGCGACGAAGCGTAGCGGTTAGGATCGAGGGGGGGAGGGACCCTTGCAAGCAGTACTCACAGGGTAAAATTATGTTTTATGAGATATTAAGCTGTAGGGTTACAGTCGAAGATGCAAAAAATTTATTCGCTTAGTGTAGATTCGAAAAGTGAAAATCTATTTTTTTTTTTACAAATTTTTAACTCCGATAAATTTCAGAACTTATTTACAAACGGCTTTAAAATGCAGTTCGAGCTGTACATATCTGATTTTAGGTAGAAGCCGCAGAAAATAGACTACGAATTTGGTGACGCAGTCACAAAATGACTTCCAGTCAGCGCAAATGTATGTGAAACTTATCAACCTCTATAGTTCTTGAGAATAAGAACAATCCTAGTCATGGTGTTTTTTCGTGATGTTTCAATGCAGATAACTTAATCAAACGCCAAATTATAGAATATATCTCAGCTCCTTTGAAAGCTTTTGGATTTTGATAAATAACACGTAGAAGACATAGTAAGATTGTTCACTTCCATGTAAAACAAGGTGAGAACACAACATAAGATTCTATAAAAAAAACACTACCAGAAAAATGAACATTTATAGTAAAAATCCATATTCGAAAGGAAAGATGAAAAAGCCTGATGTAAACCCGTATCATACAAAATTTTCGAAGAGGTAAATAATATGGACTGAGTTGGAGAAGCTGAAGATCAAATTACAGGAATGGACAAATTGCGTAAGGAAATCGAAAAAAAAAACAAAAAAAGCGAATTTCATGGGAAAAGGGAAATGATTAAATCATCAATATAAACAGGCAATTTCAAATGAAACAAACAATAATTTTCAAGAATACATCCATGATGTAAGTTGCTAAAAAAAATAACTTCAGAACATCGGTTGCTATTTTTCTGCTTCTAACCGTGCTAGAACAATCAGCGGATCTTCTGCCGTGTTTGAACGACCACCCTGAACAAAATGTATCAGATAAAAACGATTTAAATCAAGACGAAACCTACAATTACTGAAAGCAAACTTCTCCAACTATTTGTTCGTCCTCTTCGTCTTGGATATTTCGCAGTTCTTCAATTAATCGGAAGGCATCTGGAGCACGATTCAACTTGGAGTAAATGAATATTCCTAAAGCTAGGACGCTTCTTTCATATAAATCGTTTGTAGATGTTGACGCCCGTATTTCCTAAAAAAAAAAGTTCCTGAAATGCAGCAGGAACACTCCTAATAATACTGTTAAATGCCCATATCTACGTACCTTATACAGGTTTTCCGCTTCATGGTACTTGCGATTTGCACAGAGAACAATACACCTGTTGATGACAGCCCAAATAGGGTAGGACCCACATTCACCTGCCTGCCTCTCAGTACCATCCACACTCATTACTTTGAGAGCGATATCGAAAGGACCAGATGAAACCATGCATTCCATCTTAACACATTCAAAGTCAATGTGAAGAAATATCATTGCCACAAGAAAATGTACAAGCCAAGATCACTTTGTGACTGCAGGCAATAACACGGCTGCAATGCTCTTAACAAATTCACCCAGAGTGATGCGAGATGCAGAGCGGATCCTGCCAGCAGCACCTTAGAGGAGTATGTAATGTGCCGGCTCAACTACCCAAGTTTTAAGTCTTCCTGATCCTTGAGTTTCCGTGGAGATTCCCATCAGATGAAACAAGACGAACAGTTGCAAGGTTTAGAATCCAATCTACTAAAATCTCCATCGTTTTAGTTATAAATTATTATGGAAGCAATTTTCAACGTGGTTGTTTGAAAATAACCTGGAGAGAGAAGCGCATTTGGCCTTCGTCAAATGGCGATGTATTCTTCATAATAGTTTGGATTTTTCATTCTTTATTCGCTCTCTTGGAAGTGAGTCTTATGTCCATTTTACAAAGCGATGGAATACTAGTTGCCCATGAAAACTTATCAGGAATACTATTAAATGATTTTCAATAAACAGAACCAGTATAGATAAAGTCAAACCAAACCTATCCTATCAACTTCACCATCAGTAGCGTAATGGCCACACTTTTTAAGACGATTTTTCCCCGATTGGTGTTTTAAAAAACGTCCATTTTTTTCTTTGACTTAGTTCGAACATAAACGTTGACCCTGTTGAACATCTGTACTATAAGCCCACCCAAACAAGGAAAAAAAGAACTTTCGCTGAGAGCTATGAAAAGTTTCTATTGAAAAAGCGGTCCTTGTAGGAGACAGCGTTAGCCGCTAATCATTGGAATTTCTCCCTGGCAAAGTAATAAGAACTTTATTCTACAAGCATCTGATACAAATAATGAAGAAAAACCTTGTGAAGAAGGTTAACGGATAAAATGACCAAATGAAACCCATACTTTCGCCGAAGAAAGTTTAAAACGATGTATTTCAGCAAGCATAAGTAGTTGGAGACTTTGGTGAATATTTTGTATAACGTTGACATACACAGAACACTTGAAATCCTTACCAGATACATCGAGGCCGTCATGCTACAGTTACCAATCGATTCCTCCTCATCGATCATTTTATGTGCCAGATCCGCGGCATAGCTAAAACACGAATGGAATTACGGTAGAAGTGGGATAAACGTCAATGACGAAATGCTAAATTAATAGGAAAATAGCAGAAAAATTCTCGACGGCAAGTTTTGCATGACGTTTGCTCGAGGAATCCATCCAATTTATCAAAAATTGTTTAAAGAAAAAGAACGAAAATAATGTTAAACTCTCATCGATTACAAAAACTGACTGGTAACGTCCCATTTTCAAGGCCACGTAAGCAGCGAGGGACAAACTCGTGATCCGCAGTTGTCTGTTTTTCGTTTTGTGCGTCAAGGACAAGAGCACACCTGCGATGCTTTCCAAGTAATCTTCAGTAATTCCAGCTTGGTCAGCTATCCTTAAGACAGATCAAAACTGAGCTAGGTAGAAATCTGAATTTAAAGAAAACGTTCCTACTGCGCATAAAAAGCTGCCGATGGACGTCCTCCATTATTATGACCGTTAGGTGCCAGAACAACACGGCGGGTCCTTCCAGAGCCATAAACCTCCAATATTCTACCTTCGTTGACATTGTCCTGCAGTGTAAAAATGAAATGAAAGAAAAAACAACAGATGCACACAAAAAACGTCGAGTATCGTTCATAAACAGATAAAAGCTATTTTTGAATCACACAGATGGAAGTTGACAACGAACCCACTCTATAGTACAGAAGACGGATACCGATCTCAATTATCCGGACCCATATCAAAGGTGTATTGCAGAAAAAGGGAATGAGTGGTTGAAGGCAGTGCAGGGCTAGAGAAAAATTCCCTTTTCGCTGTTCTGTCACTCCTTTCCGGTATAGTAAGAAGACTTGATCAACAGTTAACTGAAATAAGAACTGATTAGGTGAAGCAGAGTTAAATTATTATCAGTAGTTCTACTTTACTCTCGAACCATGGTTGAGAGGTGCACAAAACTTTACAAACTGTCATATTCAAATTTGGTTTAAATCAGTTAATCCATTGTAATTTATGTCTCACTCATTTGTCCCAACAAAATGCGAAGTGTGATAGCCCGGGAAAGATAAATGAGGTGCCCATTTGTACATCAGAGAGGAAAATCAATGTGCTAGGCATAGATACGATAGTCGGAGCCGATTTCCCAACCCCTTCACTTTTGGACGGTAGGTGGAGGAACCTCCTTCACTTCTGGGCGATAGACGAAAAGACCCCCTTCACTTTTGTACGGTTGGCGAAGGGACCCCCTTCACTCGAACTGCACCCCATGAGCTAGACCCCCTTCACCTGAGGAGGGTCCGTCTCCTCCCTATCACACCTATGGTGCTAGGTTCTACTTTCTAGAACGATGCAAAATTCCTAAACTTCTGCAACAAAACACCTAATAATGCTTAAGATTAATGTCGAAAATCCCAGCAAAAACTTTGAAAGCCGATAGGTAAAAAGATAGAAATCTGCGATTGAATCAAGAATCGGCCTTAATATTCATTGCGTCAAAAAAGATAGACGAAATTGATTTCAAATTTCCGCAAAATTCTACACAGTGGATATCAAAGCGTCATCCCAAATAGAAAAAACACACCAACGTAATAGAGATTGAGTTCACATAAAATAATTAGACAAAAGATAACCTAGTAAGTAGAAAATCACAGAACTAAATTGGACCAACCTCTTGTCGTTTCTCTGCACATTTTGAGAAGGAAATGTTGCATGGAGGTGGAGGCATAAAGATAGAGTCTGCAAATTAAAATATGTATGCGTAGCAAAACAGCAATAAATTAACATCTCCGTAAGAACAGTGATTTACATGCGAACTGAAGGGAAACCATAGAAACGAAAGAAGAAAGAGACGGAAAACAAACAAATTCGAATTCAAAATTCAAATTCAAAAACAAATTTGCCTACATGCATTGCACCTCTTCGAAGTCAAGGTCTAACAGAAAAGTCAACGAAAAAAAGAAGAAAGATGAGAAACAAGAGGATGTTAGAAAGTCACCACATAATTACGAAGAGAGGTTTCTGCCATTATCACTCTTGAGGTTAAACTGCGCAAAGAAAATTTTGAGCACGTACAACTAAACAGAATGTGTTGGTCTACCACAACACACAAATATGTTTAAATATGGTATCGGTCAGTATGTATTGATGGAGGCCCGAGAATGAGTTCAGCTCAGATGCAGTGCAAATCTTTGTTCGACGTCACCTCTATTTCAAAATAAAATAGTAGCACAGACACTTTCCGAAGTGGACATCGGCAGTTATAAATCACCACTGCACTTAAAAAATAAGTTTGAGGGACATGATGAACTATCCTATGCGACCCCGACATTCGAAAGGAGCGACAAATACCCCGAGAATCGAAACCTAAAGTAACAAAACCAAAAGATATTTCCATCCAACACATCGCCAAACCTTTCTTAACAAAATTGTCGAGAAGAGAAGAGAAGAGAATCATCGCAGATACGGACGATTGCCAATCTCGCTTCATCGCCACTTCGTGCTCTGAAGCAACTTTGTAGATGCGCAGGTGAGCATGGTACGGTGTTATCTTCGTCGATGCCCCAAATTCGGAGCGGCGTGCCTCTCATTTCTCGCGCCTACTTCGTTTGTTGGTGGTGTTTAGCTGCTGCTAGTTCGTTTTCTAAGGTTTCTCGTATTGTAGAAGTCGTTTGCGGCAATTATGCGTGAGATTGTGCATGTACAAGCTGGCCAATGTGGAAACCAGATCGGTTCAAAGGTGTGTGATCTTTGTCTGGCATAGTTGTTGGACCGTCGATCAATTCGACTGGTTCCTTCTCTGAATTCGAGAGCGTTTTACCCCTAGCTTAGCGTTGAGGAGTTGATACGTCGAAGTGTAAGGAAAAGTCCCCCGAAGTACGATGATTCATAGTCATCCCCACTTTTTTTTGGTGGTTCACAAGATCCCGTTGGAAATGGTCCTATGAGTAACATCGTGCCATTTCTTTTTGCATCCAGTCATATCCTACCCATCTTTCTCACTCCTTACCATCATCCTCGTACTGGTTCTTTTTTTTCAGTTCTGGGAAGTGATCTCTGACGAACATGGTATCAAGCCTGATGGCACATACAGTGGCGAATCTGATTTGCAGCTTGAGCGAATCAATGTATACTATAACGAAGCACACGGTTAGTCGTCTATTGGTTGCCGTAGCCTCATTTTTTTATAGAGCCGAAATATCGATCGGCCGCGTTTGCAACTGCCACTGATTACGCAATACCCAGCATTGTGAGACCAAGATAGGATTCATGTCCGAGTCATTGACTTGTATTCAGGAGGAAAGTATGTGCCTCGTGCAGTTCTTGTTGATCTCGAACCCGGAACGATGGACTCGGTCCGTTCTGGGCCATACGGGCAGCTGTTCCGCCCTGATAACTACGTGTTTGGACAGTCTGGTGCTGGAAATAATTGGGCGAAGGGGCACTACACTGAAGGAGCTGAGCTAGTCGATAATGTTCTTGATGTAGTTCGCAAAGAAGCTGAAGGATGTGACTGTCTCCAGGTAATTCGGGACCCGTATTGGTCTTGCATTTTGTAATTGTGTAATTTGTTAGATTGTTTTTAGGGCTTCCAATTGACCCACTCTCTTGGAGGAGGTACCGGATCAGGAATGGGAACACTTCTTATTTCTAAAATTCGGGAAGAGTACCCTGATAGAATCATGTCCTCGTTTTCCGTTGTACCCTCGCCAAAGGTACGTTATAGAAATGCCTAGGAAATAAGAGCAAAATTGATGTAGTTTTCAAAGAGAGAGGTTTCTTCACTGCAGCATTGAGGGCATCAGCCTGGAACCACCCAACATATAGATGCATCCCGCGTATCGTCGACGATTTTCAATGGGCTAGTGGTTTCGACGTTATGGGAAATGGCGCTGAGCAAGACCAGTTAGAATCTCTAGTAGTCTCAGCGAATGTTTTTGTAGCGGGTAAAGCATATAGACAGACGCTATCTAGTTCTGGAACTCTTTTGTTGTGGATGATTTAAAAAAAGCTAAGAAACATATGGGTCGTGCTAATTATTGGTTGAAAAATCTTTCTTTAATTTTTAAACCAGGTATCCGGCTTCAACTTCCTTTGACATTATGTTAGCATAAAAGTTTTGATTTTCAGCTAAGAAAAGCACTCATTGTAAAAACCTTTTTAAGAGTGAACAACTTTGCTGAAGGCATTGAATCGAGTCAAATTTTCACAGAAAATATGCGCTGACTGTTGCGTTACGAGTGCGTACTGGCTGCTGGACTAGCGAACGTCTCAGACCGAGATGAGGCTCAACGCTCTTTTTCATTGCAAGAAATCAATGTTTTAACACACGTTAGATGATTTTGCGCACAATGGGACCAGTCGGATACTGGAGTTTCGTGGGCGCGTATTCTTTTCGACGCCGTTTTCAAAATACCACTGAAAATGATCATATTTTACTTATCCTTTTTAAGGTTTCCGACACTGTGGTTGAGCCATACAATGCTACACTCTCTGTTCACCAGTTAGTTGAGAATACAGATGAGACCTTCTGTATTGATAATGAAGCTTTGTATGATATCTGCTTCCGAACATTGAAGCTTACGAACCCAACATATGGAGATCTGAATCATCTTGGTGAGCTGGCTAGTAACGAACTCAAGATGTATAGTCTTACTACTGCTATTGTTATGATTTTAGTGTCTGTAACAATGTCTGGTGTTACTACCTGTCTTCGCTTCCCCGGTCAGTTGAATGCTGATCTTCGTAAGTTGGCTGTCAACATGGTTCCATTCCCACGTCTTCACTTCTTCATGCCTGGTTTCGCTCCACTCTCAGCTAAGGGTGCTCAAGCCTACCGTGCTCTTACTGTAGCTGAACTGACTCAGCAGGTACGCTTTCATCATCTGCTGTAATTATTCCATCTCGATCTCAAGTAGGATTGTTAATTTTTTGTGGTAGATGTTCGACGCAAAGAACATGATGGCTGCGTGCGATCCACGACACGGGCGCTATCTTACCGTAGCTGCGATGTTCCGCGGAAGAATGAGCATGCGGGTAGGTTACATATGCTAAAGATCTTTTTTGTTTTACAGATATCCATGCTCGCTAAGATTCTTGCATTAAAACAAGCTAGGATTTTTTCTTCAGGAAGTCGATGACCAGATGATGTCGGTGCAAAACAAGAATTCGTCTTACTTTGTGGAATGGATTCCAAACAACGTTAAGACAGCAGTGTGCGATATTCCTCCAAGAGGTCTGAAAATGGCCGCTACATTTGTTGGAAACTCTACTGCCATTCAGGAGTTGTTCAAGCGTATTTCGGAGCAGTTTACTGGTGTGTGGTGTTTTTCATCGGGAATTTTTCGATCGAAGTGATTTAATCGGTCGCTTTCAGCCATGTTCCGCCGCAAAGCCTTCTTACATTGGTACACCGGTGAAGGAATGGATGAGATGGAATTCACGGAGGCAGAGTCTAACATGAATGATCTCATTTCGGAATACCAGCAATATCAGGTTAGCTGTAATTAACATCTCCACAACGATTACTACTCTTACATTTTGTGCAGGTGGTCTTCCGTTTGCCACATTTAATTTTTGTAAACGTTTCAGGAAGCTACCGCTGATGACATGGGCGATCTCGATGCAGAAGGTGGCGAGGAGGCCTACCCAGAGGAGTAGACCACCATCATGCGTGTTGCGTTGTTCATTTCTCTGTGTCAATGCGAAATACACATTGGTTGCGTTTTTGGTGTTGTCTCATCGCTTCTGTTCGTATCGCTTCTGCAAGATTCCGTCATGTCGGTAAACATTCGCGCAGCGCTGTTGTACTATTTCATATAGATTTTGAGTACTTTGTATAAATATAAGCATATATATAATACATATAAGCTGCCTTATGCACTCTTCGGGAGGCAAATGCTCTATCACATAAAATCATACTTCATAGACATTAAAATAGAAATGAATTTTAAACAAAGAAAATAGTCATATTTGCATTAACTGGATGCAAACACATGACCAGGGTAGTAGAGATGTAGTATAGTTGATGCTCCTTCCGGTGAAATCTCTAAGCAGAATAATCTGCAGAAGTACAATACGGTTAGTTTTGTGTATATTATCAGCTAACGAGTGAGCCGTGGAGTCGCAATGCGGAGACTGAGCAGGATATATTATACGCCTTTCCTGGATGATGATAGCACCCAGTTGTTTACATCCAAACATGTGACCTACGAAGAATTACACCGTAACTGTAGTTGCAAACAATTAGAAAGTGATCCAAAACAGATAAGCCCTGGGTGACTTTTGCCATCTTTCAAGACTTTATTTTGCCTGTACTTGTAGGGTGCTCTTGCAAGCTTCTACAGCTCGTCTTCCCTACAAACAGCAGTATGTGGTGAATTCAAGTCATACCTTTCTAGTTTTTCCCTCTGTTCGCGACAACAAACTTCCTTTTCCATCTTACCGCCGATTCCTTCTTAGCCTAGAAGAGAAGCTTATCGAAATCGCTGCAAAATGATTGCAGTACGTGCACGGTTTTTAGTAACGGCATAGTCGCTGTGTGATTAATCTGAGGACTAGGTGTGGTGTATTGCAATCCATACCTGTCCAAAACAGTTCTTCTATATGAAAAGAAATTTCAATAAAATGAAGAGGAATGAGAAGACGTGATAAGCAGAAATCAGTGCTTCGTTTTTGCTACGGAATTCGAGCATAAACCCCGTGGTATTGTACTGTCCCGTTAGAGTCTTTTACTTTTGTGTTAAAATTTCCGATAACGATTGTGACGTCCATTTGTAAGAGACCGTTTTCAGCAATGATGAACACTCTAGTTACTCAGCTGTCGCAATTCACATCATCAGCTCGTGTTTTATGTCTGAAGCAGTTCGCTTCTTTCGAAATTCCAGCCTAGTTTTCGGTTTAGGATTTCTGAAAATGGTATGGGAAACCAAAGGAAAAGTGGTACGAGAGATTAAACTTACGGAGAGTACATTAAGCTGCAGCTGATACTGCGCCAGAGTTAAGAGACGTTTTTTTGTTGTTGTTGTTGTAAATCTTTCATATATCGTTTCTACCGTTCCCTTAAAAGTACTCCGTGTTATCAGTGCGCCAACAGCTTCTAGCAGATTTGCCGGTCCCACTTTCTACCAGCGCGTCATTCGTAGTCTATCTTACTGCTTTCTCAATCAAGTCCAATCCGATGATTATGCTGAGACGAATCTGAGTGCTCTGCATTCGTTTTGTCGAGACAGGAGCCTGGAATGAACAATATTAGATAGTTCTTCGCCGAAAGCAGACCTGCTGTTTCTATGCGCCGGTTCAACCTCATCGAAATGATGTATTGGGATCAGGAGTTCTGAAAAATTTCCAACATGCAAGAATTAAAATCATTGGAGACTGATAAGTGACGGATAATTCGACAAAAAACCTCCAACATGTTCTTGAGAAAGAATTGATGACTAGGACAAAAAATCACCGCCAAGATGGAAATATTTGATATTGATTTGATATTTGCATAAAGAAAGAGCGTAAAGATGAATTCAAAGACAAGAAGAAGCAGATAGACGCGACGGATGGAAGTGAAATGACATCAATGAAGTCTTCGAACGGAGTAGGGCATCTGGATGGGCGTGGATTTCGGTGCCACCCTCCCGCCCCCTCAATGCCTCAACGTGCCCGAATATTTTACAAATGACCAGTAGAGAGATTGAACATTCTTGACAAACAACTAATGCAACAAACTTCTCTGTTGGCAGTGACTCAGAGGAAACGTTGAACGGTAAAAAATCACTATTCTGGACTATCGGGACCATTGATTGACTTTAGAAAATTGATTGACTAACTTTAGAAATCTTTGGACGATTTAGGGTAGAGTTACGTGTGGACGCTGCTGGATCTGCTCAGATATGATCGGAGAAAGCTTACATTTTGGACAAGATGTTTCCTCAGGTAATGTTTTTTTTCCCCGATTCGTTAGAATAAAACAACATTAAACATTAAACAGTGTATGCTTCCCTATGAAATGCTTGGTTGCTTCCAGGGCGGTTTCGAAGCGTCGACCGATCAACCGCAACCGCTGCAGAACCTCTTATCAACTACGTCGAAGTCGCCTAGAAGTGGTTTAAGAAAAAAAAAAACAGTTCGAGGAATAAAACGGCGAAAATAACTTCTGTTCGAATAAAACGTTTGGCTGGATTTTTTTTTAACATCTTCATATCTGCAAAATTTAGTTCGTAACTACATTTACATTTCATACGTTCGGTCTAATGCACACAACTTTGCAAAAATCCCAGATGACAGTATACACGTATAAAAGTCCATGAAGTTCATTTTATTATTTGCTGAATCCCGAGTTAACCAAAAACTAGAATCTTATATACTGTGTATACTGTCATCTGGGATTTTAGCAGAGTTACGGAGTCCAAGTGGCAAAATATCCATTCATTGATTAGATTCTAGTTCTTCGATTAGTTCGGCATTCGGCAAATAATAAATGTACTTCATGCACTTTTATGCGTGCATACTGTCGTCTGGGATTTTTGCAGATTGAGGGGACGAGAGGGTGGCACCCACATCCACGCCCATCCAGATGCCCTACCCCGTTCGAAAACTTCATTGACGTCATTTTGCTTCCAAAATATTAGATGTTAGTAAACATCAATACCAATCTTGGCCGCAGCTGAAGCAAATCAACAAAAAAAAAAGCTTCCAACAAGTCAAGATTCAAGGACAGTTGAACATGGACAATGAAAGGGTATTTTGTTAGTTGGAGCCTGTTTCACTGGATGTCAGAAGGTGTTAAAAAAAAATAAAAATGAACGAAATTGCAGAAGTTAGAAGAAGAAGAAGAACATTGCGGAAAGGCTTTTCATCAAAGGCAACATATCACTGAACTTGGCGGTGTTCGGATCTGATAAGATTGATTAGGCTGGCCGTGTAGGTCACGAGTATGAGCATGATCGCGCTCATGTCACCCTAGCCACCCGGGAAAAGGCATGTAAAACCGCCTTGCTCGCACCGATTTCTCCAACGATACAACTTCAATAAGAATTCAAGAACGATGAGAATCCGTCTGCGAAACGTGAGCAGGTGGGCCAGTTTCTGCTGCTTCTTTAAGTTGTTTTAGTTGCGAATCTTGGACGGAGGATAAGCAACAGGTGTTTTATAGCGCAATAATTTGCATTGTTAGAAAGTAGGGATCGTATCTCTCATATTTTCGGGTTGCTTTCTCTGGATAACCAGGAAGACCTGTGGAAGACGACCTCTCGTACTGACGACTGTACTTCACGCTTTCACCTGATTGATTCGTTGAGCGATCACAGTAATTTTCTGACAAGCTGGCCTTGACGCAATTGTTTGCTCTTGACATAATTGTTTGCCTTAATTTGTTTTTTTTTAACACAGCAGTCCGTGTCTTATTCCATAGTGTAACTTGCGGACTTAATTGAATTAACATTTCATAGGTTGTTTCAATGTACACAGCTTTACAGAAGCACCATATGACAGTGCATATATATAGGTGCTCCAAAGTTCCTAAAATCTATTCCTTTTCTTCGTCTCAACCATGAAGGTTCTTCTCGCGCTTGTAACGGTTTGTCCTTTTCACTGCTGATTCTCTCATAGCACTTTACACATTTAGCAGGTCGTATAAACCCACCTGAAAATTTCTGATCCATAACCTTATGAAAGATTACAATATGAAGTACTCCAGTAGTGAAATTTCAGCTTGTGTTGGTCGGATATACGTTGTCGTTAGAAGGTAAAGTCATATTTTAACCTGATTCTATTTTTTTAAAATTTTTCTCCGTCGAGATGTTTTTACAGATGTTGTGATTTACAGATCGGTCGTTCAAACTGGTTGCCATTGCTGATGTGAAGCTAAAGAGAGAAGATGTATGCAGTGCAGTTTTTAAAGAAGGAACGCTCACTCTGAGTTTGGATAAGAAGAATGTCACAGTGAAATGGGAGAGCGATCCGGAGACGATCGCCTTGTTAGTTATCCTATATTTGAAATTTTATTCCTCTAAGTAATACTGTAATTTCAACTAAACAGGGGTCAGATCGAGAAAGCTGAAGGGAAATTTTCGACAATACTTACGCAAGACAATTGCTACATTGCTCCTTACGATAAATCCATATCTTTGCCAAAGGTGAGGTCCCCAGTTAGAAAAAGTCTGTCTCAGATTTGCCACTTAGTTATATGGAATGACATGGAAATTAATTTATGTCAAAATTCTTCTTTATGTGGTTTTAAATTGTTTCTATTGAATCGAAGATATATAGATTTTCATTCGATGTGTTACTCTTGTAATATAAACTCTAGAAAATGAAACCAGCATGGTTCACGTAAAAGACAATTGTTCTTACGTAGGCAGCTACGTCTGGGTATGTTTGTTCACTTTTCACATTCCGAAACACGAAGAAGAGAAGTAATCATCAAGGAATTTCAAGTAAATCCAGACAAAACCGTAGACAATATTGTGTGAATATCAATATCATTGTGATTACGAGAACTGATCACAGTACTACGGTATGTAATTTTGAAAACCAAATTCGCCATGAAACAATGTAGTGAAACTTCATTAACATCCAAGGTCAATAACGAAAATTGGAAAGATTTTTTCGCTAGTGCACGTCGTGGAGCCGGATATGGCAGTGGTTACATGACATTTGAAGCAGTACAATGGTCAAGCGCTAAGGAGATGTGGTATTTCCTTCCGAGAAAAGCATCGGAATCCGCATTTGATAAGGAAAAAGATAAGAAAAAGTAGGAGAAGTAACCTAAGAGTCGCTGGTAATTAACGCCTTAAATCCAGAATTTTTCAGAGGAGCACGAGTCCTGATCTATTCTCCAGATCTGAAATCATTTGATGCGGCTTCCATTCGTAATCGTGAAAATCGTGAACGTAGCTTTACAGCTTTCAACTTCATCCCCAATACGAATGATGAACTAATTGCTGCAATTAAAGTGAAGGAGAATAGGAGCAGCACCGAGAGCTTCCTCACTGTGTTTGATGTGACCGACAGGAACACCGTGATGGATGACCAGAAGTTCGACGACAATCATAAATTTGAGGCAATTTACTTTGTTTAAAGGGATTGCAGTGAATACATATGCATTAATTTTAGTATCATCATACAAAGTAATTTTTCTTCACTTTATGAAGAATTATTACGGAAAAATTAGTGTGTGGTGTTGAACGCTGAAAATAAAGGGTTCGCCGAAGGTTCAATCGCTCATTCTATTCCTGACGTCACTACCTATAAATAAAAAAATTAAAAATTAATAAGTATACAGGAGTAATACGTGCAATAAAATATCCCTTAAATACAATTTTGAGGGACATCACCAGCAACTACCTGAAGTGATTGAAAAGAACGTGGAAATGTTTTGAAAGACATGTAGACGAAGAGTTTTTGAAATTTCATGACGAGGGGCGCTGCAACTCTGGCACAGTTAGGGCAGAATAAGTTTTTTTTTAATGTTAGAAACCAAACAGCAACGAAATCGAGATTGAAAGAATACCGAAGAAAGCATAATGCATTTAAGTTTCATTCAGAATTATCTCATATGAAAGTCAGGAGGTCATTGCTGCAAATAATCTGATCGTGGTGTCATTTTCCTTTGGCTTTTTGACTAGAAAACTTTTTTTTTCGTTTTTTAGCTAAGAATATTTTCATATTCGAAACTTTTCAAGAGTAACTGAAGTTAAACCTATCTCCGTCTAGATTGTCCATCCAATTTTATTTGTTTTTATCTGGCGGCTGCCTTCATCTATCCAGTAAATTGGCCCTCGAGATAAATTTATGTCGCTCATTTTACTCTTTAGCGAAATTTTTCCTTATTAATGCGAGTGCAGGCTCTACAACGCACAAATTGAAACTGACAGAAAACACTGAATTGTAGTCGAATCATGCGTCGTACCCAGAAATATTGAAAGACAAAAATATAGTTTTGAACCTTTGGCCCATCCACAGATAATAGACATAGTCCTCGGTTCTTCTCCGAAACGGGCTCTACTTCTTACTTCTCCTTTTTTTTCTCACTAATCTTAGTTTGCCGTGCATTCTTATTTTCATAAGCTTAAGTCCATCGGTATGGATCCCCTTTTCTTTTCTATGAGGTTAGTGCAAAATCCTTTCCGAAAAATAGTTTTTTTTTCACATTCAATTTTTGTCTATTTTCTATTTTTGGTTATTGAAAAATGTGTACTGGAACAAGTTGCATCTATCATTACTTTACTCTTAAACCAGCTTATCTTATCGCTGCTTTTATCACATATGCAGCGAATAGCGCGAAAAAGAGAAGTCAGACAAAAAGGCAGAAAGAATGGCTAAATCAGATACCTTTTTCTCAGAAGGGATAGGGGACGACAGAGATACGACGTAAAAGGAAACACTTCTTTGCCCTAACTGTCGAATGGTTGAGTTGGAATGGCATCCAGTATATATTAGGCTGGACAGAAAATCTTGTCACCATTTGTCATTTTTTTTTGTTCTATTTTTTTTTACTCAGCTTACAATAAAAATTAATCAGTAACATAATCACCATTATCAATTACAACAGTGTCCCACCTAGTGGCAGGTCTATGATCCCTTTCTCCCAGAATTGGGGAGACTGGGAGTCGAAGAAGTCAATGACCGCCCTTTCGACTTCTTCAAACATGGTGAAGATTTTCTTAGCTAGGAAAGCTTTTAAGGGTAGGACTGTGTGGTAGTCAGTGTGAGGGGGCAGAGTCGGAAGATTAGGGGGGATGTCCCAGCCTAAATTCTAAAGTTTATCATGAGTCTCCTTAGCTACGTGGGGCATAGCGTTATCGTGGAGGAGGTGCACTGAAGCTCGTCTCGGAGGTTTTTCTCGAACGACCGATGCGAACTTCTGAAGCTGACTAGCGTATATAGAGCAGGTGAAGGTGTGGTCTTGTAGGAACTCATAAAATCGCATTCCCCTCGAATCTAACAAGCAACAAAGGAGACACTTCTTGGAGTAGAGTTTCGATCTGGCTTGCGTTGGTGGGTCTTCTCCTCGAGAGAGCCACACGTCACGGTGGGAGTTAGAGCCGTAGAGGTCCCATATCTCATCTCCAGTAATAGTATCTGCGAGAAACTCTTTTCAATGCGGAAAGAAAAATTGATATATGGATACCCGGGTGAACCGGATGCCGTCTGTCGAGGGATGAGGGATCGATCGAGCCAGCACTTTTCAGCGCTTGACAGTCCTGATGGTAGTTGTGCCCTCGCCCAATTTGCTGTCGATGTCGCGGGCTGCTGCCGTTGCTCCAATGCCGCCACGCCATTCATAGAAGCTATAACGCAAAGGTGTTCTTGCGTAATTGACATCGTGATTAAAGTCAGGGGATCTCTTTTCAGCCAACTTGTGCTGCATCACCAGTTGAGCACTTCGAATTTCTGCTAGACTGTTTCTGTTTTGTAGTTGAGGTATCTTCGTATCCGTCATGAAAGCGCTGAACCACTTGAAACATTGACTTCCCGAAATTCAGTCCAGTCCAAAGCTCGAGTGCAGAGTTGGAAGAGATTCGGTCGCGTTGTTGCCTTGCTTGAAATCGTACAGCATGCTCACACGAACGATGAATTTCTGGTCCAACATTTTCTAAAACAAGCAGAAAATTTCGAATGCATGCAAGCGAAATTTGCAAATAACAAACTGATTACGAACAAAATAGTGAACAAACGGGAGAAAAATCGTGGCCTTTTATTTCCAAATGAAGTTAAAAGGATAAAGTGCACAGCGTTGATCAATCTCTATGTGGATGATCCTACGCATGTGACATCTACCCAGTCTTCGTATTAACGTTTACGAACGCGCGAGGAGCCTTACAGTGACTTACAAGGGCTAGCCGATGTGTCAAATCAGTTTTTCTATCCTCCAGGACGAGTCCGGTACCAATTTATTAACCTCGGAGGGATGAAAGGTTCGGTTTCTGCTAGGTCGGATTCGAATCCACAGCGGAAACTCTTAGCGACTGCACTACAGCGCCCCATATTTCGTAATACTTTCGAAAATAGGACTGCCACGAAAGCCTCATTTATATCTTGACAAACTAATAGTACGTACAAAGAAAGTACTATTTTGGTCCCGTGGCTAACGTTTCATACATATCTTATCTGAACTTGGAACAGGTTTGTTTCGTTTGATGGGTGTTGAAAAAACCTCATGGAATCAACAATTTTGATGCAATCTAGGTTTTAATGTACCAAAGATCAAGAGTGTAATCCAGGATGCTTTTCATTAGGTGAAAAAAGCCAGAAAATAATTTGTAAGTATCTGTGTCTCCAGCACGATTATAAGTCCGATCAACTGGACTGGACGAGAACGAAAGGATTTTTTGTCTGAAAACGTCAGAGAAGAGAACGGCTCACTGTCACATCCACTACTTTTTCGTTGATGTTAATTAAATGGCTTCGCTTTCTTGAAAACCAGAAAAATTTCACTGTAGAACTGAAATGTTTTGAACATGTCATTAGCACATACATATAATAGACATCAACATAAAATAAATAAATTTTCACGAGAATCTGAAAAGAGACTTAGGACAAAGAAAAAAAACCTCTCTGACGAGATGATAAATGGCAAGAGAAAACAAACGATCGATAATGTGTGATGAACAGTGAGCAAAAAAGAGAATAGCTCGTGAGGAGGCCAACGAGCCTCTAACTACTCGGAGAAAAAAAAAAGAAGGTTCGTAAAAACAATCTGTTCATATCTATAAGAAATGACTACAAATCAAGGAATCATACGGTAATTTTCTATGAATAATGATGTGATAGCATCTCACTGGCAAGGTTACTGTATCTAACGATATTGTAAGCAGCAAAACCAATTAAAAGCACAGACTTGAACAGCGTGTCCAGTGCTTTGAAGCAAATACGAACAACGTTACTGAAAATAAAAACTAGCTAGTAGTAGTAGCGACATAACGGTAAATGACAATCAGTCGAATTCACTGACTTAGACAGTATGCGGTGATTCCGACTAGAGCTGACTTAGTCGCTGACTTCGAGAGAATGACTAGACATGAACGAAAAAGAGAAGTAAAGCGCAGGCAGTGAAAGAGAACTTGCAAGGAGAAGCAGGACTAGTAAGGTAGGACGAGGATTCAATAAAGCCAGACTTATCAAAGCGCTGAGTATTGCTTGAGAAAAACACCTATCGGTTAAAGGCAAAATAAAGCTAAATAGACGTAGAACACCGTCGAAAAACAACTATACAAACAACCTGATTCAATGAAAAACTGAACAAATAACGGGGTAAGTTCGATAGAAAGAGCATATTTCGTAGTGTAGAACGAGTACAATGATAAAGTGAGTATTAGGTGCGAACGTCGTCGAGCAGAAAACATTCGAAGAATTAGTAGAGGCTATACGAACCTAGTAGGATTCATGGTTATGATATACGGGGTTAATAAGTCACAGTTTCCTAGACGAAAGAGGAACAATGAGCCGGTATCGTGTTTGGCAGCAATCCTATATATTAGCCGGATTCTTTTGGCAATGAGTCAGTGAATAGTCGCGGGTGGGTCAGATGTGCAAGGCTAGGTTGTTGGCCGGTGTCCATGATGACGATTGGCCTTTCCATTGCTCATAGTTGGCTTCGAGCTGTGTGGATAGATGCTCCAAACTTGCGAATTCCGAAAATGAAACAAATGCTTCTCGAACGAACATATCTGAAAAGAGGGCGCTGGTTGCTGTTCTTGATTACTTGTTTATTGCTGGATAAGGAGAATTCCAAGATTGAACCTACCTATGAATCCACATTGCGTCATTGGTACATTACATGTCTTACGATCGAACACTTCCATGGTAACTGGTAGCCCTTTTTCACGTTCTTCTCTAGTCTAAAAACGACGAATTTTTTTTATCTTAGTCTTACATGTAAGAAAAACACCATGACCACAAAAATTTAGCGAATTATTTCAAAATCCAATATTTCACAAAGAGACGACCTAGACCAAAACATGAACAATACGTAAGACTGACAATCTATCAAGTGTCCGACGATTTTTACAACTGTACTAGATCGGACAGAATCAGATTAGGGAAAGTTTGGATAAAGTCCATATTAGGAGGATAAAGTCTCTGGCTTATCAATACACTTGGGTTCTACTGCAATTGATAATCGTTGAGGTTTTTGGAGGTCGCCTATACAACCACTTGCGGGGGCTAGTTGGGGATGATCCTACGCGTTTGACCTCTACTCAGTCTTCGTTTAAAGTTTATGAACGCGCGAGGAGCCTTATAGTGACTTGCGGAGGCTAACCAATGTGTCAAATAAGTGTTTTTATCCTCAGATAAGTCTCGTACGAATTTACCGACCTCGAAAAGATGAAAGGTTTGGTCACCACTACGACGGTTTCGAACGAACGAGCGTGCGGCTACAGAGAATCTAACCTGCGCGACTGCGCTACACCTGCCCCTTTCTATATTAACTAACAGGTGGGATTTGTTTTTGCACCAGACAGGAGAGTACATGTCTGGGGTAACTTCTAAAGAATGTGGATTGAATCATCAGCTGAGGAGCTGTAGAATAAGATAGTGCAGGTATTGATGAAAACTGTTCATAGCCGACCAGAGTCTACCGTAGCATTATTTGATTTAAGGGCAGAACACCACAAAATTGTCGATGTTGTGGTCTCTCAAGCAAATGATGGGGACATGTGGACAATAATCAAGGTTTCTCCAGCGCTTTACTCAAATAAAACCGATGGATAGGCCTGATGGAATCGGCGTGCATACAGCGTGATATTATAATGTGCTAGGTAGGAAAATTCGTATAGAAAGGTCTTTTTCCACTCCGTTTTTTTCAGGATGATTACGGGAAATTGGACGTAACAATGTCGTCAGTTTCTTGGTATGGTGTTTTAAGGTCGGAGGGAGCGGAGAGAAGTGCACAAGCGAAAAGAATGGGTTTAAGCAGCTAGAAGTAGCGTGTAAGAGATTGATAATTTAAAAAAAGTGCGACATTTTCTGGTGATAAAGCAAAATGTTGATTATGTATTCACGTTAATTATCCTCTGGGGAAGAGGTGGCCGAAAATTCCCCGAGAAAGAAAAAATCTGCTAGGAAGGCATTGGAAGCATTCTGGATTTCCATCAGAAACCCGTCCATAAATAACAAAAAATGAGTGCTTATCAATTACCAGTGACTTCTTGGCGTTCATAACACTGTGAGCTATAATACTGCTCCACATGCAGTTCTTTAACATTATTGAGACATTAGTACATAAGGGTATTGCACAGTGCGTAGATCTCATCCTCCTTGGTGACAATCTATAAGAACGCGGTGGTTCACCAGCCCCGCTGGTCGGTGAGACTGGTCACTTTGTTTTCCTTTTGAAGGTCTTGCGCGATGTACTTGGAACAATGTCGAGGCTCGGCGAGAAGAGAGGAGGAGTTTGATGGGATATGCATGGCCTCAAAGATCTCGAACCATCTTCAGGCTTTTGATAAAGACGAGTTTGTTGAAACGTCCGACCAATAAAAAAGTTTCAGCTAATCCGCGTTGGTATAACAAGAAAACATAAAAAGACAACATCAAATTATATTTAGCGGGAAAGATATCGACCCAATTCACATTCCCAAAGTTAATTTCTACGAAATAAAGATCATTTCGTGCAAAAAGTGGATCAATAACCAACACAATGGCGTCGATGAACTCCGGAAGATTTGGTAAATTTCATTTATGTAATCAATTTATGTATTTAAAAGAAATTAACTGACCTGATCGAAGTATTCCTCAACAATCCTATAGGCCCATTTTTGACAAAGTGACCATTCTCGAGTCGGATTCGAGATATCGGCACATTTTACCAACATATTACAAATTATCAACGAGTTTCCATCCCTTGCATCATCTGGTACATCCACAAGGTTCATCTGAACGTGAATTTATTTCTATGATGATGTTCATACCAAAAAAAAAGATCTCAAACAAAAGTATTCAACCAACCTTGCTGAATTTAACGAGATATTCGAAATGCCTACTAATATCCGTTGCTAATACCATCTCAACCATAGCGTGGCGCATCGCTGTGAATTCTTCACGCGATAAATTTGAGAAGATGTTTACCTAAATTATTCATAGATGATGCTAGGAATATTGAACGTGAACTACCGAAGCTTACATTGCTGTTCTGTTGTAAAGTTAATTGGAAAGCGAGCGCTACGTGGTGATTCTCGAGCACTGAGTGATCGTTGTATAATACCGCCAGGGATTGTCGAGTGTTGATAAGGAAAGCATTTCCGCGGCCTAAAATTGAGAAAAAAATCAAGCTGAACAAAAATGGGGAAGTCATTAAAGGTAGAAATGACAAATAATAAATGTAAATGAAATTTAGAAGCGACAAGCAACCACTAGAAAGCGGCTGGAATACAAAATATAAGAATTTCTCCAACACTTCTAGTCGGCGCGAAATGTGTTTAATTCGGTAACCATCACAGTCGCAGTCCTGCACTCTTTTTTTTCTTGCTTTTCGCAACCATCATCCTCATTCTTCTGCTCTATATCACCCAATGAAGCATCGCTTTCATGCGGCTGAGGTGGAATGGTTTACAGTCAGCGCCGAATGTGTCCAACTATCGACGATGACTATAAACGATCTCACCATAAAGGTTAGTGAATAGTATGCTGTAGAATGGAAGTTTTCAGAAATCGATCACATTAAATTAGTGCATTATGAACTCAATGCACCACCAAAGGCGATTTCTAAGAAAATCGCTACGTCTACGATATTCTACAATGGTAGGACACCCATCCAGAGAATCGCAAATAATGTATATTTAGGAGCGAAACACGTTTGATTGTCATTGCATTGCATTACAATTAGATTCCTTTCGAACAAATCCGTAAATGAGGGATCCTAGATCAGGGATCTCTAGTCTGGGTAACATCGAAGGTTTAAAAAGTAAGATAAGTATGAGCTAGAGGTCCGAAAAATGCCAGGATTTGCCATGCAATAAGCATCGCAGAAGGCAATTTTCACACTGTAATGAAATAAAGCAAAAATTCGATGGTTTCAAAATATGCGAGGGCATGATTTCCACACTGACATTTCATTTCTTTTTCTTCCTTTCTCGTATCCCATTAGCTACAGGAAGAGAATCAGATAAACAAATCATAAACAAGATAAGTTTTCGAGGGTAATTTTTGCAAAATTGAAGAAAAACCACTGTTGAATTGACAGAGCTTTCGTTTTGTTTGGTGACAGTTTGAGACGGTTCCACTTGAGCACCTCAATGAAGTAAACCCACCTGGATGATCGAGGTCGTGAACAGCGGCGGCAAGGATCGCTGCAACAGCATGATTTTCCGAAACGTGAGCGGCTACGGCAGGTGAATCCAGAAAATATGATGTAGCCTGAGGGAAAAAAACAAATATATTCAACTGGTTTCAAATTATGCGATTGGATGATTTCCACGTCTGACGTTTCGTCTCTTTGCTCTGACGGAGGCGAAAACGCCGAAACGTTAGCTGTTCATTGAATAAAGAAGATCAATACCAATCTTGGGCACAGCTCATGCAAATCAATAAAAAGGCTATGTATTCAACATGTTAAGATTCAAGGACAGTCGAACATGGGCAAATATATTCAACATTTAATATTTTTCGGTTATTGTAACGCTTACCACATACCTGTAGTACGTCGGCAGCATGGGTGGCGTTGTGATAAGCATTTCCTGAATGATAATGTGCTTCAATAGTGCAGAGCCATCGGTGCAGTAGGTCTTCATTGCAGCTAAGCGCATCAGCCACCTTCCAGCGATCAAAGATCTGGATTTGTGAATCAGGATTTGCGAAATTCGTGTCGAAATAGAAGAATTAAATCATCCGTCACATCACTAACTTTAACTCCTAATTGTGTTAGTGCATGATGTTCTGTGACTTTTTCCAATTGTAAAATATCATATGTCCAATCGGTGTCGTTTTCTAACGCATTTTTCACATCCGCCGAGACTCGTCGTCGTTCGCCATGTGAGCCTATTACTACTTAAACGAGAGAATAAGATAATAGAAAATGTGTATATGAAAGTGGGTGTTCGACGCTATTCCTCAATCAAATGTTAACCTTTTTTGTCTCGGTATGCGTCCACAACGCTTCTCTTCCGCTGTCTCGAGGGATGATGTAGCCGAATAAGGCCATCGTAATATTGTGTCGCTATTCTATCATTATCACGAAAACGAGTAATCGATGGAGCGTAGAGTTCATGTGCAGAGAGGACCTAGAACATTACGGGAATTACGGAATGAAACACGCAAGTAGCGCAACAATAAGCAAGTTTAGATAAAGGAAATAATCTATTTTTCGTATATTTTTTTAAATACAAAAAACCACTTGTTCAAGGAAAAAAAAATCAGTCAATGATCCTCTGATTATCAAAAAAAAAAAAAAAAAAGAAGTTGAAGGTACAGTTCCATCAAAACTCTACAAATAAGACTCAGTGACTGATAACAAGCGAATAAATGGTATGCCCCATAGGGATATAGTGAAAAAACATCTGAAAAAAATGCTGATGTCGGTTGTCGAAAAACTAGACTAAAAACTAGAAAATGGGCATTCAAGAAGTTGGAAATCATGAAAATTTGCAAAAAAAAATAGCGTTTTCACCATAAACGCTACACTACCATACACCATAAACGTCTGAGTTTATGAACTTCTTGAATATCTTCATTTGTACCCGGTCAGAAATCTAGAGAAAAAAAAATAAAGTACAAAGGTTTGCGAACTTGATGCTACATTTTGTCAAAATCGGATGTAAGAAGTTTAAACGGTTTATTTCAAGGCAGAGACGCAGGGATTATCCTGATTATCCGGATGGAATTCGTTTTTAGCCACACAGAGGATAACTGATGCTAATGAAAGAACACGTGCCCATAAATAATAAAATTGGTAGTCAGACCACAAAAATAAAGCTGTTAAATAAATACGAAAAAAGTAAGTTATTAGCACAAATCAAGCGCTTTGACTAATGTGTTCGCCTTCCACTCAGAACCGTAAAGATTAGTGAACCTTGGATCTTGGATCACTTCATGGGGAGCAACCGATGGATCAAGTCAGTCTTACTATCCTTCTAGAGAAATTTACCACCAATTTATAGAACTCGACTCGACGGATGAGCGACTTAATTGGCCGTGTAAGGGATCGAACCATTGATGGTGACCTTTTAATGCTGCGTTTTACAGATCGAACCATTGATGGTTAACCGTTTGACGACAGCGCGGCTCGTCGGTGAGACGTTCACTTTCCAACAGTTGTTTTTCATGATTTTCTAATTTTTATTTTAAAAACAGTTTCTTGTACTTGATAAGTTTTTTATCTTCAAATAATGTTAAAGACGACGTGGACCAGGAAAATGAAGAAGTGGACCACGTCAGATGCTCAAAAAAGCGCGTTTTCATCGATTGGACTGAAGGCGTGTAAAAGTGATAGTGAAAATTTAAAAAAGTAAAAGTAAAAGTAGAGAATTCAAAATTTGAGCATCACAATTACAGTGAATAATTTTATATACTTAGCGATCAATCAAAATATCAAAAATTAACGCAAAAATCGATGCGTGCTCACCTTGACAGCGTCCTTTACAAGTTGCGCAGCATCACCTTCCACCCGTCCAGCTGCATCCCGTAACAAAGAAAGAACCTAAAGAGCAGTTTACTTAGGCGTTAGCATTAGACTAACTTATAAATTTCCACCAGCTACCAATCTTAAATAACCTATAACCCATGTAAATATTAGAATATAAGTCTTATAACTAAATAATCTAGCATACGCAGCAGCAATTAGCGAGTACTGGATGCAGTTGACAGTTGGCGAGTAACGCAGACACACATACATAAATTTAACGAAACGAATTAATGCTGTCTTCATTTTGTGTAGTCGACTGTTAATAATGACGTAGAGGACACAAAGCATGCAAAGCAAACAGTATGAACGAGAAGAGAGAAAGAAGAAAAAGAGTTTCATCGTTTCTTTTCCTTTCTTCCTCATTACCACAGTAGATATCCATGTAGGCAGCAGCACCATCTTCAACTACTGTAACACCACTTTTTTTTATCCTAATGTAAGAAAAAAGTTCTTCACGATACCTCACCTTTAAAAAAGATGAATACTATGGATATAGAACTTCTAGAAAGAGAATTGCGCTGTCGTCGTCTCTACTTTTCATCAAATCCATAGCTATTGTTTTTTTCCAGAGTACCGTATTCAGCTAGATTCAGCGATTCGGTCCAATCATAGATAATTTATATAAAGTCAAAGATTAGAGTATTGTAGAGTAATAATAACAATAATAATACAAAGCAATATAATATAACTAATAATCAACAATATTGGCAAATAATTGAAAAAAAAGTAGACAATAAGGTGAATAATAACGAGAAAAGCACTAATGAACAGCAACGATAACAAAAAGGAAATAATATTAGGAGTAAGAGGAAGAAGGATAAGAATAGCAACTGAGTAAAAAGAAGAAATAAATCTACAGTACCAAGTAATTTCCCATCGAAAACATTCACTTTATTAATGGACAACAAAAGACTACATTTCCCACAGTTTATTCGGATAGGATATGTACTGCGATCGCTAATTTCATTTATTTTTCTCTTCTTACTTATTGTATCTGATTCCATTAGTGTTACTGTCACTAACGTCCCCACTCACTGTCACAATTAATGACTGATGTTCTATTCACAACGACGCAACTCCCCCAATAGAACAACACTTAAAAATTTGTGATAGGAGCACGTTATTCACTTCCCCCTTCCCCGTTCTTTTCAAACAAGGAACTGACGTCTGAACTGATGTCTCCGCTACTCTATAAATAGTGATTAACTACCGTATTCTTCCTCTAAAAACAATGAACCGATTAATTCTTTCTTTCTCTATAAATAGTGTTTGACTACCGTATCCAAATGATCTTATTTCAAGAAGAATTATTTTACACCATTATAGTAACACGTTATGCATGTCTGTGGCGTTGTAAGAGGTACTGCTACGGCGACGGAACACAGAATGCGAGACATACAAAATAATTCATTTATAGAATCAAAAAAGAGGAAAATTTTAGTTTTAATATGCACAAAGAGATTTTACTTCTGATGATTAGACGGAAATAAAAACCGCTTTCAGTGTTATTGTGCACCTTCTGCTGCAGTAAGCGACCTCTGAGCATCCAATAAAATTCTGTCTGATGCCTATCCTCTAAGTCCAAAACTTCAAGGACCGCTACGGCATCATACAAACCTCAGTAGTTGTTTGAGGGAGAAAAAAAAAAGAAGATTAATAGGAATAGAGGCCAGCAAAAAACAGCGGCCAGTGGAAGATGGTTAGACGAAAATAGAGGAATTTGTCCTGGATATTCTGTGGCTTCAGTTCACCGTAAATCGTGAAGAATCACGAACTTTACCCCAAAAACATTGTTTGAAAATTCCACCGAATTCAGCTAAACGGCAGCGTATAACGGATTGGACGTTGTTGGGATTTCTCAACGAATAAGTAAAGGTGGAAGTTCTAGTAGAAGAGTATGGCCGTGACCATTCTCAGTTTTCCACCTCCTCCCACCCAAAAAAGTGTGTGGCACAGCATTCTGTGATCCCAACTCCCCAACGATGCAACTTATTACAGGTAATAGGACGAGTGAAACTCCAGTGTCTTCCAGTGTTCTGAACCTAACTATTATTGCTCATATAAATAAGCGGCAGAAGCTCCCTCACGTATTGTCGCAGACCGGTTGGCCATAGTACTCGTCTTATTACCCGTAATAAATTGCATCGTTGGGGAGAGGCGATCACACAAGATTGTTTCGTACGCCTCGTTTTGGACTAATATGAAAAATTGAGCGTGGTCACTGCCATATTTATGAACTACACCCTTATCTCTCTTAAAGGCAACATTCCACGAATCTGTCGTGGTACGGATTTCAGGTGGGGAGTTATTATACGGGGTCGTAGATTGTGGGGAGGAGGGTGATTCCGTCCATTTCTTCCCAATTCCCGTAAAAAAAAAACGGCCCGGAAGATGCGACGCGAGCACAAGGCTGGCGCGCTCCAATACAACTCTTCGTAAACAACAGCGCCTGGAACGCTCGAAGCTGCATCTTCCGGGCCGTTTTCTATGGCAATTAAGAAGAAATGGACAGAATCACCTTCCTCTCAATAATCTATGACCTTTTATAAGAGTTACCCGTATAAAAACTAACTACTAACTCTGTTTATCCGTACCACATCGGATTCACCTCGCACTGAAATCCATACCTCCTTGGATTCGTGGCATGCTGTCTTTAATCCGTTACACTATTAACTCTGTTGATTCGTGGCCACATTTCACATTTCAGCATAGTTAATTTTGTGATAATTTTTATTTTGATTTTTGTCTTTAGATCTGAAAGGGAACACTACCTTTCAGCCTTTATTCAAGAAGGAACCATCAAAGAAGAACTGATACAAATAACGCAATTCTTACGGTTTTTTTCGTGGTACAATTGTGACTTAAAAAGAGCAATAGAAGACGGGTTTTGAGTTCGCACAGGTTCTAAGTCACGGTAATTTTCAATGGTTGCATGTAGATTCCGCCCACATCGTATCGTACTCCGATTCGTCAAAGGCTATTATAAAAGTGCCGCTGAGAATGATTTATTTGATAGTTTATTACGATTCCGAGTTAGTACGGATAATACTTTATGGTTGTGCTGGGATCCTTGAAATATTAATGTCCGATGACGTTTCTGCTGCCTAGAAATCGGGCGGCGAATCTCCGCTTCGATACGGGATGACGTGCATCTATACGATTGTATGTCAAATTATGCTTGACGAAGAACTTTTCAGAACGGAAAGAGAAACGTTTAGAAAACGGCGGCGGGGGGAAAAACGACGGTGGAAATGTAGGAAATATCGTTAGGTTTGCAAGCGATAAGATTTGCTAGAGGAATAATTGAAATTTACTTAGTTTTTAACATAGGAAAAAGCAGAGCAGAAAACTGTAATAATCAGGATACGCAAAGTAATGCAAGCAGTCCATGCCCGTGCTTCCAATGCCACTGTAAACTAACCTCGGATATAGGAGCTTCAACTAGTCCAGTTTGTGAGCGAATGCTCTTCAATGAGACGTCACGATACATTGTTGCTAAAAAAAAGTGCGTCAATATTTCGTTTTCGATCAATAATAATATTATTTCTTGGAAAACAATAAAATACGTAAACGAATACTTACTGTCAGTACTCCGTCTTTTCATGTACACGTATTGATTGCTGAAAAGAAAAAAAAAGTAAATTGTGAATGCCAGATAAGAACATAATAGATAGAGATAGAGCGGGCAAAAAAAAAAACATCCCCTTTACGGGTCCGCTGCGAGCATCAATTAGTTCTTCACTAGAGGGAAATCAAAGCGGACATGCTATCAAATTCAGACATCTCTATGGCGAATATGCGCTTAGAGATGCGATATATAGCTAGACCATAGCTTAATTTTTTTTTCCTTTGCACACCTCATCGAACATCCTCACAGATGCATCTGATTAGTTGCACACAGCTTAGTGCCTTAATTAGTGACGTACTGATGATAATGAGGATGATGACGATGACGTCAAACGAATAACTTCATCGTTAGCCAGGTGCTTTTTCTTTTCGTAGAATACAACGCTAGCCAATAATGTTGAAAACAACATTACCTTTAATATCATCGGAAGTTTTGACTGTGTCTCTTAAAGAAATTTGTAGAAAAACAGAAACTGTAGCTCTTTTCAGTAGTACTTGGGAACTTTACAGAAATTCCACGGTACATAGATGTTCAGTGATCCGAATCAGGACGTATCCATAAGAGCAGACGGGAAAATTTGCACATGCTCACTTTTAAGGAGCCAGCTGACGGTTTCAAAAGTATTATTGCAGTATATCATATATTATATATTATTCCAAAATTAATATTATTTTAATAGAAGCAGGCATGGGACCCGAACTTCAAGGTGTCAATATTTCAGCTGGAACTTTACATGTTGTGATAACTTCGTTTCATTTATAGTCCAAGTAGTTTAAAAAATAAATGGTCATTAAGGGACTATTTAGAAGTGTGTTTTTTTTAAAGTGACTAGACTGACGATTCCAGCTAAGAAAAACGACTTATACTTTTAAAATCGCGGTGCGATTACGAAGACCGGGAATGTTTTGCAAAAACTTTTATTACCAACTATAAAGTTAGACACTCATGTGTCACTCAATATTGAGGTATTGGACGATTGGATTCGAATATGTCTAATATCGATCAAATATGAAAAATTCAAAGTACTAAAATTACGAAAAAAAAATCTAACAAACATAGAAAGTTCTAGTTTTGGTGGTAAGTTTCAAAATTGTGCGAAATCGAATATTCGAATCCTGAACATGTAGGTAATCGACTGCTCGAAAAAGTAAGGAATCTAGCTTTTCCGAATAATTATTAGAAAACTAATATTAGGTTTAATATCTAATAGTATTCCCTTAAGCTACAAAAGTCAATTCCATCTTCTTTCAAAGCGCCTATTTATACTTCCAGTAGTGATCCGTGATTACCCCTAACTCTATGTGCAAGGCAGCACCATTTCCTAGAAAATAATTCTGAAATTAATCGGATTTTTTCTTAAAATTCATCATTTAATCATTCGCTTAAATTATTAAATTCTGATTCTTTCGTTAAACTAAACGGAACTGAAAGCGATTCACTTTTGCACAACCAGATAACAACATAATTTAAGTACAGATTGTTCTGGTTTTGGAAAAAAAAAACATGCGACAAGGAGCAAATAGCGCCAGATATTATCGCACTAAAGTGCAATTTTCGAAGAATTGTCCGCAATCAACTCCAATCGACGAACAAAATCCCAACTTACCAAGGTAAATCATCATAAATCACTTCGACTCCACAAAGTGGGGAGCAACAACTTAGTTGATTGCAAGATGCGCTCCTTGAGCGCTCATTCATACTTCTTCGTAGTAGTAAGTATCTTGAATTAAATTTGTTTGATAGGTTAGCAATAAGGATGTGAATACAAGGACAACACAGCTCACTAAAGACTAAATCTCCGAGTGGGACACGCCCCACTTCTGAATTATCCCTTAAGAAGCAAGCTGAAGTGTTAGGCCAACAAATGAGGTCATCAATGAATGAAAAACAGGAGAGCAAAAAAAAAAACGGCAACGTGATTGATGATGAAAAAATAAAGGAACAAAAAAAAAGCTTTCGCACTGTACGTAACGTTTTCGAAATAAGAAGTAGATCTGGTAAAAGTCAATCGAAATGTCCGGCTACATTGACAAAAACTCAACATACTAAAACTCAAAACAGGCCAATTAGATAAAGAGGAATTGAAAATTTTCCTAAAAATATTTTTCTCAACATCTTGAAGTACTGAGGTCTAGAGAAAATAAGTAATCAATATCTCAATAAACCAAAATTAATTAGCTTTGGAATTTGCAATCACCAAATAGGAATTCTACTCAGCCACCAATGCTTTCAATTTCTGATGGAAATTTTCGTTTTCTTCTCAATACCACTCAATATATGAGGGAAATAGGGAATATTTGCGGATTTCAGTATGGTTTATGAAGGTGTCGTGAGTTGCCACTTTTCTACAATGGGAGTTATCCATTCACAATCATTGAATGATACGAGAATTTAGAAAAAGTGCACTGAAAGAAACACGAGGACAACTTTGAACTCCACCCAGATGTCGTATTGATGAAATGAAACAATTTTGACCGCAAAAATAATTTTAGAGAAAGAATTCAGTGCAGAACAATGAAACAATTCCCTTCCCTTCCATATACATCAACTACTATTTCATAGTTCTATATTCTAATAAGTAATTTTCGTAGAAAGGTTGTCTACGAGCTGTTTAAAGGCATCACTCCACGAACCTGGGGTGGTGCAGGTTTGAGATGGGTTACGCCTATGCGGAGTCGTAGATTATGGAGAGGAGGGAGATTCCGTCCATTTCTTCCTAATTGCCGTAAAAAACGGTCCAGAAGACACGGCTTTGAGCGTTCCGGCGTGCTATTTTCTAGTTCGTTAGTATCTAGTTCGAGTTCGATTGGAGCGGGCCAGCCTTGTGCCGGCGTCGCATGTTCCGGGCCGTTTTTTACGGCAATTAGGAAGAAATCACCCTCCTCTCCATAATATAGGACCTTTCCGATGTCCAAAACCCCGGAAACGCGACACATATGTTTCGAAGGGTTAGAGATACCAAAAAAAACCAACGAATTTTCATACATATACGATTTTATTGAAGTTTTTAGTAAAGACTATCGGAGAAGAGATGTGCGACAAATATCAGCAGTTTCCTTATTCTTCAGGATTTGAAAAAGCTCGGAGAATAAGGAACAGATGAAAGGCAATCCAACCGAGTAAAGCGGACCTTACAGTATAATCTGCATTTATTACTTGTAAAAGCGGGTGTATTATGTATATGTCCTAATAGATACATCAGATCCCTACATTACAACCAGTAATTACTCATCTTAATCACAAACTAGTGAAGTACATCACTAACATAGAAATTGTTTATTTTCCTAAATAATTTGTTTTTTTTTTCTTCTCGAAAACCATTTTCTATATATATATATATATATATATATATATATATATATATAATATTTTTTCCTGAAGCACAATTTGTTCTTTTTTTCTGACAATCCTCCTACATACACATTATTGAGGAATGCAATGGCGAACGGAAATTACAGTCACGTTTCCATCTAAGGTCATTTCTTTTTTTTTTTTTTTTTTTTTGGGGGGGGGAACAAGCGGTACCCGTCTTTTTCTTCATATTTTCATAAAATTCAAATAACTTCCCCTCGAAATGTAAGTAGACAGATTTTTTCTCCAACGACATAACCGAATACTATTAAGAATAGTAAATAAAATTCAGGTGATGATGTGTTTTCAATTAAAAAATAGCATTATTCAGTTGCTTTTTTTTCCACAAGCATAAGGCAGTAAGAAAATCATAGAATGAGGTAAACTTCTCAAATGTCAAGTATCCCAGTAAAAAAAATTGTGTTAACAGGAATATTATGTTACCTTCCTCATAGAACTGAACGCCCACACACATTAAAGATTTGTTTCGTTTCTTTTTCTCGAAGGTTCGATATTTAGAGAGTTCTCGGATTCTTCCACCTTATTCGATTATTCGATTCAACGTTCATCGTAGCATATCGAAGCTTTCAGTACTTCGAATTTGTTGATTGTCAAATTACTCGAAAAAAGTCATCAGCGTTCCAATTAGTAATTAAATTAATTTCAAACATTGAAAATCGTCCACAGCCGAATTGTGTTAGTAAAATTGAAAGTTTGTAAAATCTTAAAACAAAAAAATTACCCATAAAATATAATGCAACAGTTAAAAAAGACCTCCAAAGTGACAGTTTTTTAGACCAGTACCGTACATGAATCCTATAAAATACGAAAATAAAAAAAAATATGACAAATACTATCGGCACATGTAATGATGTAATAGTAATTTCAGATACGATATCATACTTAAAACTCATCGAAAGACTTGCGAAGTGATGGTTCCATTTCATTCTGCAAGAAACGAAATTAACAGAGTAATGATTATTTGAGGTTTAGAACAAAAAGTTTAAACTATTCTTATAAGGACCAAAATTTGAAAGGATTATGGAAGAAAAAAAGTATCAAGAAGAATCAAAATTATAACCAAAATTTGATGAGTTCTTGAAAAATACCAATGAAGTATCTTTAAACGAAAATTTTCATTACATTTAGATTAGTATTTGAAACAATATGCGAGGAAAATTCACCACCCAACTGATTCCGTTCCAAGAATTTTTGCTGTCTGCTGACGATCCCTTGAGAGCTTTGAAAAAAAAAGTTTTATGCGCAATTTTGAAGACTCTTATGAGCCATATACTGAAATGCGTGACACTTAGCGATCGACTGTTTTATGGCAACGATGTAAATGCTCTATCGCCATATGGGAAACAATTAAAAGCAATTTTATGTCTTCTAGAGGCACATCTGTGGTGATTTTTGCCCAGTTTTTGCACTTCTTAGAATTTTTCCGATGTTCTTTGGTGATTTTCATGGAATAAGACTAAATGGGAAATCTTATCAAAGTGTTCTGTGAATATATACATATGAGGTAATTTTCACCAGATTGCAATTACGTAGAATTAAGGCGGTGGAGAGAGGTAGGAGACGTGGGAATTAGAGGGAGAAAGGGAGGTAGGGAGGGAGGTAGCGAGGAAAAGACGGGACGGTTGCTGTAAGGGACGCGCGTGCATCGTGACGTGAATATTCATCGCAAACTGAAAATCGGCGACACGTACGACGTCACGATTGAGGAAATGTAAACTCGTCACACGTGAGGACAGAAACACCGGACACCGGGCTCGGGCTTTGTGTTGTGATGATGGTGGTGTGGGGTCTTGGGAACAGTTGGTATGAAAGCGCACAGTGACGTTTACATGCTACAGTTTCTGTTTGCGTGCTTCTACAAAAAAAAGAACAACAAAAACAGAAGAAAACATGGGTCCGAATAAGCAATGGATGCAACAATGCGGAAAAAAACTTCCTGTGGTGAGTTGTGACGTTTTTCAATGTCGCTCAAGTGTGAGCATTTTAGCCTAGTCAAGGCTATATTGTTCATTCCTGGCATCAATCTTTCATTCTAAGATGTGCATGCAAACGTTGCGAAAAACTAAGTATTGAGGAACTAACTTTTTAATGGAGGGTAGAGTGGCGCGGTTGCGAAGAATATTGTAAAATTTATTTATTTATTTTATTTATTTGAAAACACCCAAAGAATTGCCACAAAACAAAAGCAAAAAAGAGCAGAACTCATTAGAAGTCCGTCAAAAAGTTCATGCAGCAAAATAGGCTCTTTTCAACACATTGTATCGAGGATTTGTGTTCTAAAATCCAAGAAGTTGAGGTGACCTCTTAAAAGGTCGTTTTCATTGTACTGATTGTTTCGTTTCAGTATCCAATAACATCGCCCACGAATGGGGGAAAAAAATTAGCCTAACAGTGCAATTACTCAGCACGAGATTACTATTCTATTACTGTTTCACTAGTGATGCTTATTATTTCAAGAAACTTTGATTGATTTCATTCTACTTCTTCATTTTTCATATTATTTTGGATATAAATACTGAAATTATTAAACCGTTTTCCAAGACTCTTCCTGAAAATTGTCACGAGTAGTAATTTCACCCTAAGAGATTTATAAGTAGCGGTAATATGATTCGTAACATAGCTCGTAATTATCAAAGCGGCAACACGAATCAGTTCTAGCAGAACTAGATATCAGATAAATCAGGAGCAACAGACTGACCAGTTCACCCTACGAAGCAACTCCTTACGTTCGTACGGATAATGAGATGAACGCGTATGAAATAAATTCGTAATCAAGTTATTCGGTAAGACAACTTCTTACAATTATTAATAATTATAGAAATCTACGTGATTTTAGTGCCAGTTCATTTTATGCGCCATCACTACAACCGTAAAGTGTTCCTTCGTAGGTTGAATCAATGTATTCTGAACTTGTAAAACTTGGAAAAACTGGAAAAAAAAATGTGTTCAAAGTGGAACTGCGCTTAAAAATACCATTAATTTCATTTCAAACGCAAAATTATACTCATAAGAAAAGAAATGAGAAAAAAAAAGATATTGTAGTACAATTACGAGTACAAGCTAATCTAAGCTAAGTAGCTAAGTACGAACTAATCCGGGATATTTCTTAAAGTAATCTCGGACTACTTTCAGTGTAGGCGTATTTTCCTTAATACTCATAGTTATGCAAAACCACATCACTGAGCACAGTTTTCCCCCTGAATTTTAAGAAAATATCCTGATTGATGCCCTGACAAGACATTTTCTTTAAAAAAAAAAAACCAGAAAAATAATGGAGAGATTCTTTATGAAAGAAAAATTTAGAATCAGTGAAATGAAGAGAAATATCCTGTAGCAAATAAAGGTTGGAATAGCTATACAGCATCTTTTTGAAGTGTACCGCTCACAATTTTAAGAAAGTTATGTTTAAGAATTTCGTGACATCTGTGCTTCAAAACATCGAAAACAAAGTCACCTCACCTGCACAAAGCAACCATTTGCTTTTTTAAAGCTGACTGGACTAAGAGATTCAAAATCGAATTTTACAGATACCCAGATATTTTACAGATACAGAACTTTTGTTTGAAATCATTTCATTCGAAATTATTTCAAACAAAAAAAAAACAAAAGAAAACATTTATGAGTGGTACTTGATGCAATGCAAAAAAATCGAACCCTTGTTGTGAAACGAGAAAGTTTAGTTCTATGTAATTGGTTGTTTTCATCGATTTTTTTTCATGTAAAAAACAGTTCCTTTGAAATGAGCATCATAGACCATCCGGTCTTAATTTTATGCTTCATTAACTAATGCCTACAAAGTTCAGAAGAAAACTAGTTTAGTTTCAGCCTGAACAACCTTCATGCATATAAAACTGCGTACATAAATATTATTCATATCTTCTTTGCATATAGAAGAGCTGTTTTTCGCAGAAATAATAGTCTTCCTTATATCATTCCTCTCTCAATCAAAATACCCAAAACTGAGAAATTTTAAAAAAAAACTACGGTAGATAGAGGGCTATTTAGCCGACATCACTGTCAAAACAACCCTCTTGGATAATTTTTAAGGAAAAGAGTCAGAAAATCGAGCGCAAATCAGAAAATGTACTTTACGTTTTACGGACTTACTTATGTGAGCTGGTTGGAACTCGGATACATTTCCAATCACTGCTACGACGTCGTTCCATCATAATATCATCCCTTGGTCTTGGTAACGATTTCCGTCGCATATCCGATTCCGGTTGCCCTGAACACTTCACATTTTTCTTCAGCTGCTTCAAAACATTTTCAGCACTTTTTTTTCCAACTATCCTATTCAATCCTTCAACTTAAGTGCACACACACATTCCACTTGAACGCACGTCATATGATAATGAAGCGCTTCAAAAACGCAGTCAACATTAAGGTTATGTACGAAACGAGCAAATTAGCGTTGTAAAAACATTGTGCAGGGGTGGAAAGAAAGAAAACGAATCAGTCGAATGCAAAATTAATGCAGTAATTCGTATTTTGATGATAGTTTTACTGTATCGAAGGTTTGAAAGCGCTTAGTAATTAGGTGTCATGTTACACTCCTTTTTCCGATAAAAACAAGGAAGAACTAATTTATTCATTCATAAACGAGACTAAATCAAGAGTAATACCCGGAACCCGAAACGAAGGAAAACGTGCCGTGTCATCACTAATTTATTCCTCAATGTTTAATTTTTCTATATCAAATAATTATTGCTAGATATGGATTCATTGCAGTTTACGACAACTTTAAAGGCATCACCCCACGAATCTGAGGTGTTACGGATTTCAGGTGGAGTATTCGTCTACGGAATCGTAGATTATGGAGAGGTGGGTAATTCCGTTCATTTCTTGCTAATTGGTGTAAAAAACGGCCCGGAAGATGCGGAGTGTGGACACGGCTGGAGCGCTCCAATCGGACTCGTTGTAGAAAATAGTGCGCCGAACGCCTGAAGCCGTATCTTCCGGGCCATTTTTTTTTACGGTAATTAAAGAAAGAAATGGACGGAATTACCCCCCTCTCCATAATCTACGATCCCGAATACGAATACTCCATATGAAATCCGTACGATCTCAGATTCGTGGGATGATGCCTTTAACGCTCGAAGGGAACGCTTGTAGCCGAACAAGGAAGTAATCTATTCGATGGATAACGCCCATAATCACATTGAAAAACGAGCATTTCTCAGTCCCTCATCACAGACTTTGGCCTTGACTTTCATTTCGACAAGCGAGTTACTAAGCTGAGGATATGCGTACGCCTGACTCCGCCCATTCTCGATGATGAGTTCCAATACAGCGTTTCACAAACAACTTAAACATGGGTTTGCTGCCTTCGCAATTCTGCTCTCGCGTCAAAGTGGGTGTAAACAAAAAAACTCAAATTTCAATTTGTGCTACTGTATAGGCCCCAATTTGTACCTCGCTACCTCCCAAGGAATGATGGATTGACAGATAAAAATTGCAGGAAATAAGAGAAAGTAGAAAAAAAGAAAAGTAAAGGAGAAAAAACCCGACTTCTGCTGAATGCATTCTCAGTACTTCGGGCTAGAAAACTCTAACGAGAAAAAACCAAAAAAAAAATTAGTAGCAGAATCTTTTTGGAGAAAAAAAACTTCAGGCTACGAAAAACATAACTGCTGTCTTTTCTATGATTGATGGATGGTGGAAAATGTGGTTGGACTTCAACTAGCAACACATTCGAAAGGTTTTTGATCATTAGTTGACGTAAGAGTGGTTTAACAGCAAAAAAAAACATTAATAAAAAAATGTTGGCTGTTGATGTGCTCAGCACAAGTTCATTGAATATTAAACAAACATATATGGAACCATAACCATGCATGTGTATAAGAGATCCTGGGAAATACGATACGTATGTAACACATATTCATATTTTTCACGAACAACGTGTAAATGCTTGTTGCTGAAACGTACTTTCGTTTTTTTTCCCGTCGTCTGGCTAAGAAATTTCAACGTCATGGCTTTTGTTCGTATAAAAAAAAACTACAATGTAAGTAGGACTCATGCACAGAGTGATTCTTCACGTTAAATGATTTAAGGACAACTTTTGAGTTAAACAAAAAAAAAAGATCAAATCTTTCCCAGCGATTGTTGATCCTTACAATCAGGTTCGCTTCTCATCCTTGAATAAAGGGGTCGGAATTCGAATAAACTGTCAGGATCAACATCTGTGTAGTAGAAGAACTTAAAGTTCATGAACTCTTCTAAACGCTATCACTAAGTGTAAACGTCAACGGAAATAAGGAAATCACAGGGGACGACTACAAAAACCCAGTTTGTACCTCATTCGTAATAAAATAAGCTCAAAATCATCTTTCAAACGGTAAAAAAAAAACTGGTGATAGATTACGTCGCTTAAGGTGAACTCACGTCTACGATATTCACCATGGGAATCATATGTGCATCATTCGAAATTTAGATGAACTTAGGAGAATCGGGGAAAGCTTTCCACAAAAAAAAAAAAAAAAAAAAAACTGGAATAGACACTTCTAAATGCAGCATTTTCTAGTGGTGAGATACGACCACTATCTTCTGGATGACTGCCTAGACGTCATACATTCATAATGATGTATTTCATATATTTAAAATCATATATTTATTTTAGAACCATATATTGATCCTCAAAGTTATAACAAAAATATATGTGATTGTAAATGTGTCCCAAAACATAAAAATAAATAAATCTAAATAAAGTTCCGCTTAGGATGCGCCACCACGTTCACTTCAATTCAGAATCGTTTGAGGTTTGCGAACGTGAAAGTGGCCTATACAATGACTTGCGTGGGCTAGCCGATGTGCCAAGTCAGTGTTTTTGTTCTCCCAGACAAGTGTGGTACCAACTTGTCGACCCCTGAAGTATGGAAGGTTTGGTGAGCACTAGGGCGGATTCGAACCTCTGATCGATCGTGCAGGAAGCGAAACCTCTTACCGACTGCGCTACACCCTCCCAAATAAATTCAAATACATCTCAATATATATATATATATATAATATAATTCTTGATTGCGTGTGGCAGGTTCTACCGACAAGAGATTAAGTCTTAGACGACAGCTCTCTTCCGTAATACCAATAACCCAGATAATAATCGGCGCCGTCGCTTACTTACACCAACAACTCATGTGGGAATTCGACCGAGAGAGTGCAATCAAGCCGAGAAAGGTTCATCAACCAAGTGCAACATCGTGGGACCCATTGTTAGAGGTTGCTACTCAAAAAATGAAGCGGAACGACTGAAACTCCAATTTTCATACAATATTCATGAGAGTCACTTTAAAGACGCAGACTTTTCTGCGGAATTTTTCACTTCACGGCTATTCCAACTATATTTTAGACATCCAAAAGTTGTATAAAACTAAATGAGAAAGATTGTTTCATGAAAATTTCACTGCTAACCGATGCTTTTGCTTCTGTGGCATCAGTCTAGGACGAAAAAGACTCAAACACGACAAAAATTCGATCCATCTTCCTTGAAATCTCAGCTGAAAGATCGGCACATGAGACGAATCTCAATAGAAAAACAGTATATAGCTCGCTGTAATACGAAATCCACAAAGTGGAAAACCCATCCATCACCGTCAGAAGTATGTAGCATTCACAGCAGTTGTTTAAGCGATATAAATTCAGAAAGTCAGTATAATGACGTAACCAAAATCTTCTTCGTAACAAGAATTTCAGCGTTGCTTCGCATATTTTCCGGAACCAGCAAAAAGAATCGCGAATAATCATCGATTTGGGGAACATTCACCGATTTCAAAGATTCACGGTGCTGAATCCATAATAATATCTACGGATTCGGATTGTTAGAGCCACCCTGCTGACCACATTTTTCCATATAGGTAGTTGAACTCGTTTTTTTTTTTAGGAAAGATATAGTATTTTGTGATGTCATAGAATGTAATCAAAGACCCACGTCACTTGGGAAATTTTCCAACGAACGTTAAGGTGGGATGAAATACATGAAAAAAGATCTCTAGTCATGAAATTGGATTGATGGAAGGAACATGTCGTTTGTATTGGGAAATTAGTTGTAGTTGAAACTTTTCAGTTCTCTTCTAACCACCATCTTCTTGAAATAAATAGACGAATGATTGTGTAAATAAATAAACAAGTAGAAAAATAAAGGAGATCTGACAAGTTGTGCTTGTCTCACTTTAGGCAACTATTTAAAGACATCACCCCACGAATCTGAGGTGATACCGATTTCAGGTGGGTAGTTATTATACGGGGTCGTAGATTGTGGGGAGGAGGATGATTCCGTCCATTTCTTCCTAACTGCCGTAAAACACGGCCCGGAAGATACGGCTTCGAGCGTTCCGGCGCGCTGTTCTCCACGAGTTCAATTGGAGCGCGCCAGCCGTGTGCACACGCCGCATCTTCCGGACCGTTTTTTTCGGCAATTAGGAAGAAATGGACGGAATCATCCTCCTCTCCACAATCTACAACCCCCTATAATAACTACCCTCCTGAAATCCGTATCACCTCAGATTCGTGGGGTGATGCCTTTAACGAAACCAAACATAAAATTCCATTCCCATAATTAAAAATGCCTTCAAACTATCCGTTTCCATATGTCATAAAAGAAGGATTTCAACTTTTTAAGAGACTATTGCTGTGAGATCTTTGTGATTTGAGAAAATATCTGCAAATTCTATAAGTTTCTTTGCGAAAAAAAATGAATAATGTAAGGTCTATCCTCTTCAACCTTAACGAATTTTAATCTTTCATTTCCAAAGTTTATATCCGCCATGAAATGAAATAAAAACTATTATGGTATAAACACGTCGTTTTTTTTTTTGGGGCGGTATGCCTGGGCATGCGGATATATGAATTATCAGCAAAGTAGCAACAAAAAAGGGCCTATGCCTTTTTTGATGTTACAAAAAAACTTCGGTCTAAGCTGGATTCTTTGCCAGTAAAGTTTAATTTGGGATAATTTGGAGTTCAACAGAAAAATATCAGTAAAAGTAGCTTTAATCTCCAACTATTCAAGAAGTCTGATCCAATTGAACATTAATGAGCTTTTTTGACATGTAAAATTCTGCAAATTTCCACGAAGTGCTCTCTATTGAAGAAAAAGACCGTGATCCAACATATTTGAACTCATGCAAATATTACGACACAGAGCAATGGGTCGTGAAACGTTAAACGTGTAATCCGCTTGAATCGTTAAAATGAACAAAAAAAAAGTAGTTTTTACGATGTGGAATATGACAAAGCACAAGAAGCCGACACATGACTAGTAGAGAAGCTGAGTTTTTTTTTTTTTTTTTTTTTTCGGCGGACAATGAGTGATAACCGATCGAACAGATGTTGGAAGGAACTTTCAGCGAAGAACGAAAATTGCAGCAAAAATCTTTCGAAGTGGAAAAAAATCGTAAGCACAAGATCAAATGTTGGTGATGTAGTCCTTAGATGTTCACCAGTAGATTCATTTCTTCCTAGCCTTCAGAAAAGAATTAAAACATGCAAATACATAGTGAAACCTCTAGCAACTGGTGAATTTGAGCGGCGGAGAAATAATAAAAGTCAGTATCGGTATTATATCCCAGTATATGTCTCTGATTTTCAGAGAAAATCTCAAAAATTGAGGTAATGCAAGGTCAGCGAACGACCAGAAAAAGGGAGGGGATGCGATATGCTGGTAAAAAGTTGTACCCAACAAAATCACCTTCTCAAAATGATGGTCCAGGTAGGCCAAACCATTTAAAACCCTTAAAACACGTCATCTTTTCGTAGTATCCCTTCTTTTGAGCTCATAAGTGCTTTCAATTCAGGAAAATTCACATTCTATGTGAATATCCGAGAAACTTGTGTGGCACGGATTTTTTCCTTGTTTATAGTAGCCCTATTGAAAATGAGTAGGCATGCGTAGTCTATGTTGTGTAACTGGAGATGCAATCGCAATGATGAGGATAACGAAGTATTGAAGGACTAATGAGAACTGACGTAAATCAAAGAAAAAGTGCAATACACTGGGAACGTGGCTGTTCAGTAAAGAAAAAAAAAAACGGGCACGCTCTCGTCATGCTTTGCTTGCAAATCCAGTCTTTTTTTGTTCTGATGTCACAGTTACGTAAGCAATGCATTTCAAAGGGAGTTCCAAACACCGTCACATTAATAATTCTGGTATAAACTGATGCCATGTGACATATTATTCCGAAAGAAAGTGCAAATACAAAAAGAAATTGGAAATGAAAAAAGCACTGTGAAGGATGTGCAAAGAAATCTTAAAGAAAAAAAAAAACTTTTCGTGCGAAACCCACCAACAACTTCTCCTCGAAGGCATCCTGTAACACTCTCGTACGCACGATTTACGTATTGCACAACTTTCGACTCGTCGCATACCTCAACAGCTTGGTCAGCCTGGAAAAGAAAATTAGAAAAATTGGGGGTTTATCTACAAAAACTTTAATTATCCTCTCTCAATAAGGGTGGGAAAATTTTGGAACCATTAAAATTTAATCCAGCAACTACCAAAGTTAGTCAGAAAATAGTCGAATAAACCTGAGACGAGCCATGTTTTGGAGCAAGAGAGATCAGGGTTAAAAATTCCAATCTCTGAGAGAATTCCACTGCTATAAATATGTGGATGTAAGATCTATGCGAACATGGAATATTGCGACACCGTACAGATTCAAAAAAAAAGAACAAGAACTCCAAATAACTACATTTCGGCTTGTTTGCTGCTCCAAGAAAGAAACTGCTCAAGAAAATCTCTTGGATTATGTAGTTAAAACTTAATATTTGAGAAGAATACGTAGGTGGATCCAGATAATCCTATTCCCTCCTAAAAAGAAGGAATTTTCAATTACATCAGTTAGAAAGAAAAAGAAATATTAGTTCATGAATCAGGGTACTCCAACCATATCTCATTCTCAATCTAAGTCATTCTCCAAATCATAAAATCAAGAAAAAAAAAGATTGCATGTCGTTTTTTCCAGGATAGATGCGTGTTTCTGAGATGGCATAGATCGCGTATAAATCCAAGACACGATAATACGCACCTTGGCTGTTCCCTTGAATTTTTTAGACATGAATGTTCCTTTTAGTTTCCTTTATTCTCTTTTGGGCGAGTATAGAACAAATCTGTTGTAATTTTACGTATCATACTGTAGTTAATCTTAGAAAGTACTGTATTTAATGCATATGAACATGTCTCGAGCATAAAAGTGCATTTCGGGGGAAAAAAGAACCAGCGCTCATCGGCACTAGGATCCTGCAAATGCATGTGTCATATCTTGTACTTGATTTTTTCACGTTTCAAGCAAAAACACTTCAAAAACAATGCACATTTTCTTTCATCACAGCATGGTTGTCATGCTTTTTCGTCACCGCCGCCGGCCAATGGGCCCAATTCGCTCACATCTAAAACCCGCTCCGAGAAGAAGACGAACACGCACATCCGCACATTCTGCTGCATTTCCTTCCGGCTGTCGATATTCTTTGAAGTGTGCAAAATTGATGATATCTCTTGTCATCTTTGATGTGTTCAGCAACAAAAAAAAATGACTGCCAGCATTCACAAAAGAAAAAAAAAACATTGACAAGCTGTAAAGCGAACGATATAGAAAAAAATATTGACAAACCGAAAGTGAACAATGGGTTGGAAGATTTTTTACACTGTAGATAAAAAAAATAAGAAGAGTTCAAGCCGGCAAGCCGGTACTGCTTATTTATCTTGATTTGAGTAGGAGCAAGCATAAATTTCAACTACGTATATACACTTTCAAAGACTTTTTTTCAAAAGTGTACGCCAAAGTGAACCGATTTATTGTTTAAACGTTCGTTAAGAATACGCTCAATACTAAAAGAACACGATTCCACTCGGAATTCCGCTTAAACATAGAATATCTAGTATTTTCATCGAATCTATTGTTGTTTTTTGAGTTTGCAATGATCTGAAAAACTGCAAGGAGACCATTGGTAGAGAGTTGAGTGTGAAAAACTTTGCATGTTAGCGCAATACAATGATAAATTTGGAAATCGCGCGTCGTAATTGTTGTTTTAGTGAGAACGTTCGAAAAATCCTCTATTACCAGAAATCGAGATACGCTAGTATAGAGCAAACAGTAAATTACATTAGTGAATGAATGTAAAATTAATGTAATTGCATAGAAACGAAGGGGAACAACAGTGTTTTTTTTCAACTTTAATTCTTATTACTTGATCTAAAAATCACTGGAAAGACGTGAGTGCCCTGATATCATGCGATTTCTTATCATTAATTAATCATTCTGGAAGGTGTCATATCCGTCGTAGAACATGCACAACCGCAATCTCACTGAAGTGTCACGTTTTGCTGACATCTACGAAAACAAATCTTCAGTTCAGGAATGGAAAATAGCTCTAAAACAATAATAAATAAACTGGAAAAGGAAAATAGCAAAAGCCATACGTCTCTCTCTTCGACTCCCCTCGGCATTCTCATCATAAGGCGACCGCTTCGAAATCATGAATATGTCCCACCTCAATTTATTTGAATTTTCTCAGTTCTTTAATCACATTCAGCCAGTTTTGTCTTAGATAAAATAATGGTTTTTGTCATTCACACTTCCGTCATTCTAGGAAACCTCTTCCACAAGATTTAAAAAAAATTAACAAAGAAAGAGTTCCCTCATATATCTTTTTGGAGTTCATCTTTTACCTCTGCTTGGAGGAAATATCTTGGGATGATTTTACTTTTGTTTTGATTCATATGACAAATGAACTGCTACCTTCAGAACACTTCTGATATGCTTCGGTAATTTTTTTTCATAATATTTATATTTCTAAGACGTGAGTGTGTCGAGTAATCATTAAAGATTCCCAGAGTTACAAGACAGTTACAAGGCAAGACCAAAAGTAAAGCTAATATTCGTCTTCTTATAAAATGTTCTGCTTAGAACCCGCAACTGGTGCAATGAAATTTCTAACGGCTCTCCTTGAAAAGTGGTTTTTAGATGAAATTTAGTTGGACCTTGTAAAGTCCTTGCCACCTGTGCATTTGTCAGCTTTTCTCTGCCAGGTACTCATGCAAACTATTGGGTGTCACGTTCTCGAACAGGTGTGTTTGGAGTGGAATGAAAGGACAGACAGAGCATAAATCACGGGCAACTTTCACGTCACAGATAGTGGAAACGAGAGAATAAGAGGAAGAATGAGAGACAGAGAGCTGAAGGGCGGATCGATTCTGAGGTTTATATGTGCAAACAGTAGATCCGAAAAGGCAGCCCCAATCATCATTCGGTTACAGCTACAGCTTTAACTGCTGAGAGAATAGCGCTCAGGTAGTCGATTAATAGGTTCAATCTGCAAAAATGTTACCTCATCCAGGACGGCGAACAATGCTGGCATAACACGAATTCGGTTAGCGAGACGGGCGACGAACTCCACCAACGATGTATCTCGGGAGGACCATTGCACTGCCTGCAAAATAAAAACAATAAAAGCTATTGATACGTTTGCGGAATGCGGGCAGCCTAATGCGCACTACCGTAACCCAATAGAGCTACTCGATGTGATATATGAATATGGATTTCGTGTAATGATGAGATGAACAATGAAGGTTAACAGAAATTCACCATTCTTTGTTTTTTTTTCCCCTACATAGAAGTGTTTTAAAAGTAAAAGCGTAGTCACTTGAAAAAATTCAAAGTTCTTCAAGATTAGACGTAATGAATGGTTAGTGAACAGATTTTCGAAAACTTTTTCTAAGGGTGCCTCTTGAATACACAAAAAACTCAACATCCTTTCGACTATCAACTCGAGGATGTTGTAAACACAACCTCTGCGCATAAGTGTTCCAGTTCGACATACTTGATCTAATAAATAAAGTCAATGGATATGCATCCAATCATAATTTTATAAAAAAAAAATGTGAGAATTACTGTAACATGCAAATAATCGAATAGAAGATTTATTTTGCACGAGAACTCACATGGATAATCTCAGCTTGCGCCAAAGCCTTTCGTCTTTTCTCGCCTAATGGCCTGAAATGAAGAATTAAGTGCATCAATCACGTATTTCCAATTCTTCCAAGTAAAAAGAAAAAAGTTCTACAGAATCTGAACCAACGACTACAGTCAGATAACGTGGAGAAATGAAGAAATGTTATCAAAGCTGCTGAAAATATTGAAAAGAGTGAAGTAAGAAGGAATAACAAACATCGGTTTCCTTAATATTTCAAATATATTCTTAACAAACGAGAAAATACCGCATAAAACAATCGTCACACTTTCGAATAGCAGAGCTCACAATTCAAAACGTATTTTGAGTAGAATTATGGTTGTTTTGGATCGAAAAAGCTCTTATTTCAATCGAAATAAATAAAGAAAAGTCTATGAGAAGCGTTGTATGAAACATAATAGTTGAAAAGATTGCAAAATTTATGGTAAGGGCTAAATAATCGTTTAAATTCTCCTAACACTCACCTATCAGCAATAACGACGAAGAAAACGTCCTCAGTGGTGTGCGAATGTAAATTCCTGAAAAAAAAAAGACAGAATTCCTCGTCGTGGTTGCATCCTCTATTTTGTTAACAAACACAATTTGAATCCAGAAGAATTCGGACCCCACATCCCTTCTCGTTTATTCGTCGCTTTAGTCAATGAACAACGTTGCACAGTTATTTTGCATAACAGTTGTTGTTAGGTAACTCCGTGTAATTTCGTAATATGTCCATAATCTATAATTTTCTTTTTCCACGCGTGAAAACAAAATGAAATTGTTTGCTGACATGAATCTAAGAGAAAAACCGCACAAAACTCGAGTTCTGCTACTTCTCAGTGGTGCGAAAAAAGAAATGATATTCTCTCTAAATTATTTCAGTAATGAGAATCAGTTCTATTTGATCACTTATAAAGAATTCCGTGCAGCAAACAAACAAAAAAACTTGTCTAGCCTAACGAAAAAGTTGTGGAGGCATTAAATCAAATATTAAAGGCTGAACAACATTCTGACAACATAAAAAAAACAATTATGAGAATGACCATTACACAGCGATAAACCTCACATTTCCGAATGGGAGAAAATTCACCCGGTTTTATTTTGAATATTTGAAGTAAAAAATAAAGAAATTTCGAAGAATATGACCTGGATTTTTCCGACTTCGCTCAGATACTCGATTTTTAAACTCCAGACAGCTGAAAGCAAACAAAGACGAAGATGTTAGTTCGAGGACTCAACCGTGCTCTTATTTCTGGAAGTTCTATCGCCTTTTTTTTTTCTTAGTAACTTGAGCTAATATGTCAGAGATCCGTTAAGACTAGCGCTAAGTTTTAGTGCACTAAACAACTTTGTAATTTACTTCCAGAAATAAGAACGTAATTGAGTCCGAACTGATCAGAATTTCCTTTGGTATTCGCACAGGTTTCTCCACAATTTGCATGCTGTTGGTCGCCAGAAGCGTTCTACAACGTTCCTAACTGGTAATGACGTTGAACGTTGAAACACATCCGTTAACATCCGTTACACATCCGCCGTATGCAATTTCACTCGTATTCAACGTCTGGATGAATTTTCCGGGCGGTCAGCGTACGGGATGGCTGGCGCGCGTACTCTCAGTCCGAGTCCGAGTCCGAGTCAGAGACGCAGGGCAGGATGAACACATTTGTGATCGCACCGACCAGCTGCTCAGATGATTATTCGCTTCGAATCCAATAAATTCATGAGCATTCGATCGATGGAACCAGTACACGCATGATGCACAATTTCATAGTCGTCGTAATTTCTTTACGGATATCGTAATCAAATCTTTGAAAACGCGTAAGCGCGAGCGAGTGTGACGAAAGCAAGTTCTGCACGTGATAAGCGGTGCTTGCGCTTCTTCGCTTCTACTGATAACACCGCCCAGGGGACCCGGATTGAATTCGAAGAATCATCATATGTATAAATGTGATCTTATGTGTGTTGTGTCGCGAGCGAACGAACGAGCGCACGCGTGCGCGATGTTTACGCATTCAACAACGAGGCGGCACCATCATCATGGAATACATGGAAGCGTTGTGAATCGCCTGAATAGCTAGCCTAGCCCAACCGTCTTCCGTGACGACAAACACGACTCGGCTCGGCACGACGTGATGAATTTAGCAACACGTACGGTGACGTCTTTTATGTCATTCCCCTCTCACGGATGTAGTCGATTTTTCGTAAACGGATTACGTACCGTTACGAATACACATCCGTGAAAGTGAATTACTCAGATATAGGATGAAAGCGAACTCAATTAATCTACATAATCCAGAAAAATTGGAGCTGGAAATTTCTAGAGTTTTTTTTTCTTTCTAGAAATTCTCGGCGAATCCTAACCCACCAAACGATCATAAAATGTTCCAGCATAGAGACATATGTCGTCCGCCGTTCCTTTACAAATTTCCCGACATCATCGTCGAGAAGAAAATAACATGCGAACATTTCTCATGGAACCACGAGCATAAAATCTCTTTTACTATATAAAACTACAGCAGAAAACATGCATAGAAAACTTATGACCGGCTTTAAACTGAATTTTCGAATTATATGTCGTATCCTTCAGGGAGTAATGTTTTCTTTTAATTGAGCCACAAAACCTATCTGGTCATCCGGCTACGGATCCATTTCGAAAGTTACGTCATCGGAAATCTTAACGTTAGAATTTTGGGAAATAAGGTAGCGATTGTAGGCCGGGAAAAGATGAAATCATCGGAATATTTTCATTATTGAACATTCTATAATATATAGATAGTCTTAAATAATATGAATCATTTATATGATCTAATAATGGAACTTCACACGATTATAACGCCTATGGTGACGAAACGTCACTGATGATGCGATTCTTAACACATATTAAAGAGAATCAAAAAGAATATCACATTCCAGTTCACTTTCCCGTTCCTCATTACTTAAAGAAGCTTCAAAACAACACCGTAACACGGATATTGTCGCAAGACCAGCTGCACTGTTCATTTTTTTAACGGGAAACCATTTGAAGCAGCAGCCGGTGGAAAGTGGGTGTTAACGTTAAAAGAACGAAAATCACCTGGAAAATCACCTGGGCAGTTCTCAGTCAAAAAAGAAAATGTGCTGTTCTAAGAGCACTTCCTGGAGTGAAAAAAGCGTTAGTTAGTAGGTCGGCAGTGGATTTGTTCCGAAATGGGTAGTCAGTTAAAACATCCATGAGTTGTTAAATATGACTCTTTACTTCCCCCAACCATTATGCTTCCTTAACGCCTTAAGATTGTGGACGTAGAAAACGAAACCTTCAAAAAACGGACGAAATCGAGACGTTAACCGACGCAGAACCTTAAGATCTTATAGTCATAAGATTCACTAATTAGGTTCGGTTGTATAATGTCACTGCAAAGAACGTTAAAAACCTGTTGATATCCTATAATAATAAACATTCTTTAAGCGATTGCACTACAAACAATTAGCGATTCATCATGTGAAAGAAATCCTCTTATAAGATCCAAATAATCGCAAATGAAGGCAGAAAAAGAAATATAGCCGGCATTTCCAATCCTATCTGTTTATATTTGCAGAACTTTTTGCAAAACCGTAATTATTCTCACCAATGAAAGCGAAATCTATAGGATTATAATTAAGAAACAAGGAAATACACTACAAATATAGGAAAAATAGAAACACTCCGATAATAACTGCTTATGTTTGTTTTTTCTTTGACGTCACGTGCTCTCAGATCTACTACGCAAATGATGCGATCGTATTGGGACCCAATTTGACGACAACAACAACGTACGTAAAAGGCGAAAAATGCAGTCACGCAAATGAAAAAAAAACAAGGACATCATCGTGAGAGCTCAATTAAGATGGGAGGGGGAAAAAAAAAACGAACGAAGCAAACTAAACATCAATGAACACAAGCGAACAGGAATAGTTATTTCAGATTCGTCGTTCCGCTATCGAGCAGCATAACATTGAGAAGATTTGGCTAATTAGTTTAATTTAAACCTTCCTTTAACTTAGCTCTCCATATTTGCTTATAATACTTTGAAAAGAAAAAAAAATTAGAGAGGAGAATGTCTGAGATTAATTTTTTAACACTTTTTTCTCTCATTAACTCTTTTTTTTTCGTGGAATGGAATTCTACTTCTACGGTGCTCTACTTACCTAGACAACGTTCTTGAAAAGAGTGATAATGTTGAATTTTATTGAAAAGTCCCCCTATTAGATATATATACATAAGAAAAGCAAACATTTACTTCTATTAAAGCTGTTTTCACATGAATTGCCATTAGCATAACATTACAAAGTGCCGAATGTCATTCTCGTGTCCTTTATACATGCAAACTCATAAGAAGTTCAAGAAGAAGAAAAAAAACTCTCCATACTTGCAAGAAAACTCCTACTTCTCTCCATGTTTAAATGTTTCGCCTGACTGATTGCACCACACAGTTTCTCTCTGGAGTGACGGGGGGAGGAGGAGGAGGGTGGTGGTGGTGGTGGGAGATAGGGGGGAAAGGTGGAAAATGGTGTTGGGTGTTGAATTCAATTAGCTACAACCGCCTCTCATCCACTCCAACCACATTCGGTCGAGGATTGGGTAGGGGGGGGGGACCAGAATATTCTCGCGCGCGCGCCCGCACTGCAAAAGAATCTCATTCATTCGTTGTCGTTGTGCCGTCGTTGTAGGACCCACAAAATCAAATACATACGTACACAGTAGTATTGTACGAATATAAATTATATGAAACGAAACGAATTGTACGAAGAATTGTAAATCATTAATTACTGTTGTTATATACAAAGATCACATCCGCCCGGACTTATCATCACCACTCTCTATCACGCTTCCCGTTATCCGTAACGCATATAATTCCCGTAACGTTCGTAACTAATGTCCACCGATATGCCGAATGACGTTTGACAGTGATAAAATGTGAAGATAATGGGCACAACGAGCAACAGAGTAGCGATAATCACCACCCCACCTAGCCAACATTTACGTTGAGAATTTTGTAATTCCATACACACACACATAGACGCACAGATTCTGGAAGAACTTCTCTTTTTACAGTATGAAAACAGTATGAAAATGAAAATTGTCGTCGTAGCGTCACCGTCACCGTTCGTTTGTCATAATGATGAGATGATGATGAAAAGAGACATATACATACACACACTCTCTCTCCCTCCTTTTCTCTCGATCATCATAATCATGAAAATTGGCGACAATTTAATCGTGCAAAACATACATATACACTTTAGTACAAGAAGAGGAGCATTAAACGATAATGATGATGATTATGATGATGATGGTGATGATGGTGATGGTGATGATGATGATGATGATTGCACAAGCGGCTGTTCGTTCGTTATGGGAACGCTTGCATACGCATACACAAATACGGAGCAAAATAGCGAAATATATTTAAGCACAGACACTATAGATACACACATACACATAAATACATACATGCATATACACTTAGGAACTGATTAGAGAAATACGACACTTGACGGGAAAGAAAAGATCGTTGAGAAAAACTGTCTCCCCTCTCCCTGAGGATATAATATGATCCTTTAGTGAATGTGTATGTATGCATGTATGTATGAATGTATGAATGTGTGCGGACGTATAACAAACCTGGATAGTGCTGGTAATTCGGGAATGCGGTTGTCGAGCAATAGAAGAATTGGACGTAACTGCTGGATTGAGCAAGTGGCTTGTGAGACTGGTGATACGTTAATGGACCAACCAAGACCACGAAGACGTTCCAAAAATGCACCTTCTGCCTCACCTTCGCTGATCACTAGCGCCTTAATAGAGGTGATTTTTGTTTAGAGCATATTCTCATGGATTTCCCCCTCTAACCTGATTTTTTTTCTGTGAAAAATTGACTGTGGTAACACTCTTTAGGCTTAAAAATGAGGTGCTGCTAAGGTGAACATATCAATTATACCCTAGCCGAGACACAGAGATGCATAATGCATAGTCACACCTTATTTTCATTGTTACAGTAATGCCCGTGCTATACGAATGATGTACGGTAGCATACTAAAAGGTGCGAATAACAAGTCTCATAACCTGAACTTTGTCGTAAAAGTGCAACAAACGTTTAGAGAAAAAAAAAATAGAACTCGCTCAAAACAACCGAAACTATTCGTGGTCGTTGATAGTAGAACAAGCGGGACGAACCGTATTATGTGGACGAATACTCATTGGCCCAAAAGCATCGATGAGGGCCTGAGGTGGGGCCTCCAGCAGGGGCGTAGCGGGCCCAGCCGGCCCGCAGCACCACCGCATACCGACTATCGATTCTCGACCCCCCACAAGATGTACGCTAGCCGTTCTCGTTCGACTGTCTCGTTAGTTGCAGCATGTCTCACTCTCTACGAATTCTCCGTGCTTTCTCCGCACCCCCGTCAGCTTGCCTATTGTCTGTAGGCGGTCCCCGTTGGAAGCTCTCCTACAAAGCGTAGAATTTCGACGGAACACACCCGCCCGGCGTCTCCGTCCCCCACATCCTTCCTCGCCGTCAAATCATCCGCTACGCTCCTCGTTCCGCTACCTCACTCGGCGGCCGTCTAGCCCCTCCCTCCTGGTCAGGCGCGGTATTTCGTGGCTGCCCGAGCCTGCCTGTTCCATCCGATGAAATCGTTGAATCTCATCGTACTACTCAGCAACTACTACGTTGAAGCACAAGTTCGCATACGGATATGGCAGCCGAACATCGATTCGACGAAGATCAAGGAACCGATACGATTCTGGGAATTGATAGAAATGCGGCCGACCTCCTCAACTCCGTCGTCGTCGTCACCATCATCATCATCATCATCATCGCCACCATCGCCACCAACTCCACCACCACCACCACCGCCGCCGCTGCCGCTGCCGCTAACCACTATTACAACATCACGACAATTTGAGACAACAACCACTAATACCACTACCACAACCACTACTACGACCACTACTACAACCGGTAAGAACTTCCGTGACTTCATGGAAACACTTCGAATTCCTACAAGAAAACCTAATAATAACCTAGCAACTATGAATATATCACAGCGTCAAAAGTGATCTACATAATTGTAGATAATTTTTTTTTCGCCTGACCACACGGAAAATTTCTTTGTTGGCGGGAAAGTTTCCGGGAAGCAATCAGCCCTATGCTCCGCTATCGTCACACTATAATTTCACACTGTGGTGGTTCAATGTAAAACTAATAATTTAGATGATATATGAGATGTTCTCAATGTGGATTATTAAGTGTTTTTCGATGTACATTTTTTTTCTGTCTACCTCTGAATACTTCACAACATTTTCTCAATTATTCTTCGGTAGTAGAAAAACAAGAAAATCCTAACAATTTAGGCAAATATTTACGTGCTACTTAGAAGTAATGTATTTGCGTTGAAGGATTAGTGATTGTGCCTGTTTTTGTGTCAAATAGAGGGGAAATACAATATTAGAGACCGTAGAGTTTAAGAATCAACCAATTAAATTCTTCCATCATTAGCTTTAAATCTTTCATTAATTATTTTAGTGTGTTGCTCCTATTACTAGAATATTTCCTGAGTTCTACATTAGGTTTGCACGCGAATTTCTGGACTTAGACTCCACCAAAGTTCTGAACTCCAGCCGCAAACTCTCGAAATTCAAGAGTTGAGAAACTAAAATTTACCAGGTCAACACGATTACGGAATAAAAGAGATGAAGGGGAAGGAGGAAGAGAAAAGAGAAAGATAGGAGGGAAAAAGAGGAAGTTCAGCAAAAAAGAATGAGGGAACGAAAGAAGGAAATAGAAGCGATATCACCTTGCCATTCGACGATCTTCAATAACTTTTTTTTTCGTAGAATCTTTTGCCGAACTCCTAACACTTCGAACCAATAAAAAAAACCCACAAAAACGGTAATTTCCAACGCACGGCTACCGTAATCTTTTTCCGGTACAGTTAATGGAAACGTTACCTGTTAATTAAAAGAACTGCGAAAAAACTCTAACAATAGATTCTTTAGAATCTTCTAGCACGTGATTTGATTTCTCTCTAAACTCTTATGTTCTCAATGTAAGTTTTTTTTCCGGAACAGCTGGGGCACATGAATATGTATTGTTTTTAGTACTCTTTGAATATTTACGTAAAGGATAACTGGATCCATTTGAAAATTTGAAAAGATAATCATTTTTGGAGTTTCTCGAACAGTTGAGCACGGAAATTTTTGGCTATTTTTTTGTAGAAAATAATTCCTTTTTTCTTTAAGTTTGGAATCAAAATTTCTCCTTCTTCTTTTTTTCTCTCCAGAATTCCTTATAGTCTATGATTAAGTTTGTATAGTTGATTGATGACGATATGCATAATTCTAGCGTTAAAGACAAGGTAATTTTTTGAAGTGAATCCTTAATCGATTAGTATTTTCTTATTATTTATTTATCGATTTTATATTATTTATCGATTATTAGCGTATTTTTCCTGTCTGTCCACGGATAAACGCTTCTCCATCGTCATCATTTCCACGTACAGCTTGTTTTCTCAAAGCGTTCCACGCTTTTATGGGTTATCGCGGGTCCCCGATATGATCGGGAGGGACGTATGTTCATTGCTTCCTAACTACTTTTTCTCTGCTTTTTCTTCCACATAAATAACCAAATCGACCTCGTGTGTTCACCTACGACTTGGGAAATTCTCCCCTCGTTCTACGGATACATGATTTATAAAACTTTTTTATCCGAGAAAATCTCGAGATCAACTACAAAATTACAACAAGCCGTTGGAGTGTACTGTACTGTGTGTTTTTCCATGGCATTAAAATCTTTTCGCTACCGAATGATCAGCAACAACAATTCAGTTGCAATTTTCAGCTTTAACAACAAATCATCAATAATTACACGTGAGAGTGTGGAGAAATTCATTTTTTTCGTCTCGCCGATTTTTAATCCTTTTTTTCTTCCAGATATTTTCAGGTGAACACTGGCTTTACTGGTGACAACTAAGTTCACTAATATAATTTCATAATTATACTCTAATATAAAGTTTTTCTAATTATCTATAATTATTCTCTGATATGAACCTCTCTCTTACTTTTTATAATACTCTACTCTAATATGAAGTTTTTTTTTAACAAAAAAAAATCCTAATGAATAGCGCCCACATCATTCTTTCGAAAAAAACCAAATAACCAATAAATAAATAATAAAGTTCCAATAACCATTCGTCATCGAACTTTTTTTTTCTCAAGAGAAAAAAAAAAACGTTCCATGACGTCTGTGTATAAACAGATAAATTAGGGGTTTTCACAAATTCCTTTCTCTTCTGCAACACGAATTCGTTCTTGCTCGGAGGAATTAAAAAACACCATCCTAGAACATTGATCACGAAAAGTACAAAGTTGTTAAGGAATTAAAAATTCTTTCCGTGCAAAATGTTCTCCAATTGATTTTTTTCCCGACCTATTCAAGCGGATTTTTCTTGACGACATCAGTTTTTTTTTCTTCTCACATATGTAAGTACATGTGTAGTTATCACGTGACGTGGATTTTTCGTTTTCAACAAGAATTCTGGTCTCTTTTCGTTCGTATGTTTCGTTTAAGAACGACTAAATGCTTTTGGAGGGGTAAATTTCGTCGAACATAACCTATTAGGAGAATTCCTAATCGAATTCTATGAAAATCACGCCAGCGCTAACCTTGAACCTTGAACATTTCCTACGATCATCGCTGTTTCAATTGGAAGTTTCGTAAACAAACGCTAAAGGTATCACCCCATGAATCTGAGGTGGTACGGATTTCAGGTGGAGTATTCGCATACGGGATCGTAGATTATTGAGAGAGGGGTGATTCTGTCCATTTCTTCTTAATTGCCGTAAAAAACGGCCCGGAAAATACTGCTTCGGGTGTTCCGGTGCGCTATTTTCACAAGGAGTTCGATTGGAGCGCGCCAGCCTTGTGCACGTGCCGCATCTTCCGGGTCGTTTTTTTACGGCAGTTAGGAAGAAATAGTGATAATCTACTATCCCGTACACGAATACTCCACCTGAAATACGTACCACCTCAGATTCGTGGGGTGATGCCTTTAACAACATAAAATGTTTCCTTTTTTTCAGATCTCTTTTCTATCTATTCTATTTTCTATCTTCATGCATCATTTTTTTCTTCTCTCGATCCTTTTGGTTTCCTCTCAAACTCCTGAGAGAATAGTTGTAGAGGTCAATGAAATAGAAAAAAAAAAGAAAATAGGATGAAATAGAGGAGTTCTTTTAGTTGAAAAAAAAATTGAAAGAAATTACTGTGTGGTAGAATCACCGTGCGGTTTTCCATTGCGTTGACTTACAGTCGACGTGGGTGCGTGTGTGTGTGGCGGGACCTTCATGACGGGACTCCGCAGGGTATACATGATGACAAAAAAAGTGCGCCAATAATCGTGATTGATTATTATTTTATTGTTATTATTTTATTATTATTATTACATTACATACTATATAGTTGTTGTTTTATTGTTTTATTCTTATTATTTTATTATTTACTTCCACTGTTAACTTGAAATCCTTCAATTTGTGTCCGATTAGCATATTCATCCAGCTCCATATGGTACAATAAACTTAAATGTTCTGGATATAGATTTATGCTCAGAAGAACCTTAGGTTAGGCCATAAATAAGAAGATGAACTTTGTTCGGACAAAAATCGTTAAGTTAACGTCACATTTCTTGAGTTTGGCTTTCGATACAGTAATCATATGACTGTATTTCGTACTTTGACACTTGTCTAAGGCAGAAAAACATACTTTTTATTCATTACTGTTTCCTCTTTCAAAAAAAAAAAACTCCTCCGGCGATGTTCTGTTGAAATTTCACGCTTACGCATGGAGCCATAACATCTGTAATGTAATGTGGTGTGATGAAAAAGGTAAAATGATTTGAACGATCGCCAAGTTTTTTTTTTATCGCAGGTACGATCCTACCGTAATCTGACGACTCTCTGTTGGATTATGCGCTTATCCCTATGGTCTTATCCTACTCTTATCAGATCATACCTATCTTCTCCGGTGAAAACACAGGATAATATTTCATTTAATTGAAACCTCTGAAGGGAACAAGGATTGGAAGAGTTTAGGGATTTAGGCTACTCTACAACGGATTGAAATTGATTTATTTTTGTTCAGTTGAAGTAAAAATATGTTCAAGGATGAGAAAAAATTAATTTATTTTTGACTACCATGAAATTGTGGCCAACAGCCACGTTTTGAAAGCGAAACCTCGCAAATGCTTAGTTAATCCCATGGAAACTTAGTTTTCTCAGGGGAAGTAAGGAAGTGGGCGGGGCATGGGGATAAATTGCGCGAATCGGCTTGATTACTTCTTGATTCCAAACTGATTTACATCCAAAGGCTTTGATCTGATCATTAAAATTAAGCCAAAAAAAAATCGGAAGGGATAAATCGATATTTTATCGCTTTATATGCCTGTGATTTAATAATTTCGATGAAATCAGCCAATTAAGCAATAAATTTGTGTTTTTTTTTTTGAATTTTTAAATTTGTTTCTCCATCCATAAAAGAACAGAATTTCCATAAATTCTAGTCCTACGCCTAAGGCCCCTCATTTTCTGATCCGAGCATTATTACAATCATTTTTTTTTGGAATGAGGGTAAACATGAAGGAATGAAAAGATTCCATTCATTTGAGATGGTAGTAAAGAAATAAGAAAGAAAAATAAAGTTGAAATAAGTAGAAGTAAAATAAATAATAATAAATAAAATAAGTTAAGGTGAAATAAACTAAGTAGAGAAATAAGTTCACGCTTCTGAAACGAAAACTTTCTTGAAAAAAAAAATAAAAAGTAAAATAAAATAAATAAATAAAAGAGTAAAATGTAAATGTTAGTTAGGAAAAGTCCAGAGAAGTTCCTAACTTAACATCTCATAAACTTTGATGCATAGAATTTGAACCCAGCAAATATGACTCTGTTTTACAGATCATCTTCAGGTTTTTTTGCTTCGATTGGCGAATTCCATTAAAATGACGATCCATTTCACATCATATATCCGTGAATCCAGTAACTAAACATCACAAAGCACAACGAATAAGGCCTAAATACGTAGTATATGTGTGTGTGTGTGTGCATCATCATACGATTTCATGCATGAATGAATTGCGGGGATTCGCGTATTCAACTATTGTTCAACATATGTAACCATGGTGGTTGGAGAATATCGATAAAAGCTAGCCAACTCGAGTCCTAAGGTCACATCGGTTTCCCATTGCTCCGGCGAATAACGTTTTTTTTTTCTCGGGATTCAACCGATTCACACACAGCAGTGCTTTGAATTTTTTTTTTCCAGCACCACCACCTCCTCCACCTCCAACAACAACAGTGGAATGGATCACACCAACCACCTTAGATCCATGTGAAGAGACCGATCCTATGAGTTTAGTGAAAGCGATGAAGGTATATAGATTCTACGATATTAACCGCACTTTTGCAGCTATCCAATCTGTTTCACCCGGGATTTGCCAAGCGTCCAATAGCGAATCTACTGCCCCGCCCACTTTTGATTTCAATACAATAATTTCATTTGAATCTGTAATATTTTCGTTAGAATAGTCCGCCGATTTCAATTAATTTAATTTGTTATTCAATTCCCAATAAGTACTGGAAACCGAGAGAAATGGATAATCGGAAAGTGCGAACTCATCAACCCAGCAGTGATTTAAAAACAAAAAATTAAAACTGTCCTAAAACTTCGAAATATTGCTTTGTTCCCCGCCGCTAGAGATTCTCCTTTGAGTTGTTTACCTGCTTGTTTTTCTATATTTCCTAGCACTATAGTTATATGGCCATTTCCATCCGACGTATCGCACTCGTTCAGGATAGCGGCATATACAATGAAATCTATATGGCTCCGGATATCTTCACTGCAAGCCGAAATTTCCCCGATTTAAGTGGGAAGAATTTTATGAAAGCGAAAAGTCGATATCATTGTGACGAAAAATGTGAGAGGTGGGTATATGTGCTGTGAGAAGATTTATGGAAAAATTGTAGCTAGCGCTAGCGAAAAGGAGGATATCGATGGATTCTTTTTTTTTTCGAGGTTTAGGCGGAGGGGGGATTCGATGGATTCTGGACGGATGGATGGATAGATTATCGATGAATTCTTTTTTCTTTTTTTTTCTCCTCTTTCTTCTCTTTGAATCGTTAGATTCGTCGCTTCATTAGCAAAAAAAAAAACGGAATTTGAATAGGTACGTATTTCATCAAATGTGTAGCAGATCATTTCCCTCGGGAAGTTAATTAATTTTTCAACCCGAATCATAAATAGTGTTATTTGCGCTTGGTTATTTAGCATTTTTAATTAAAACGACGGCAGCAATTTTTTCTTTTGCCTCTGCCGGCATGTGATCTTTGAATAAATGTCGGAAAATAATCATATATGCATGCTTCAGCTGGATGCTGACAGAGCGAAGTAGAATTTGATGGTTTGAAGGGAAACGATTTTTTGAGCCTTCTCGGATCTGGGATTTGCCATCGAAAAACTCTATCCAGAGGTGTTTCACGTACTAAACTGTTATGTTTTATGGATAAGGAAAAGGCAGAGTTAGGTTGTAGGTTAGGCGGGTTTTTCGTTAGGTTTTTTGTTAAGTTTATTAGGTTTTATGTACTGGATTCTTTCAAAGATCTCATCTCTCCTTATATTAATTCTAATTTCTGCTATTTTAGCGATCATGTGATAAGATATGAGAAATTCTACGAATTCCTCAGTTTCCTGATTCTTCAAAAGTAAGAAAATTAACAGTAGGTCCGCGATTGCAGAAAAATCCTGGGAATCGTACCGTAGTACGCCCACACATATTTCTAAAACGAATCCACTCTATGTGTATTTATGTGCTTCCTCCTATATGACAATCCAGAGTGGGCATAAATTATTTATGGTTACTCCGTCGAAATCTGGTTAACATGCCAGCCATAATATTCCTGAGTGTCCAGCGAAGAAGGGAAGGGAGGGGGACGTAGGTTCGGTTCGTATTTCGGATTTTTACCTTTATCCTACCGCAGGTCATCAAAACTTGTACGATTATTGATGATAGGAGACAATACACCGCCGCCGCTTCCGAAAGAATCCGAAAGAGCATGGTGGGATGAAGAGGAATGGGAAAGAGAGAAGAGGTATGTACTAACTCATCCATTCCTCACTATTCATAACTACTACTAACGGGAACAATAATCGTTCTTACATCATTTACTTTATGGCATCTGTTTACGTTCCTTAAGAAATTTTTCTACAAAGAAAGCAACGAAATACATTTGAAATCACGTGTAATTATGTAGTGTAATCTTAAAAAAGTTATGGAAAAACATACAGAAAAGAGTGTTTCTGGTACTGCTTTTCCATTATAGGTTTTTTAAATTTTTTTTTAAGATTTTTTTTTCCACATTTTAGATGTTTAAACCCATTGAATTCTTCCTGGTGGTTGTTCAAGGTCACTGAATCTTTTCTGGTGGTTCCTAAAATTGCGTAAAATCTTGGCCGCAATTATGTTTTTTCTGTAGACTCTAAAAAACCTAAGGTTCTTTAGAAACTCTAAACTTTAAAAAAAAAGTCTTCTTAGTGCATTTTCAAGTACTTTGAAAAAGATTGAACAAGAAATTCTAAGCGTTAAACTCTACCTTTTTGGTTTTTTTTTCTTCTTGAAATGATTTCCGGAAGTTTTCTTAACCTAGTTGTTGTTAATTTTCGATTAAGGAACACAAATAAATAGAAGAATCGGAAGTAGACAGGTAGTGGTCTCAAAACCTGAAGGAAATCAAATGAAGAATTTTTTTTTTTTGGAAATTTCAGCCTTTTCCTCGCTGAGCAAATCCTAACTATCCTATGGAAGTTGGAATTTGAAAAACTATTATAAAATAAATAAAATATAAAACCAAAAAAAAGATATTTTTACTTTCCTTCAAAATAGTAGTTTAGAAGAATTATTGAAGGTCGATTCGGAGTCGAATTACGTCACGAAACGAACGAAGGAAAGAATTGGAGAACACTGTGAGAAATGCTTTACGAGAATTGGATCACATAAATAGAGACGAAGTCGATGGGTCCGGCGAAGATGATTCACAACAGAATGAGTTCGTTTTCGAGGACCTCCTTTTGTGGTGGTAGTAGCCAATTCCATACTTGTCGAGGATATGCTGTTAAACAATATTGTTTCCGGGAATTAAACAATAAACAAAACGCATCAGTTTCAAGAAATCTGAATAGAAGCAGTTTTTTTTTCATAAAAGGAAATGCTAGTTTTAATTTAAATTTATTTGAATGAGAAAAAAAAAACTTTGTGATGATTAAGGTTTCTGTCATGATGATTAGGGGGGTACATTTGGTTATAAAGCGGTAATAAATTTCAAAAATAATATCGGTGGCCTTTTTTTCGAGGAACAGTCGTTTTTTCGCAGAAAATTGTTTTTTTTTCGCGGGAAAATGGTTTTAAAGAGGTTTTTACTTTTCATATAAACATTTCTCTGCTCTCTTGTCGCTTTTCTATCTCTACGACCTTGATCGAGGACTCTTGGATTTTGATCTCGGCTGTTTTCCAGATTTGATCGTTTTTTCACCAGTGAACTTCACTCAGACTCACTTCAACCACCACGAACGAGAAGAAATGCCGAGAATGAATTAATGGTGAAAAATTCCGGAACTGCTAAGGATGTGCTTGGTAAGTTGAGGGGGATCAATTAGCATACATAGCATTAGGTGTAGTGTCTCTCATTGATGAATTCGTTAATGTGTTAAGGAACAACAATTGCGCTCGAATGTCAAGATAAGACCGGTGAAGACCTTCAAGCGGGGCAAGTTCGCTAAATCGCTTCATTTTTCGTTGATTACTCGTTCGCTCTCTCGTTTTTTTTTACAACATACGTAGCAGAGGTTTAGGCCGTCGTAACATTCGCATAAGAGTTATATAGCCAGCAAAAAATGGTCATAAATACCTCCGCTGCCTCCGCTCATACATATATGTGCATTCGATTCCGGAAATTGTACTATATATATTCTGAAAAATACTATATATTCTGAATAGACAACAAATAGGTGTTCACGAATACGAAAGATCCTATTTAATAGCAGTTGACAGTAGTTATTCCGATAGCTGGCCACAAATCCATAATCAGAATGTTAGAAATGACCATATTGCATACATTATGCTATTAAAAATTTTCAATGGATCATTCGAATCCTTCGCTTTCATTTTCTCGAATATTCGTATAGAAATTGAAATTCAATAAACTGAAAGAAGCAATTTGATTCAATGTAAACAAATTTAACCAGACATTAATCACTAAGCCTGAAGAAAATTAGAGTTTGAAAATAATGTGCCTCAACCATCCTCTTTGAATAATTTGTGCCCTTTTAATTTATTTTAATTTTAATTTTGAATTTTTTATATGGTCCATTGCTTTGTAGTTTTGATAATAATAATAATAATAATAATAATAATAGTAATAATAATAATAATAATAGTAATAGTAATAATAATAGTAATAATAATAATAGTAATAATAATAATAATAATAATAATAATAATAATAATAGTAATAACAATAATAATAATAATAATAATAATAAAAGACAGCTATTAATTCCTAGCTTTATTTAGTAATCATTGTCGAAATTTTCTATAAACAAGAGAACATAAATGTCATTTTATTTAGTTATTTATTTTTTTTTTAGTTTCATCGATCTTCAGTGCCAAATCACATCACTTTTTCGCAATTTGCAGAACAGACATTTTTCCTGAACAGAAGCTGCTGTTCAGGAAAAATTCGATCCTTAGTTTTACAAGAATCGATGAGAATTTTTCAGGGAATTTTGATATTCGCTTTCAAATATCCCCTTTTTAACTACCACATGCGTTTTCTTCATGTTTTAATGGCGCGGCAGCAAATGTTGCTCGCATGGGCGGCACATGGCCTTTTATTACTGATGATCGAACGTTGATCTCGTGGAAATATGGACATGTATGCGGACAGGTGGAAAAATTAAAAAAGGGGTAAAAAAAAATTCAAAAGAGTTTTAGATTCAATACTTATGAGAACAGATATCTGTAACCTGAAGTTCGCATCCAAATACTATTATAAAAAAGCGGCATTTTGTCGCCAATCAAAAGCGAGGAGTAAATTTTTTTTTTCTCCAAAATCTCTATTCTGGATGACATTCACTCGTTCATCATGGATGGCTGAGGTAGGACTCAATATAACTTGCGATATGATATTTTGTATTCAAATCTCGTAGAGGTTCCAGAATTATCTGATTTCTTACATTATTTATTCTTACATTATTTTCTTCTTCTTACATTATTTCACTGTGCATTTTTTTCGAGCGAAACAAACCTAAAAAATTTATGAGGATTTTACTTTCGTAGGCAAAAAATAGCCCAAAATATTGTACGGGAAGCAAAACGAAATTCTGTCTCAAAATTTTTTGTATCATTTTCCATTACGTCGTGTAACTTAAGAAACGTAATGAGATGCAATAAAAATAATGAATTCTAGTGAGCTCTGTTCCGTCTTGTTTTTTTTTTGTTTTATGCCACACCTGCAGGTGTTTTCAATAAATAAACAATAAATAAATAAACTGTTATTTTCCTCTATAAGGGTTTTTTTTCGAAATAAAATTCGTTTTTTTTAAACTACTGATTCTATCTCAATTTATCAGAACTAGTGCTTCTTATTTATTACTTATTTCTCAGAAGCACATTGTATGATCATACAAAAACTTTTTTCTAACTACACTATGAAAATTGAATCGCACAAAGAAGCGATGAGTAGTGTAGCGGTTAGAGATTCCTCCGCCTTTATGATCGATCGGAGGTTCAAATTCGCCCCAGTGCTCACCAAGCCTTTGATCCCTCCGGGGTCGATAAATTGGTACCAGACTCGTCTGGGAGGATAAGAACACTGACTTAACGCATCGTCTAGGTCTCGCAACTTATTGTGTAGGTAAGTTATACGTTCCGTAAACCTCAAACGATTCTGAATTGAACTGAACGTGGTGGTGCGTCCCAAGCGGATTGATTAACTCCAAAGACTATCATTTCTGTTTTTTTATGCGCAATTTTTGTGCGGCTTCGCTCCCTACACGGCTTCACTGTAATCGAAAAAATTCCTAACATCTACAGATAACAACGTAGGGATTTGAGAAAAACTACGACAACACTTGAGTTTCCTCGTAAATTACTAAGTAATATGAATTGCCGACAAAATTCAGTTAAAGTTTCTGGATTAACAGCATTTTTGCGATACGCTGATTTCGTTATGTTTCGATTATTGACTTTTATTATTATTCGATTTGAATGGTTTTAGACTCTAATTGATAATGGGTGGTGGTTGAGATTGCTTAGTTCTCATCGGAATAGTCAGAAGCGAAAACTGATCCTGAAACCTGATCATTTCTAAGACTTATAACGGTAGTAATCTAGTTAAAACTGAATGTTATATATAGAATGCTTAAGTAAGTGACGTTCAGCGTATTCGATCCGCATTCGATATCATCGAATAAGTTGAACAAATACGCACAGAGGAAAAAGAGCCATATTTGGATATACATACTGCTACACAATAAATTTACAATAAAAATCTCTACTTTTAATATTTTCAAAATGAAAATTTCTGCCCGCTTTGAAAATACTAATAGCTAAGAAGCGTCAAGAAATAAGGTTTTCCTACCTACGTTCGTTTTATCTGGAAAACTTCCGATACAGCTCAAAATACAGCGGAGGGTAATGTAGGATGGAACTTCAGGACAACATAGCTCCTTTAAGTATCTTATATGGTTTAGCATTTGGAAAATGTGATTGAGATGGAGGCAGCGACCGAATTGTGTCGAAAATGGGAATAGAATAGGATTTATAGCTCTGTTGGAGTTAAAACGACCTTAGGACTATTTCTATTGATGGATCCGAGAACTGCGATGTCAATAATGTCAAAAATGCAAGGTTTTCGGTCTGGACCCCGTTTCTTGGTTACCTTATTATTTCTCATAAATTTATTTAAAAATTTTTGTTCGGATATCCTGTGAACCAACAACAATGGTAAGGATTTAAATACATGTGAACGACGTTGGTGCTTCTGTGTATGGGTAACGGACCTAAAATGTAAATCGAGGACCTGTGTACTGTACCAAGGCAGATCAGTGCATTGTTCATTCACTAATTAATTTTTCTACTCAGTTAATTTCTTTTTTTTTACGTATCTTTTTCTTGCCCGAAGAAAGAACATTTAATGCAGAAATTTAAGCGTATTTGTTTCTCTTCAGTTCAATTTTTTGTTCTCATTCTGACGAATATTTCATCCGGAAAATTTTCGCATTTGTATCAAGGAAAAAAAGCAAGAAAAAGAAAGGAAAAAGAAGAAAAACGATCCAGTTCAGCACATTAAACATCTGTTCATTTGTTAGGATTTTGGAGTTAGGAAATGGAACAAATTAACGATTAATTTCTTTTTTCTCTTTCATTTTCATTCGAGACATTTTATCTGAAATCCTTATTTTCTCTTTAAGCACAAGATTTGGAGAAATTTTCGAGGGAAAAAGAATTCGTAAGGTAACTGATTGACTGTTGTTGCTCTGTTCAGTAAATTTTGCTGAAAAATTCGCGATATAATTTTTTCCTTCAGATATTGATGCAGGGATTTTTCATTTACTTCCGATGTTAATTGCTTTTTGACGCATCGGTGCTCGCTCTGCTGAATACTTTTTCAGAAAATGTCGGTCATTATCATTAAAATAGTGTGTGCTATTTCTCTTCATCTCTCAGCACTGCAAATGAGTTCCCAGAGAGAGAGAGAGGAAAAAAGTGGTTGTTTGGATTTGTTTACAGCTGAATATGTGTGTGTCATTGTGGATCCGATCGAGACGTTGACAACAACATTCAATTTTGTGTTTTCTCATCACGTTGTGTGTCATTAATTTTAACGTCAACACTCTTCTATTTTTTCTAAATGAAATTCATTTAATAGCTTCACAATAATTTCCTCTATGAGATGAGATCTCATCGTGTGAGGGAGGAGGGGTCGATTGGACGATGCGATGCGATGCGATGATGGGCCTTTGGTGGCTTCCAGTCATGCATGGGGCTTAGGAGATGATTCTTTTCGCGATTCCAACAAGAAATCATTCATATTCATCCAATATTTCTTGCTGCGCAACACACTTTAAAACATATGGTTATTATTACGTTGAATCATCGTGAAATCGTGTGCTGTATGAGAGAGAACGGGAACGTCAAGGGAACGTTGTACTTTATGTATATATGTATATGACAGATATTCCATGAGAACCTGGCGAGAAGAAATGAAAAACTCCTGCGAAAACTGACTTTTAAATATGTCGGGACAGTGAGAATTCAAAAAAAAAACATTCGAACTTAATTTCAAAAAACGACTTTGCGTCAATTTTTCGACTTTTTGAACGAAAAAAAAAACTTCGCTTTTCGAAGCTTTTCGACTTCGCTTGAATTTCAAATAAATCCTAAGCAAGAATTCACGACTATTTTTCTTTTAGTGAGTCGATATTTCTCAAGAATATTGATGTTAATAGTGACGGAGTCCTACACACACAAAAAAAAATTAACCGACAGTATTTCTCGTCTCTCATCCCATCTACAGATTTTGCATTTTCTTTTCTTTTTTTTTTCTTAGTTTATTTTAATAAGCTATTGAGCGTGGAAACTGAAGAAATAAGTGTTAAAAACTTGTTAATGAAAATGATTTTTCTCTTTTTCGTCTTTTTCTATAAATAATAATAAATATTTTTCTATAAGTAACTTTGGAAATTTCTATTAATAATAATAATAATAACTATAAATAATCATGGATTTTGCAACGATATTAAAAGATAATTGATACTTCAGAAATTTATTTGAAATTTTCAGTTTCAGAATAACTATTTCTGAAATTAGGAGGGTCCCAAGTCGCTGCTCGTTTTTCAGGTACTGGTTCCTTTCACAGGTGGCCTGACGATGACCACGGGTCTACTGGTTGAACCGAAGAAATTGCAGCACCCAGTCATGAGTGTTTTTCCAAAGGAAAAAGAAAAATTCCTTCCAAAATCCTTTTAAAGTATAAGGGATAGAGTGCGCGTCATTGACCAATCCCTGTAAGGATGCACCTATGCCACGGTTTTCTGGTCCGATTCGGAAGAGTTTGAGGTTTTTATTAACGCGTGTGCATCCGGTACATATAATGACTTGCGAGAGTTAGCCAATGAGTCAAAGTCAGCGTTTTTATCCTCCCAGACAAGCCTATCGTTGATTTATCGACCATGAAAGGATGAAAGGCTTGGTTGGCGTTAGGGCGTTTTCGAACCATTGATCATCGATCGTGCAGTCGAAGCCGAGCCTCTTACAGCCTGAACTACGCATACACATCGGAATTTCTATATAGTTCTATTCAAACTTCTAAGATGATGTCTCTTCTCGTGCATATATAAGCAATGAGAGATCTTCGATGTAGTTACACAATATTACATTGTTATAATTGTAATATTTTTGATTTTTGAGATGAATTTATGACCTAGATAGAAAAATTCTTATCTTTCTTATCTGAAAAAATTTCCAAAAAAACAACTTCTTATCTGAAAAAAGCCAGATTACAATGACTTGGAGTTTCGTTAAAATGAATCTATATATTCTATATATATAAAACATTTTCTGTTTTTTTTTTCTTTTTTCTTTCTATATTCTCTATATACTGCTTATATAATCATAATATATGTATATAATGTATCGTTATCCATTACAGTTCCTTTTCTCGTGAGTATGACATCGCTTCTGAGGTACATTTCTAGTGACGAGTACCTTGAATGAAGAGAGGTAGCGATGTCAGTGAGCGAAAACGGAGAAGTTGTCTTTATTTTGTTTTTGTATAGATATATTTTTGAAAATAACTAACAAGTAGTTAATAACAATAGCTAGTTAATAACAATAACTTTAAATAAAAAAAAATAAGTAAATATTAAAAAATAGTAAAAAAAATAATTTAAATAAAAAATAATATAAAAAATAGTTAACAAAAAATAATTTAAATAAAAAATTTTGGAACTAAGAAATTGCAAGATAATAATTGTAAGAGGACAGCAATGAAAAAAACCGAGATTTTTTTCTTCGAATAATTTATGAGGGCGAATTAGTCTGTGAAGAATAATGGATTGTGTGTAGATTTTGTATATTAATATATGAGCCTGATTGTTTTTTTTTCTTTGAAATATTTGGAATATTTGAAATTGAACTATTATTTGAAAATTTGAAATATTTGAAATTGAAATATTTGAAATATTTGGGTGGATTTTTCGATCAAAAACTCCTAACTCTTTAATCCGAGAAATTAGGCAGTTGCCACACAGCACACTAATGTTCTTGTGACAATATAACGGATGTAAATGAAATCAGCATGCAGTCGATGTCATTGAATTATTTCTTTCATTATTATGTAAATAATATTAAGATATATATATATATCTGCTATCAAATACGCCGTGACTACTGCATAATGCATCTCTTTCAACCGCTTATAAATCACCATTGAAAGAACTGCATTCATTGCTTCTATCTGTATAAAATTTGTGCGGCAAGTGCTATTTGATTGAGCAGACACACACACAAACTTCCATGTGAATAGGGACATCAGAGAATTTTAATGAGCTTTTGTTGTTGCCCCTGTGAACGCTGCGGCTTGAAGGCCGCCGCGGAGAAATTCATTCGGAGAAGGGAAGGGCGAGGGGGGTAGGGGGCTTTAGGAAATGGAGGAAATATACGATGATACGTAATTTTTAATTGATTTTTTTTTTATCTGTAGCCAAGATTGGTACTCATAGTCTTTATTAAACAACAGTTAACGTTTCGGCGTTATCGCCTTCGTCAGAGCCTGAAAAATCAAAGCTTTCAGGGATTTGTCCTCTATTTACATGGACTATACGATGATATCATACTAAAAGAGTCAGCAAAAAAAATCTTCCAACAAATTTGTAATTGAAAATTTAGTAAATATTTATTTATTTACTTATTTGTGTCCATTCCTTCGATTGTCCTTAAATCTTGACAGGTTGAATGCGCGTGGCCTTTTATTGATCTGGAGCTTTAGCCAATATAGAACGTTAATCATTTATCTATTTATTTATTTATCCATTTATTTATTTATCTATTTATTTATTTATTTATTTACCTGACCACCCAATAAAAGACCCATTACCGGAGTTGAAACACTTTGAAAGTATTGAAATGAAATACGAAAAACAGTGTTCCACTGTCTTGTCCATAAATTTAGCGGCAACGATATCGAGAGAGATGTAAAAACAGAAAAAAATCAAAAAAAAGAAGAAATACGGAGGTATGATATTGAATTCGGAAACGGAAAACATGATCATGTCTTATGAAGAAAATTGTCTTGGGAAAAAATTAGGCGATTCGGCAGCTAGTGATTAACAAAGAGCACGAATTCTTTTCAAAAGCTGATTTTCATAATTTTTTGATTTTTTCAACACTTATGGATTTCATGTGAAAATGGCAGATCAAATAATGTCAGGAAGGCTATCCTTAAAGTTATAAACTAAGCTTACTCTAAACGTAAACAAAACTGACCTAAATTTACTAGAGTGAAGCGTTGTTAACAAATTATCTCAAAACTCCACACCACCAATAGTACTATCTGGACGAATGAGAAACAATGTTTTTTTTTTTGTTTTTAGAAAAAAGAAAATAATTTTCGGAACTCGAAATTTTCCTACTTGAAAAATGTTGTAATCAGCCTCATTAAAATTTACTTTCTGTCATCCTATGGATGAATTTTCATTCCCGGATCCAGAGAATGAAGATGTTCTTTGATGAGTAAGAATTGAAACTAGTATTCACGAAAATTATTTGTATTATTTATTTATTTTAGTAAATTTTAGAGGCGCTTGTCATTTGGGACTTTATCGTCTTTTTACAGAAATATTTTCTCATCACAAACTCTTCGGAGCTAATTGAAAAACTAGAATTAGATCATATAAGAATTTCCTAAAAAATATTCCAACCATTATAGAGCTTGATGATGTCACATAAAATATTCTTTCCAAGATTTTGTGTCTAATCGGTTATCCACGGAAAAAAGGGCACGTCAACTGACGAACGCATGAATCACAAGCGTTCACATGAAAACGCATCTGTCTCTACTGTTTGATGAAGAGCGGAAACCATTAATCTTGGAACTCACTGCATTTCAAAAACAACAGCTAGATCTTGTGCATTTCGAAATAATCCCAAGTTTAGGGGATAAATAAAAATGGAAAATCCTACACGATCCGCTACCGAACTGTTAATGCATAGCGCTTTGCAAGTTTGTTGTCCACAGATCCATAGACACACGAATACTGGTGCAGATGTAACCGCACGGATCTCGAAATACGTCTGATGACAGCGAGAGCTGCACCAATTCCAATTGCCGTTTTTTTCTGCCCGGTTTGGGTAAAAATGTGAAAATTGGACCCATTTCTTTCAGAAAACTCTCAAACCTCTCCTCCATATCCATCCGGATGGTCCATCCCGCCAGCTTAGGCTTAGCTTAGGCTTATTTTGCCTTAGGCAAGCCCGCATCTCTATAAATTGCGTTTTTTCAGCCCGGTATGTGTAAAAATGTGAAAATTGGACCCATTTCTTCCACAAAACCCTCAAACCCCTCATTCACAGCGATCCGGATGGTCCATTGGCCACTTTAGTCTTAGCTTTTTTTTCTTTTTTCCCATTTCCAATGACTCTTTCCCTGGATTTCCTGATTTCCTTAGAAGTTTCTTGTACTTAATGGGTTTATTTATCATTATTATTTCTCCTTTCAAATATAGCTTGTGAAAGTCGATACTAAAAAAAGCGTGCCCTCGTCAATCTATTAACATATCGGAGCTAATCAATACACATGGAATATATAGTAGGTGCAAAACGACATGAAAACACGGCTCAGTTGTGCCGTAAGCGGCTACGACTACAATAAATACCTATTGTGTAGATCATATTGGTTCAGAATCCAGAGAGGCAACAGATGTGTAAGGATTTTATCATTTTTACACACCATGCATAGTTCTGGAAGTAAAATACTCAGAACCTCTGGCAAAGTAACTCGAATTCAAGTGCTTTGTTCTGGCAAACAGGAGTTTAAAACTTAACGTGTAAAGTCCTTAGTTAACGTTTGTGAATATAAAGTTTATTAGCTTTGAAATCTTAATTGCTACCTAAAGGATGAAAATTTGCAGTGACTGTTTACATAGGTTAGATAGAGGATATATTCAGAATACATGTGACCATGCAGTTGAAGTAAATGCTTATTTCCTAACGATCGACAAGATTCCCCACAAAATAAAGCACAACTACCACATTTTCATTTTTTGTGATCTTTATTGACTAATCCCATGAATCACTATGAATGTCTCATTAATTTTCTGTTTCGCGAACCTTGTAGACGAATGCCGGAAGAAAAAGTATAATTCTTCGAACGAAGAAGGCCAAAGAAATCTTCGGAAACAAACTTAATTACTCATAAAACACTACTTATATTAACCATACTATGCTTATCGACATATACTACTTACAGCATCTTACTTGTTAGGTTTAGGAGATCATTTAACTATGTAAAAGCTCAAACTATCGAAATTGACATCGCTACGTTACAGGTACCAGCTATGTTCATCATGTCGTGCTGTTCGCCACCTTCCACATTCTTATTTCCCTCGTGTCTTAAACGAGATTATCTGTGGTGAAAGCGCTTGCGTTCGTGGTGACGGGCGATGCGCACAACGATTCTTACCGCTGAAGGTTTGTCATTTCTCCTAAGTAAGCTCGAGGGAGCTCGGGTAATGCACATGAGGATCATCCCAGAGGTTTCGAAAACGGTTGCGGATTTCTCTTCACATTCTTCTCTAGTACTTTGATTCTCATTTGACAAAAAAAAACATTTAAACTAGGAAAAGTTCCTAAGTTTTGGGAAAGGAAGGATGGGAAACGAGACTAAGATTGAAGAATGAGTGAGCGGTGAATCAATTCCAGGCACAGTTAGCTTGATTTTCTTCACAACAATCGATTTGTAGGATATTGATCCATCTGTGGAAGAGGTGGATGGTATTTTTCGCTTCAAGCTACCACCAAATGATAACTACGCACCAATTCTGGTTAGAAGTTACCTTAGAAAGCCTGAAGAGCAGAACTTTCCAGACGTCACCCCAGCAAATTATTTGTTGCTATGCATTTCTTTGTTGATCGCATGATCACAAAATAATACTGCAACATTTAAATTCCTTATTTGTCCAAATATTGAGACATATACAATTTTAGATACTGCACAACGAAGGCACGGACTTATGCCCAAAATGGCGTCTCGTCTCAGTCGAACTTCGAACATGTTGTGATTGTGTTATACATCCATATTCACCATTTCTTCGTTATGTGCATGGGGATTAAGATAGGTGTGATGGTAACATTCTAGGTGATGATGATACCTTGTAATTACTCGAGTAACATTCCTTCGTACGGGACTTTTTTTTCTACGTCTTTGAATAAAATTTGAATAAATAAAACTACGGCACAGAGATGGAAGATTACAATGCTTCATAGACACTTCGTAAAAACACAATAAGCAATGTGTAACTCAATCTCCAAACTACGAAAACTCTAACACAATGCAAACGTTGCTGAATGGCCTCTACTACTAGAGAAAAGAAAAGAAAAAGGAAAAAATAAGCTTAGAACACAAAAAACTACTAATACGGACTATGATAAATCTGATGACTGTCAAAAACCGTGATACGAGTCCCGTACCTTTCGTTCACTAATTCAACATGATCGGCAGCGTCTTTGAGAGAAATCAATTTAAACATCTGCTTCACCAGAGACGCAAAACTGTAAAGAAAATTAATTTCACGTCATAAACTTCAATTCAATGAACTTCTATTTCATATATAAATCCAACGTTATTCGATTCCGTCTTTATTTGAAGAAATAGCGCATTTTCATACAGAAAAAGCGAAGCGACAGTGACATTATCCTATGATTAGAACAAAGAATGCTGAATTAACCGTGACGATTTAACAACAAATATCTAGAGCACATTTTGGCATAGAATTTTTTTGTTTACATCAGCCTTCTGCTACTCCGAGCATTCGAATAGGTCGCTATGAATTTATGCGGTCATTTAGTACTCTCCAATCATGCTCAAAGACGAAAGGAATAGCCAAAGTAGACGTACAAAGAGATATTGCACATAAAGAATCTTTACACTTCTAAAAAACCAAAAAAAAAAGTCACAGTTGGAGAATAGCTAAGCCTTGTATTTTACTGAAATGAATGGAACTAATTGAGGCAGAAGAGAACGGAATACCGCTAGCTACTTTGCAGACGCAAATCATTTTGATCTGAACGATCTGATATTTCGCTCAAAAATTTGTTCCAAAGAAACTCACTGTTGAACGGAGATGATTTGGAATATTTTGAAACGTTGCCCAGTAGGTGTCAAACCTCTGCAAATAAAACTGTAATAGTTTGATACTAGGACACTAGATTGTGAAAAAAAGAGCATGAGAATGAGAAAAGTTCTGGGCCATTTTCAAAACTGAACGAATCGAATGTAATAAAAACAATTGAAGAGTTCACTTTCGAACTATGCTGAGGAGAAAAAGTGGAAACGGAAAGTCCTCTAACGAAAGGGATCAGTGAATTAGAAGTGAAGATTTAAATTACATCTAAAATTAGATAAACAAAAAGCAGATATTTTATGGAGGGAAAGAGAAAGGAGGGGGAGAGCAAAAGGGAAGAGAGTTTGTGTTATTGTCAGATATGTGCAGTGGCAGTACCACCAACACTGGTATTTGCGATTTTGTTGCACGCGTACAGTACGCAAATTACGCTACGTCGCATCAGGTTGCCCGAAGAGTTTCACCAGTATCGATAAAATGCGCGCGCATGTTCTACGGTATACACGAGAATCAGTGACTAATGCAACCTTTAATAGCATTAAAAGCAGCATCGCATTTCTTAGCATTTTGCTCTATTTGTAACTTTATTCCCTATCGTCCACCGTTCATGGACAGCTGTGAACTCGTCCTTGTGGAACTGCAACGAAACCACTGCCCCTCGGTCAATACTCGTGACCTGGATGCGCGAGCGCGTTTTACCGGGATTTTAGTTTTTACCAGGGAGTTTTACCAGGGTTGCGGGGAGCGTTAGATTGTTTTATTAATATAGCCATATCACTGTACTGTAATATGCTTGGTTTTACTCTGCATAGAAAATAAGTAGAATGCAAAATTACTGATTTGTGCAAGTCTTATAATCAATTTTTTTAAAGGGTATGTTTTCCGGAGGCACAATCTTCTTTAGCCGAGCTCTCATTATAAGATTTACGAAGAAAAAACCCAAGTGAATGCAAGGACTAACCGAATCATGGACGTAAGCACCGGATCAAAGCACACTTTACGATATGCAATCACACGCACACATGGGAAGTACTTCACCAAGTGCTAAAAGAAATTATGCGTTTTAAACCACCTGAAACTGTGCTTGGAGGAAAAACGGCCGATGACCTTGCCGAGTTCTAAGTCTACTTCAGTATAGCCCATTCCACACCCATTGAATTCGAATGATTCTATTGTGTTGAAGCAGGGACAGGAAATTTCGGAGATCTTCAAGAAGAAATATTAGATATGCACTGTACTCATCACAAGCATTTTTTTTTTTTTTTTTGTAGATAAAAGTCAGGTTCAGTAAAACATTTTGTCAGCGCAAAAGATTTACGAACATGATATTTGTACACGACTATACCTTTGAAAGAGTGAGGTGCGTCAGAACAGGACACTTGCTCAAAATAATCGACAAGTGGCTATCAAGTCGAATGAAAGCGAATATTCGGATACATCTGAAAAGAGAAGAAATATTACTTCAAAATGGCTTTAAATCGAGTTGTTTCAATACGGTACTATTCGTTTTGCATTTGAGAAGTGAGAGGAAGGAGGCTCCTCACGATAAATCATGTCATAAGTTGAGCAACACCTACGGACGTATTCAGAATTTGAGGGAATCTTATGATAGTCTCTACGACGCTTTTCATTAGTGTTCAATGTCCCTTACAATCAGAGATACAAGGTACACCTTTGTTTCCAGGAACATTCTACTCTTACCTGCTTAACGAAGCAAAAGAAAAGAAATCCAAAGGGTACATATTTACATAGGTCTTTTTTTAGGTTACCTCAAGTTTTGTGAACACTTAGGAAGCCATGTCTCCAGCAACTGAGCCACATACTGTGCTTCTTCGTCTGGATTCTAAAAACTGGAACCCTAGAACTCATTCCAAATGAAGGAGAAATAAGAAACAAGATTGTAAAGTGAAAAAGTGGAGTCCAAAAATAGCAATAACCAACGTTCCGTCTTCGCTTTTGTTTGACAAACTCCACAGACCCTATGTTCAGTTCAAAAATCCTAAACATAGATTAGAGAAATCCCATAATTACAAATAAATATTACTGAGAAGCTATTAAGTGAAGAAAAACACCTTACTTGTCCACAAATTCCCCCAAAACCTGTACCACTTTCCATGCAAACTTGTAGTCTGACATTTGAAGAACACATCGTTCCCATTCTCTTACAGAAAAGTTTATTCGACAACGAAACAGTAGAAGTTTCAGAGTAGGCTATAAGAACTAAGGTTTGATACGAACAATAAAGCAAATTGGCATGCTAGATGAGGTGATGAGCAAGAAAGCGATCCAGAACTCACGAGAATAGTCGAGATCTGACTTTCAGTACAGCAGTCAATCTTGATCATAAGATTTATTCTGTGCGTACACGTATGTTGGGCATTGAGAGCTTTCACTGCTTCCGTCAAAGAGACGTCTTGAAAGTCTGAAAAGTTAAAGCGAAAACGTGTAGCTCTAAAATGAAAAATACTCAAAGGTCACTTTCTGCCTATTCGAGATACGAGGTTTCCACAGCGATCGTCATAAAAATGGATGTGTAGAGGCGGTCCATACTCTTTGCATAACGAACCAAAATCGACATCGGTTTCAAGGGGAACCTCCACTGTAGCCCAAGGGTATAACCTAAAATGATCATATGATCACACTGGTCCACCAAATTTCTACGGAATGAAGAAATACAAGTGTGACATCAAAACAAAGGGGAATTTATGGATTATCGCGAAAGTATTCGACTGAACTGCAACGGTTTGCCTGGTCGACGTACTCCTTCTTCTCTGCTATTCTCAGCACGCTGAGCAAATTGAACACATTTAGCACCGAATATAGGTGACGTTTGTATTGTAAATCATATCATGGATCACAGAAGGACAAAAAATAACACAGATCTCAAGTTAATACCTTTTCCCAAGCTTACTGAGCAAAATGAGAGATTCTTCTTCAGTTAGATGGACGTCAGTGCTTGCAGATTACGAAAAAAACTTGATCCAGACGTGGAATGATCGCATAATTACACTCTAACGGCAGTACAGTACCAATCGTCATCCAGCATAGTCCTTGCGAATATAATTGCCTATTTAAAGTTGTTTAACCCAACAAATCTCTAATAAATTAGTGCAAAACGTAAAAGGATCCTTCCGAAAGGAAAAAAAAAAGATGAAAAAATTGAAGATTAGTGTGAAGTGTGTGAACTCAATGAGTATCAACATCAACATCATTATCAATGATGATGATAGATCTGCACGTAAAAAATCTCCGCAACATTTTCAAATACCTATGACGCTTCTCATAGGTATTATATATATTCATATATTGGACGAAAAAGTGACAAACGTACGACTGTCTAAGGTCAGGAGAATTCAAACTACACGGCGGCATCTCCAGATCGCTGTCAGTGGTGTAATTTGAAGAGCACGCAGTTTCCGTGGTGGAGGTATCGTGAAGGGAACTCATTTCCTTCCGTTGCTCTAACCCTGTAATACCTCGATTACTCGAAATGTTCAGAAAAAAGGCTTCAAAACTTCAAATGCACCGTCATAACGGGTAGCTGTGTAAGAAGATGAGGAGAATAACACAAATAAACACCACAAAGTTATGACAAGTGAAGTAAAATGTAGCTAGGGGAGCACTCAGTGGCGTCCTTATTTCTCGAAGTAAATAATGAAACCAATCGCGGCCCTAAGACCTATGGATTAGTCTTAGAGGATTTATGACATGTAAACTAAACCTATTAAGAAAAAAAGTAAGTTAGAACGTCAAGAAATAAGGGCGCCACCGAGTGCTCCCCCCCAACTACATTTTTCCCTAAAAAGTACACAATGAGATTATCTCAAGGCGGAAATTCCAGAGAAAGATCCACTCGTTCCGTACATGCATTCAAATTGCGCCTCCAACGGATCTACAGTACACGTATGTGGGACGGGACCCTCGCCCAGCTCTCATGTCGTAGAAATTTGCGTGCCAATTTACTTGTAGGGTTTGCTAGCGTCTCGAAATGGGACGATTAGGACGTAAAGGAGTCAAAAAGGTCGCTAGTAACCGGGAAATGAATGAAACTTCAGGAAATGGGTGACACCTGAGTTGGAAAGTTACTATCAGTCGACGAGGATACGTCCGCAGATTTCTTCGAACGGAAGCACGGTATAGTCGAGTCAAAACGACATGAAGCGCGGACAGTTGCGTAAACGGCTGCGCTCGAAGCGGTGCGGTGGAGACAGCGGTTAGAGTCGAGGTGGGAACATGGCGAACTGCAGAGATGGTGGCGGCAGTGAGGGTCCTCGCACGGTTCCAACCGCTACGCTTCACCGCGCCGCATTGGACGCAGCGGTCCATGCTTCATGTCGTTTTGTCGACCCAACTATATGTAACTGCTTACGCAATATTGCACCATGAACAAAAGTGCTTGGGCTGAGCTGTGCAGGTGCTGCCGTCACAAACTCTGCATGATTATTCATTCCCCTTTGTTTTCTCACAGTATACATCACAACATTAGTAATTATTTATGTGATAGTAAGAGTTAGTATTCATTGTTTCGTTTCGTATTAAAACTATTCGTTTCGCTTCGTATTAAAACTTGCTGGGTTCTTTTCACCTCTTTTTATCTTCCAGGCAAGACCTGATCCTTCTTAGTGCATTTAAGTAGGAATGATGTAATACTACGGTAGTGCAAGACTGTCCTCCAGAAAGAGAGGTAGGAAGGTTTTCTGATTTGCAAGATCTAATAAGGTTCTTTTCAGAGCACTTTCTTTAATTCACTATTTCGTGCGTTTTATATCACTTTTTCCTCAATAATTTTCTTTTCTGGATCCATTCTTTTTTCTCGTTCAGTTTCAAACATTGAAGTTTACTCTTCAGTTTCATATAAAAAGAAATCGCGAACACTTTTCGGTCATTTTACTCTTTTTTGCTGTGCGCTTGTTACGAAGAAAACGTCGATGACCTTGCGGATTTTTGTCATGCGTTAGGATCTGATATCTGGACTATTCTTATATGTTGTTTTATTTTTTATTTGTTATTGTAGATTGTTTTCATTTGTAGTTATTTGTTTGTTGTCTTTTATTGCTATACAAACATTTGTCGGTTCTTAACATAATGACTATCGGTTTCTAATTTTCCTTGATCCAGAGCTATTTTTGATCTCACGCAAACGAGTGTGGGTCGCGTTATTACCATTGGCGCTACTCCTTTATCAGCTCTTTCTTCATGTTTTGTTAATTTTTAGATCTCCATCTCTTTTTTTTCGTCAAACACCGTTCGAATAGGTTTACGTACGTATTCACGTATTGTTTCAAACGTTTAATTGCGTACGATCCACCAGTGAGACGTGTTGTTGTTGTAAATTTGTGGTTGTAATGTTATAATGTGTAGCATTCCGCTATTGTTGGATAGTAGTTCTTCATATTGTGGTAGTTTTTTTCTACCTCTTTTTTTCGTCAAACACCGTTCGAATAGGATTACGTACGTATTTACGTATAGTTTCAAACGTTTAATAGCATACGATCCACCACGGGGATTTGTTGTTGTCAGTATGTTGAAATGTTATAATATTTAGCTGTTTACAATAGTTAGCTAGTAGTATTTGTTGATTTTCATTCCTCTAAGTCTGTGTATAGGTTATGAGGGCCATCGAATGGTCACATCTAATCCGATAAGCCTTATACGCTGCCGTTTCGGGTCGGGTTTGCCATTGGCTTTGCGTACGTCTCATATTTCATAGGATTAATCAACATGACTCCAATCTCAGCGGACAAATGATATTTTCGAATCTTTCAACTTTCTTCAGAGTTTTAGATCGATTTAAATTTTCCAGACTTTTCCGACACATGAAAAATTTATAAATAAAAATTATAAAATAGTGAATTTATTTTATTTTCACCTTGACCATTTGTAAGTATAGAATTTACGATTTCGAACATGTTTTCATGTGAAATTATAACTGAAACTCATGTGAAATTATCATTTAGTTGGTATTAAGCGAGCAATGCATGTAATTATTGTGTTTACAGTACTAAAGGACAGTGAACTACGGTATAGTTGGGTCAAAAAGCCATGAAGCGCGGCGTATCTGTGTATGCGCTCGAAATGGAGCGGTGAAGGCAGTAGTTGGGACCGAGGTGGGACTGTCGCAAAGTGTAGCGTTGGATGCTGCCAGCAACGGTTCCAGTGCGCTCCTTACCGCTACGTTCCACCGCACCGCTTCGAGAGAAGCCGCCTACGCAATTGCACCGTGCTTCATGTCATTTTATCCCTAATATACTTGAGCGCATCATTTATGGTATAAATCGAGCACTACATGTAACTGGTGTGTTTACAGTACTTAAGAACTGTAGGCAACGGTATTTGAGCGATACTTCTACACCACACTAAAAGTATCAAATAACAGCTAAGTTTTAAAGTATCTGACCTGCAAGATCCTGAAATTTGATCTTCCTCTAGAAAAATTAGATCATTTAGTCATCTTGGGACCTAGTAGTGTGGTGAAAAAGTTGAAAATCATCTGTTTCATTCATCAGAGTACATCAAACTTTATCCTATCCTCTTAACTATGGGAAGAGTTTTGGAATTTGACTGAATTATTGTTTTAATGACCTACAGTTAGTTCAATAATGATTTCACTTATTAGAGTTAGTTTAAAAAAATGATCTTCACTTCGGCTCAATTTTTGAGGTGGCACATTTTTTCTTAGAAAGTATGCTCTGAGAAATAATAATATAATACCAATACTAATACTAGTACTACATAGTACTAATACTAATACTAATACTAATACTAATACTAATACTAATACTAATACTAATACTAATACTAATATTAGCATTAGCAGTAATAATAATAACAATAACAACTACAATAATAATAACTATAACAATAGCCGTAACTATGACTATAATTATATCTGTAATAATATTAATAATAAAATAACTATAAGAATAATAACTACAATAGTAATAATAATAATAATAATAATAATAATAATAATAATAATAGTAATAATAATAATAATAATAATAATAAAAGTAGGGCTTGGATAAAAGAGAAATAGATGTCCAGTATTGTCAACTCCATACATTCTGGATATGTCGCCACTCTAACTCGTATACGTCAGTAACCAAGCCAATTAGTAAGCTTTCAAGGGGTTGTGGGACTCGTACACGTTGAAATAGGCTAACTAAGTACGAATAGATGCAGCAATTCCACAACCATTTAATTAATGTGTTGCTTATAACCTTTGAAATGAGTATGAATAGAAATAAAGTGAGAGTGAAGGACCTGGTATGGAAAAAGAGGGGAAAAAAGATATTCTTACGAAAATTTCCTCATTTTTTCCACGTTTGTATTGTGAGTCTTTTTATTTACACGTTAATATTCTGCACTAATTTCGGATCAGATAACAACTTTGTGGTTTTTCTTCCAGTGTAGACGTGAATCTACAGAGAATATCCAGTAAATCACCAGCTCAACTCTAAAGAATTGCACAGGTGGTTTCTTCTGAAATCATGCGATCACAAGGTACAGCTCGAGATCCCTGCAGACGATTCCCAGACCCTTCCTTTATCTGCTTCAGGATGGTACAGAGAAATACTCAAAGCTTGGTTGTTTCCTGTAATCCCTGCTTCAGGGTGTAGTATTTAGGAATTGTAGCGAGAATCTGGAATTCCCGTTATAAATCTAGGAATTAAGGGCTTCATGGGCACTAAAGGTCTCAGCTCGCCCAACAGCGATACTTCTTTCATTTACTTCCTAGCAAAACAACAAATAACAAGTAAACACTGAGGCCTCAGCTTTGAGTAGGAAACAAAAAATAAACAGATTGCATTACAAGCTCATTTTTCAGAAAACTCAAAATTTGAAAGTGTTTTCCTTTGAGAATTCAACAATTCCTAGTCTAACCCCATTCTTAAATGTTTATAATGAGAAGTGTGAATTATATAAGGGATAAAGTAAAAAAATTCGTATTTAATACTATTTAATTCAATCTAATTTGATATTATCAGGTGTAAAAGGTTGGTTTTGGTTGGTTCCATCAGGTACCTTGCAAAATTTTTCAACCTTATATGTGTAAAGAGTTGTCTCGTTGGCTCAACTGGTGCCTTGAGTGTACCTGATTCGTGATAACATCTTCCATTTATTATTCATAAGCCTGTTATTATAAAGCATGATATTCTCTATTTATATTTATTTACTTATTATTATTATTGTTTGTGTTTATTTTGTAATTATTTTTTGCACCACTTTTTATTTCTGTTTTTTTTTTCCGCACTATTTCTGACATCCTTGGAAACGGTGTAGTTTTCGAACACTACATACTACTGAGTTAAAGAATCTAATATCGATAATTTCCTAGAACTCACCCTTTAATCCTTAGAGTTTATGCTAAATGTAAAGCAATGTTTATAACGACAAGCTTTTCTTGAATAAAGCTAATAATATGGTTGTGGGTCGTGGCGAGACCTACTTAACTACATACGTGGTACTAGTGCCGAACTCGCATGCATCAATGTCTAGACATAGATCACACGGTAATGAACGATTTCTATACGAACATTTGTCTCCAGAGCCAACGGCTGGCTCCACGATTCCTGAACGGTCCCTGAATAATGTGGCAAATATATTAAGGCTACAAATATCTAAGTACTCCAGCGGAATACCCACATATCTATATTTTTATTGTCCGCTGCACATTGTCTGCAGCAAAACTGCACTTTTTTTTGTTTTTGTGAACTTTTCGACTTTTCTTCATGACTTCAAGCAGCTCTCATCGCATGAAACATTTTAATCTGTGTGTAAAATTCTTGTGCGTCAAATGTCACCACTTCGAACTCTTCGACTCGTGAGTGCTTGATAATGGGAAGTTCAGTGAACTAGTGAATTCGTCACCTATGGGAAAAAGAAATAATTGTTGATAGGTATTCTGGAGAGAATTTTTTTTTGAGAGGTTTTATATTTCTGGAGAGAGTTTTTTCTTTGACGATGATGATCCTTTTTTTCGCAATTTTCTTGTTTATCCCTTCAAATTGCCAACAGTTATGGCACACACTTCTTTAAATTGGAAAAAAAAATTAAGGTTTTGTTCTTGCTTCAGAATTGGTGGAAGAAATTCCTCTGTTCTACACTTCGAGGATTGTTTACATTTTTGTTTATTTGTTCCATTATTATTATTGATAAGATTTTTTATTTTTGAAACTCGGAGCTTTTCTAAACATCCTCGGCCGTCGGCGGTATCCGGATTGAATGACGACATTTTCTAAATTAGTTTATGCATAATTAATTTCTCTCTTTCAAGGAGTGCGGAAAATTTCTCGACTAGAAATGGAAGAAAATTCTTATACATAACAGATCTACATACACGTCAGAGGAAATTTCAGCAGAAATCAAAATTTCAATTTTAGTTAAGTTTCTTTTTTTGGAGTTAATAAAAAAAGACCTTGGATCAATAGAAGAAATTTAATCAGAATTCAAAACTTGAATGTTGGTTAACTTCTTTTTTTTAGCAGTTTTATCTTTTTTTTCTGCTATTTTTTGCCCCTTGACTCTATTTTTTCTTTCGCTGATCAATTAAAAATCGCGGAAAAAAGCCGTTAAATTTACTTGAAAATAGGTTATTTGAGAGGTTCTAAAAGTAACTTTATTCTAAAAGTTGTACAATCAAAGCAGTAGATGGCAGTGTTAGTGGCTGTAGTGGCTGTAATATCCATAAATTTTTTTTTCTTATTAACAAAATGTCAGCTTATTCTCAGGAGAGAATATGATTGCCAGATTACATTTACCTTTTGCAAAAACATGACATTTGCCGTGATGTGGGATAATTGCTCGAGCGACACTGCCAGGTAAACCTTGTTAGTACTAAATCAATTGAATTATAATAGAAGTCAGCTGGAATACAGTTACAGTACGGTACGAATGAAGTAAATCGGTTACGGTAACTGTCACGGTAGTCAACGTTTCTGCAATTTTACTTCAACTCATTGATGACAGCCGTTACCAGTGGTTATTTTTCATGATTTTCTTTTCTAAATTTTTCTAATCCTTTTTTTTAAATGAAATTCTTCTCATTTCTCTTTCTGAAAAGTTTTTTTGTACTTAATAGGTTTATAATTCTAATATTTCTTCTTAATAGGGTTAATTATCTATTATTTTATATTTATTATTCACCATATTTATTATTATATTTATTATTTTTTATTATATTTATTATTTTCTTGTTTAACTATCACTCTTAAAAGTCGATAGGCGTCAGATGCTCAAACAAAAGCTGTGTTGTCGTCAATGGGTCAAGTGACGTGCTTCGCAATGGCGGTATGGCTGCTGAAATTTAAAATAAAAATAGAATGAGGAAGCATTAGAAAAATGGAAAAAATAGGATTAAAGCTGAGGTTGTTTTTTGGTTCCTTGTAGGAGAAAATTTCAAAGAAATTCTTGTCCCTTGTCCATACTACTGAAGGAAAAATTTAAAAAATGGAATGATGAAGCATTAGAAAAAAATATAAAATTGAGGCTGAGTCAGTTATTTGGTTCCTTATGGGACAGAATTTCAAAAAAAATTATTGCCCCTCGTCCCCACTACTGAAGGAAACAATGAAATATTCTCTTGTTTCTCTGCCACTGTTCTTCTTTTTTAATGCAAACTTTTTGTTCCTAAAGGGTTTTTTTTTTCCCAGGATTCCCCCTAGATTTCTTTGTTGAGGTGATCCACGAGGAACACCCGATGATAATCCACGATTTTCATAGAGCGGCTGAGTCGCTAAGCTGCAGCCACGGCATGGGCGGATCGGCAAAGGTCGGTGGCTCATCGTTTGATATGTGATACGTCTGTAGAAACAGCTCCACCTCGTAACCTCATAGCAACGCGCCGGTCTATGAGGCTGAAGAGATCGTGTTACCCTCACATATACACACACGTAATTGATTTAACCTCATAATGGCGACATCTCAAGAGCAGACCAGACCAGAAGGCGTGGCCGTAAGCGGGCGACGACGTTTCGGCCCACCTCGTCTGTGGTGTTCTCGGCCCGCGTAGCACGGCGATATTGCTGGATAGGCGTGTCGTGCGTGAGGAAACGTCGCTTCTTTCTGATCTTCAGCCTCATCCCTGAAAAAATTTCGGGAATTAATTTCTGGATTTTGAAAATTTGGTTCTTGTTTTCTTTTCTTCGGGATTTCTTCGCACTAATTGATCCTACAATTGATTTAATCGCACATAATTCTTCTTTTCCTTTCCTTTCCTCCCAGTTTTTTTCCGATGTTAAAATGACTGTCTTATCTCTTGCACTTTCTCTTTTTTTGCTATTTTTTTCCAGAAAATTTTTATTGTTTCTGTCCTTGTCGTCGTTGTTCTTATGTTTGTGGAAATTTTTATTTACTCCACCTGGATATTTTGGTCTTTCGGGATTTCGGAAATTTTGGGGATTAATTTTTGGATTTTGTAAACTTTGTTCTTGTTGAGGGATTTCTTCGCACTAATTGATCCAATAATTAATTTAATCACACATAATTCTACTTTTCCTTTCCTTTCCTCCCTAGTTTTTTTTTTCTGATGTTGAAATGATTGTCTTGTCTCTTGCACTTTCTCTTTTTTCACTATTTTCTTCTAGAAAATTTTCATTGTTTCTGTTTTCGTCGTCATTGTCCCTATTTTTGTTAAAATTTTTCCAGTTTTCATGTATTTTCCTCAATTTTTCGCAAAAAATCCAAGTTCACATAAGGATTGCGTCGTGAATTTCAGTCCAAACATCGCCCGACATGCCTCCACTTGATTATTCATTCTCATCCTATTGATACTCAACGTCCAACAACGGGGGAATGTTGACATGGTCCTGATGAATACTCTCGCCACGCTTCCACTATATTTTCTTCTGATGTTTTCATCAATTTCTTCCGAGTCTACGACTAATTATTCGTCTCCAGACTCTCCAATTATTCCATCGAATCCACGATCAAATTCACGGGCTCGAATTCGGAACCATGGATCTTCTCAGTATAGTATATACGCTGGGAATCGATCCAGCTGTCGTTTTAACTCTTCCACAATCCCTTGCGAGTGTATGTTTGAAGTGTCGGACAGCTATGTGCTTGAGGAGAACGGCATACGAATAGGAATGTTCTCGGTTGGACCGCCGGATATCGAGATCCGTGTGCCGCAAACACACCACATGCTCCACGAATTAAACGTGCAAATCGTGCCGAAATTATGCTTAGCGGAGAAATTCACCGTGAATCTCCTCTATCGACCGATAGATGTTCTTCCTGATGAGAGGTGGATCGTTATTGCAACATCTTTCGTTGTCTTCCACACGGAATCGGTTCAAATCACTTTTCCTTGTGAAAATTTTACAAACGCTGGCCTATACAGAGTTGATCTAGTCAATTCTCAAGGATTTGAGATCCAGGTACGTCCTAAGCGTCTTCTTAATTTTACTCTTGATTTTCTTACGCACTTGAAATGACCTCAAGGATTTAAAAAATTGGATAAAAACTTACGTTCTCCTTTCCAGGGCCTTGAAATTCACCAAGTGCTCTAAAATAGTTTATTTTGGTTCAATTCCTCTGCGAATCACTTGGAAAGTATAAAAATTCTTCTAAAATTTTTTCTAAGATGTTGTTAATCTATCATCCATTATATAATTAAAGACTCAGAGCCCACTCCTTGGTTTATTTTTCAGTATTAAAGGGCAAATCTTATGATCTCAGGGAATTTTTGTGGAATTATCAGTTGGATAGGAAGTCGTTTGCTATTTTCTTCTCATTTTATGGTTCCTGCACACCTTGGGGAAATGTAGAGAAGTGTCAAGCATTTAAAATGAAGAATTACCTCTAGTTTTATTTTAAAAGCCACCAAAATTCAAGAAAAAATTCCTAAAAGACAAAAAGAAATGTTAGAATATTAGAAATAATAATAAATAAAATAAAAGGACAACTTTATAATGACTTTTAAGGTGAATAACTTTATCCCTTAAGAAATAAAATATTGGAAATAATAGAAAATTCAAAAAAAGAAGTATAGATTTCAATTCTTTGGGCAATCTCATCATCCTTTACAATTTTTTTCGAGATATCCATGCAGTTTCTCTTTCCTAGCATGAGTACAGTTTCGATTTATAGTAATTTTTTTCTAACTTTCGAGTTCTTTTCCTCGTTTTACTTTCCGTGGTCAAAATCGAGCTTCATCGAGCCGACGTGGCGATTTCTATGGCACTTGATGGCGAAAGGAATTGCCGGGGGTAGTATCCCCGGGGAGGGGGCAGATAATTACATTCGCTACGGTTCTAAATAAGCCGATACGGAAACGATAGTTTGGCTAAGCTAAATCAGATGAATGAATGAATGAATGAATGAATGAATGAATGTGTGTGGTTTCATTTCAGGGTAAGCAATGGATTTTGGTGAACGATACGTCGGGTGTATCGCTTGAACTGCGTAACGATAGCATATTTCCACATTGTACAAAAGATTTTTTGATACGATGGAATACGGTGAAATGTGACGCAGCTCGCCTCAGCTATCGTTTACGTGTTCTGGCAATTCCGGAAGGAAGCAACAATCAGGAACATCGGTCACATTACATAGGTGAGTACGGATTCTTATGGATCAATTGTGGAATTCTTTAGTTTAGTTTTGTTCTAATTCCTTACCTTTAAGCCATAATATTAATGTCCTTAGAGCTGTTCAAAGCACTGTCACACCAAGGATTTGTTTTGAGCATTAAATTAACCGCTAAAGTGTTGGAAAAGTAGTAGCAGTTGTCCATATTTCGCGATTTTCGGTCATTTCAAAGCATCCGCAAATAGCGATCGCAGCAACACGACGATAAATTGTCTCTCTAAACCAAGTTTCAAGGATGCTCCAACGAAAATAACTTTTTCTCTTTATCAGTGGAAAACATCGCCGCAATTCGACGGCAACATGCTTAGAGCGGTTTAAAGAAATTCGATCAGAACATAATAGACGTTGAAAGAAAACAAAGATAGAGACATCCACAGCAACCATGGAACCTTTATCTTTTAAAAAATTCAGTTACAAATATATTTTTTTATAATAAATAGAAGATAGAAGATAGAAGATAAGTCACAGATCAATAATAAATGATTTTTGGAAATGTCAAAACTTGGCAGTACTCCAAACACTGCTTTATAATGTAATAGTAAGTAATTTCTAAGCTAGGTACATAATTCCTTATTTCTTATAGAATTTTTCTTATTCGCAAAGATGAAGCAGAGGAATATCATAAAAATGGAAATGTTTTACAAAAATGATATTTTTTTTTTACTTTGTTCGTAATCTTGGTGGAAATTTTGAAATAGGATTAATTCCATCGTAAATAACTCCTTATTTTCTATGGATTTTTTTTTATTCGCAAAGATCAAGCAGGAGAATATTATAAAAATGGAGTTCTTAAAAATGATACATACATACTCTCCTTCTTATTCATTTGTTTGGCGGAAAAGTTGAAATTGCATTAGTTTAATTCATTCCTTGTGTTTTCTATTGAGAATTCGTATATTTATCATAAATCTTTTCTTCTATTTCGAATTTAAGTTGCAGATGTATTTTAAGGATAAAGCTAGGGCTGAATACACCTAAAAATATACCTCAGATCGACACCGATTGAATTCCTTTTTCTCATTCTTCTGTTTCTTCTGAGAAATGAGGAAAATTTCATTGTTCATCTATACATATGCTCTTTTTTTTTCGGTGCAAGCTCATTATAAGCATAGTGACTGAATGAATCGGCAGGGATATAAAAACAAATAATAAAAAACAAGAATATATAGTATATGTTTGCAAAGAGCGCAATGAGATTATCTAACAACATTTTTTTTCTTTTTTTTTCCATTCTTTAGATACCCACATTTCCGATTTTATTCGTGGATGTTTCCCCTGGGCGCTCACACTTGATGTTTTTTATCGCTTTCGTTCCTTGCAGTTGCTATATTGCGCTAATTCCGTAGTTTTTAGAATGGGCAGGGATCTGTTTCCGCTTATTCATAGTTATTCCTTCCCGAAATCCTTCTTTTCTGATATTCCTCCTTTTTGATCGCTCATATGTGTTTTTTTTTTCTTGACCACCTTCAGTATCTGTTCTTGAGCAACGATCAATCGAAATGAAATCTCTGGTCTTCTTTTTGGGAAATTCTAAACATTATAACTGTTATTTCAGAACTTTTCATTTTTTAGAACTCTGCCAAAGAAAATCCCCGAATTTGCCTCCTATATTTGGAAAAATCTGAATTTGTTTATTAATTGTAGGAATCAGTTGAAAACTTCATTCTTGTTGAGGAATTTCCTCGCTTAGAGTGATTTTTTGTGATTCTTGCTTTTTTTCCATACTTTCCAAGATCTTTTTTTCTCTTTCTTCGTTAAAGTGATGATGTCTCTAACTGTCTGCTGCCTCTTCTCTCTATTTTTTCACAATGTGTGGTGAGCGCAGGTCACTGAACTCTTGAAGATCTGTGAAAGGAAACACGTTCGTTTTTTTTCCTTGGTTTTATAAATTTTTTAAAGTTTTTTCTTATTATTGTTAAAGCGTTCGATTATCTTCTATGTGTTCTTTCTCATTCACCATATCCACTGCACTAACTTTTTCTGACTACTCTTGCTTCTCAACGACATTTATTATTTTTAAAGCATTAATTCTCGGTGGGTTTTACTCAATGGACACTTAAACCTTCTTTGCGTATGGATCCGATCCAGAAGTGGACACTCACCGCTGGAACGAGCTGAGCTTCTTGCGTTTATAATTAATGTAAACTTCCCAGCTCAGTACATGCACGTGACAGCAATCCACAGCTAAGGAATTTTGCGAAAAATGAGAAGATTTGACCTCTATGCCTTACGTGTGCAAGGTAGTAAGTGTACAACAGTGGCTATATTTCTTGCTATTTTATATTTTATCACACTATCGTAACATCTACGTACTTTTCGACGCTAAAATAGACGAAAAAAAAAATGCAGGCGAAGGGGATCCATTAGATATTCTGTACATGAATTTGACCTGGTAATCAATATCTGTGTATCTATTTGTGAGGAACCGCCAGCGACGTGGCTACCACTGTTACTGCAGAAATGCCTGAATTTTTTTTCCAGTTATTATTATGCTATGAGACAGTATGCAGCTTATTTGCTGCTAGATTTACCTCACAAATGGAGCTCAATGTTTCCATCGTAATTTTAAAAAATGGAAATTTCTTTTGAATTTTGTTTTCTACATTTTTTTCCGATCTCATGTAAATTGCATCACATCTTTGTCATGTTCAACACATTTTAATACATTTTATTGACTGTGTTGTACACGTATAAGGCATCAATTCTATTAAGAAAGATTATTAATGAAATAAAATTATTAATAAGAAGATGTGTGATGCGAATTACAGATGTATTTTTACTTAGAACACTAAAAGTACTTCTAAAGTTCTTCGAAGTAAAAGTACTTGTCAGTAGAGAAAATGTGTAGGTTTCGTATCCGTATAGATTTTAGCTTCATCAAAAAAATTGAATGACTGCTTGTTCACGAAAATGTTGCCGCACGTTATGTGGAAAAACTTTCCCATTTTTTTTTGCTGTGGCAGTTAGTAATAATAAGTTAATTGTAATTAGGATTTTATTTCGAAAAATAAATATTCTCTGGATCTCTAAAGACTAGCTACATATGCCATGGAGATGCTTTTATTTCTGTTTTTTCTCCTTCTTTTCCAGAGTTCCAAGCTTTCTAAAGGTTCGAAATCATAATCATAGTTTTTCAAACACGAAGGTCTGGACATGAGTCTAGTCTATCTCTAACCTCACAAAGAAGCTCAGAGTTTAGTCGAATCATCGATATACATCGCAAATAACGGAGCATTCTTTTTCTTTTCTTTTCCTCTCTTTCTTGCTCTCTTCCTATGTGTTATAAGCTTTTTTTTCAGAAGAGATCGATATACCTCGTGGACAATCATCGTTGAGTATAGGATGTTCACAATTCGATATATTCTATGTGAAATATTGTTTCGAATTGGTTTCCGTGGATCTGAGGTCATCGGTTTTTCATTTATGGAAATCAACGTGTGTAAACACAGAGCCGGGTAAGTTCTTCATAATAATCTTTTGCATTTCGCTACTTTTTGCCAGATTCATCATAACCTTTTCCAATTTCTGCAAAAAAAACCTACTATTGAATAATTTTGTTTGTGTGTATACATTTGTCTCCACGATGATGATGGCTTTCATGCTTCGATAGCGCTGAATCCTCAATCCTATTCAACCATCCACCACCACCACCACCACCGTTGCCGCCGCCCACTCACTCATAAGGCCAATTCCATATTGGCCTTATGTCATTATATGCGGCAATTACTCATATGAGAGTTCTGCCAACGAGGCTCATACTACTGCTCACTACAAAGCTAATCACGCTACCCGATCACATAATGAGAACGTCTTAGCCTGCTGAGCTGAGCTTAGGGGTGTAGAGGATACGAAAGAAAGATAGAAAATATACGATCATCATATCGACGATTACTTTTTTTTTTGGCAGCTGAGATGAATCATATTTTTCTTGGACGATGTTTATAGTTCAATAGTTTATAGTTTTATTTAGTTCTAAATATCTTGCCTAAATAAATCTATAATAAATATTCAATATATATATATAATAAATAGTCTATATATGACAAATAGTCACTTGTTATTTTTTTATTTTTTTTAAAATATTTTAGTTCATTTTTATAATGTTTACTTATAATATTTTTTACAATGTATTTTAATCAATAATTTCACAATATTATACATTTTTTACAATACCTAGTTAATATTGCCCATGTTCGACTGTCTTTGAATCTTGGCAACGTAGTTTTTAAATTGATTTTTTTTGACGAAATAAAGAAGATCAATACCAATCTTGGCTACAGCTCAGAAAAATCAATTTAAGAACCTAGTTAATAATTTTAATAGTTTTACTCTAACAATAAAATGTAGCATTACAATAATAATTTATTAATTAACAATATTATTTCAAAACTATGTTGTTGGTGAGTATTTATTATATTACAATAATTGTATATATATTTTTTAATATAGGGATAGCTACTAGTTATTATAGTTCGCTGAATCCATGCCCTAGTGGGACTAAATTTACGGATTGTTTCCGATTGAAACCCTCTAAAGTGGTAATTTATGCAATAAGCGCAAAAAAGATTTCATGTATAATTTCTTTTTTTCTCACGAATAAGAATGTTGATAGGTAGATTTAAAACGTTATGGTGGGAATGTTATCGTCGTTGTCGTTTAGCATCCATATACATCAAAAACAGAAACTTACAATACTTTAGGCTTTCAAAAAAGCTTATTTTCTAACCCTTTTTAGATGATATTCGATTTTTTATACATAATTTTTGGGTGCATCACGCTTTTGTAGCGATTACACTGTGCATATGCTGCCAATTACCTATACGTGGACTAAAAATCTCCTTAGATCACATCGGTTCTGATTTGGGACAACTACATAATAGATTTTTTATTCTGATTTGGTCGAAAATTTCCTAAGACTATTTTTTTCGCTTTCTTTGATTTTATTTCTTTTAATTCCTCTAAAATAATGAGCTAGATTCTCGTTTCTTGAAAGAAAATCAAGGGTACCGAACATTTTTGTATGGTTAAAGCGGCAAATTCATAATAAAATCTCAATAACCTGCCTCTTGGAAGCATTCCTTTGCCTACGAACCGCCTACGACAAAAATTAAATTTTTGTACAATGTTGTTCGTATAATATTACTGGTTAGTCGCGCTTAGCAGATGTTTTTTCTCTGATATTTGAGAAATATTTCAATTTTTAGTCTGAATGTTCTGTTGATAAAGTTAGCACAAAAGTTTCAATGTTCCAAGGGAATATACCGTTTTTAAGAGTTCATTGGAATTTGTATTCCCTAAATATTGATTGAATGTTGTAAAACAAAGTAAGTATTATTATTATTATTATTATTATTATTATTATTATTATTATTATTATTATTATTATTATTATTATTATTATTATTATTATTATTATTATTATTATTATTATTATTATTATTATTATTATTATTATTATTATTATTATTATTATTATTATACCAAAGAGGGCAATTATATATTTTTTTATTAAGTGTCAAGTGATCGCATCCGATGATATTTTAGAAGGTGGTTTTATTTTTTTTGCAGGGACACTTTAGCACCTATAATCATGTGTTCGCTACGAGAATCGTAAGTATACGGTAGAATTGTGGGCAATTTCAATCAGTCATTCTATAAGAATGATATGAATGAATGGGAGATGGAAATTATTCGATGAGAAAAAACCACTGATTCTTGCGCTCGTCATTTGTTCTTTTTCCGACCACCTCCGGCTGTTAATTACCCTTCGCGAGCGCGCATGCTCGGGTAATTGCGAAGGAAATCAGTATCGGTTTCTATCGTTTCCGTTGATTATCCAGAATAAGGTGGTGATTTTCCGTGAGAAAATGCTCGGTGTAAATATTAGGCCTTATTAGGATATGGTTCTCTTGCTATTAAAAAAATGAAATAGAAAATATAATATATCAATAATATCTACGTATTATTTTAGTAGTAAATAGCTTAATTAGTTAGCATATTGTAAAACAATCGAAATATTCGATTTTCAGCGAACTTTGGATGCACATGGTAAGATATCGTATTGATTTTTATAAACTGCACAATGTATTGTAAATAATTAAATAAACAAGTAGTAGTTCATTGAAAAATTGTAAATATTGAATTGAAAATTATAGAACAAATAATAATAATAATAAAAATATCGAAAAATGAGAGTATTTCAGACAAGTGGCCGCTTAATGGCTTAGCAAGATGCAGAGATCATGAATTTTATGAAATTATTATATAAAAAAAGATTTATTGACATCGCCGTAAATATTTTCTGCTACTTTCAGTTCTAGCGTTTTCCCCATAATTAAAAAGGGATTCTCATTCAGCAATTCTGTTTTTTTTTTTATTTTTTGTTTTCTATTCTAACTCATCAATCATTATAAATAATTCAAATAGGAAAATATGTTATGCTGAAATGTTACCACACTATTTTCCTCGTTATGTTAGCAACACCATCAAAACCATTGAGTTTGAGTGAAAAACAAGCGGAATGAACCAAAATAATAAAGTTGTCAATAACTGTGTGATGATGATGAGTAAATATCCTAGAAATTAGGCACACACATAATTTTCACAGTGTAATTTTCTGTAATGATGCCTTTGGGATTCTTTTAAAGGTGAGAAGAACTAAATGGGAAAAAACTAGAACTTAATTAATAAAACTAAACTAACTAATCAAAAAAAAAACTTTACACTACTGAATAAATAAATACTAATTAGTATTACTATAATGCTATAATAATAAATACTCTATACCATAATAATAAATACGAATAAACACGAAATGCGAACAAGGAGTTCAAATCGAAGGGGAATATTCAAGCTGGATATTAATTTAAAATGCGTAAAATTAATTTAAAAGACCTGTGACATGCGTAAATTTAATTTAAAATTAATTTTACGCATGTCACAGTTAATCAACGTAACTTTAGGTGGTTCACCTCTTCTCATCCAACGCACGGGATCAACCTAAGACTACTAAATAAATAAATAAAATAATAATGAATACTAATTAATGATTCTACAATTTTACAATGATAGATACTACATAATAATAATAATAATAATAATAATAATAATAATAATAATAATAATAATAATAATAATAATAATAATAATAATAACAATAATAATAATAATAATAATAATAATAATAATAATAATAATAATAATAATAATAATAATAATACGAATTATATTAATTTAGAATTCCCATTTTTCTGACGTTCCTTTCTTTTCTTTTTCTCTTTCCTTTTCTTATTTGATTTTTTTATAAGACGGACTTAGGTTTCGCGTTTTTTCTGAGTTATTGTGAGTCCTTTCCTCGATTCATCGTCCTTGCAATGAGAATATATGTAACATAATAGTATAGCTCTCTATTTTTCATTTTTTTCATTCACAATCCATAAAAAAATACTACTAGAGAGCTGCACTTAGACGACATATAACGTTGATTGCACTTTTCCTTAATTGACATCCACATAGACTGCCCTTTTTCGTCTTTTCCCCTGCAATATTGTTATGTCCGATGTAATTCATCAAAACACTCGAACCCATGGTTAATTTTTGTTGTTTCTGTGGGGGAAAACATGCGTTATTCATTCATCAGATGAGTGCACAGGCGGTTCGGTCGGTCATCACTTAAAATGCGCGAGCAAATGATGGAGGTAATTGTCAATGCTCCATCTGTTCTGCTTGTGGAACAATAAGCGGCTGACCTACACCTTCACAAGGGTAACCATAGGGATGTTACTATGTAAAGTGGAAGAGAGTGCGTATAGCCTCAGTTGAGTCAAAGGGAAGTGTACTTTAGCCACTAAGGAGATTATGTGGAGGAGGATAAAGGATAAAGTTTCTGGCGTTAATCTATCCGCTTAGGACGCATCCAGTATGAAAATGGCGGCTGATGGTTGTTTCCCTTCGGTTTTTTTCTTCTTTTTTATTTGTTACAAACCAATTCTCCGTAATTAAAGATTTTCAATACACATATGAGCTATTTTTGATTTGGTTCCCTGAAAATCAGGTCTATCACCCCTTAAAAATCTGGTGTTAAAGCTTTTGCCTGCACTCACGACTCCCATTCTGAAGGATAAAGGATAAAGTGTATCCGGCGTAAATCAATGTGCTTAGGTTGCGCACCGACGCGTTCGCTTCAATTCAGAATCGTTTGAGGTTTACGATCGTTTGTAATTGGCCTATACAATGACTTCTACAGGCTAGCCGATGTGTTATGTTTATGTTTTTTTCTTATTTATGTTGTTGTATGTTTATTTATCATGTATCTAAAACATCAGCCAATGTTTTTTATTCTCTCAGAGAAAGGAGCGGAGGGGATATTCAAACCAAAAGATTCTGCTTATTCGTCTCGTCAATCTGCGTTTACCTCATCACTTGAATCCAAGTGGATCTGTAGCCGAGAAGAAGAATCTACCGGAAACATTCCGGATATATTTAGAATTTTAGGATTCATAGCATATGTGGTACAGAAAGTCCAATCCATTTATCTACCGTCGAAATCCAGATTTTCAAGAAATTTGAATGAATTAAGTAAAAATTGAATAGTTGAAGTAGAATAATTTAATAGTTTTTTTTTGTAAAAAATTTTTTCGTTAAAAAAAATAAAAAATCTCAAGACTGACCCACACTCTTCCAGATGTACAGGAAGAAAAAAAATTAGTTGACGTACAGCTACAAAATGAAAAAAGTCTATAAATTCTGAAAAAGACTCAGTATCCGAAAAGTAAGTAAGATCCAATTTTTTTATGCGGATTTTTACTTCAAGAACTTATAGTAATTAAGAAGTGATGTGCATTAAATTTCTTTATTTGTGGATAAATACGTCATTTTCAGTTCTTCCAAGCAGTTTTCGCATTATAAGCAATAAACTAAGCATTAGCTCACTATTTCTACCGTATCGGTTACAGGAAATTTTTGAGAACTCATTTCCTTCTCTTGATTGATCTTTACTGTTCATTCCTATCATTCTTCTATCAATCATCTACGATGTTCCGTATTTCGTAAATTGACGGATTTTGATGGATGTTTCATGTCCTCTGTCAAATGTCAAATATCTGACACTATTAATTGACTGCACATGGCAGCATATGCTCTTATTTGGTGTTCGGATAGGAGTTCGAAGAGGATAATGAATAGAACTTGTAATTCATACACATAAAACACTTCTCTACATAAAAAAAACGAATTAATTTTGACAGATTTGCTTGAGCAGTAACCAGAACTGAAGAACTCAGAAATTGTTGCATGACCTGTCGCGGACTTTACATCGTTTCTTTAAAAAGTGCATAAGATTGCCTCACTCTCCTTTAAAAAAAAATTGCAGCGGAAACTCTCAGAAAAGGCTTTTTTTTCAAGAAGTGAGTGACTTTTTCGGCTGCATTAGTGCAAATCTGGAAGCTGACTAAAAGCTCTGCGATTTTGATGACTAAATACTCTTCGAGCAGATTGTTACGAGCTGTCACTGACTATTGATGGCACTGAAGTTAACAATGAACAACAGTAAACAGTAAACAGTACGATAAATACTACAAATAGAAATGTAAACAATGAACAATATTACAAATATAAATAAAAAAGTAGTAATTCATAGACAAAAGCGAATTCATTCTCCTTCAACGAATTCTAGGAATTTAAAACAAAAATGAGGTGACTATCGCTAAATAGATGAATTCTTTGTGAGGTTTTATATTTTCATGATTGTCTTCCGAGCGATTCTTAAAAAAATTTTCCGTCATGTGTTTTGCAATCCATAATCCATTATAAATCTTATAATCTTATAAATTTAGTAAATAAATCTTGTGAAATATTTTTACGGAATATAAATTTAAAATCCATTCTCCCCATAGCAATTCATATTTCAGCTCCTGTCATAAATGCGACCTGGGGAAGTTGGTCCGCTTGGTCGGAATGTTCAGCCACTTGCGGTGAATCTATTCAGAAACGTTATCGTTTTTGCGAAAATCCCGAGCCGAAACGAGGAGTGGATTGTGTCGGAGAAATGACTGAGACTCGAACGTGCGTGGTACCGGATTGTTTAAGTAAGAAAATCCTTTCTGTTATGGATTCAATGTGAAAATTTCTCATATAACTATTTTATAAACGATTTCTAGCACTCATCAAGTCTCATGGAATGTTAACGAATTGTTCTTGTGGATGTGCGCTGAACGGGACATCTGGGTCGTTCTTCGCTACCGTAGCGTAAGCGCTTAAGATTTCTGAGATATACGAAGCGCATCGGAACGCTTTTAAACGCATATTAAGCTAATTTCTCCGAAGAAGACATCGAAAAACAACGAAAAATTTATAGGGATGCGGAGAAATGTGGAGGGAATCAAACATGGTACATGTCGGCACGTACAAATTCTGTAGTCTCGGATTTTAGTGTCGCAATTGATCCGAACGCCGCAGGGAAATTGTTTTTCTTTCTGAGAGCTCCATATGAAGTGAGGAAAAATCTTTACGTTTTCACTTTTTGCGTACTTTTGCATATAATAATGTTGTATTCCGGAAGTTTTTCTGTTGTTCTATGAGAAATTTCAGGAACTTGTCTGGTTTTCTGGATCGAATCAGGAACAAGAATTCACGTTACGCTTGGACAGACCAATATTTGTCGTTCTTTGGTATAAGGGAAATAATTCCGCTATAAAAGGCAGAAAAGGATTCACTATTTCATTCTCAACAAGAGGTAAGCAAGAAAAATGTCTACGATTCGATTAAACACACAGATTTTCTATGTGAATGCATTCGAAATACCGTACCGGGACCATCACTCTACCTGATTGGAGCTGGGAAGAGTCCCAACGCGAGCGCAACTTCCCATACAAATGCAATTTACAAATACAATTACAATTTTTTTACAATTACATATGTAAGGTCGAGTTTGAACGGTCTGTAAATTTTGAAAATCGCTGCGATTTGAAAAAAAAAAATCCCCACGATTCAATATCTTTCCTGTAAGTTTTGCTGCATCTTGTAGTTGAAGCGCTTATTTTGGTGTAAGTCTGTGTTGAAATCCTTTTTTTTCTTACTGGTTCTTTTGATTCCACTCATCCTGTGACGGAAATTATTCTGCCTAAGCTTGTTCAGCATCATCAGGAACCACCTGGCCTGGAAAAGGTTGCCTAATTACAGTGGATGAATGCTGCGCTGCAGGAAATGTGCAGCTACATAGATCAGGGCAATTAAAGTAGGTAGCACACAGGGGACGTACAAAAAATTCGTAAAATAATTAAATATCACTCCACTGTTCAGAAGATATTGTTGCAAAATTCAAAAATAATTATTCCTTTGAGATATTAAGCAATTTTTCATTTACAATACATAGGTTTCGAGACGTCGTTGAGCAATAAACAAATTTTTTCTCAAATGCACAAATTTCCTATAACAGTTTTGTGCATTCGAGAAAATTTTCTATAATAATGTTCATCATGATCATAAAAATTAAAAAGCGGTTTTGAAGACCAAAGTCGCCTTTCTTACTTGTCGGTTTTAATTCTTTTTTTTAAATTAGAAAAAAAATCTTCAATCTACATACCGAAATCGAAAATTTATCCCCACTGCTCTCCCCACAAAAAAAAACTCGAACTGTCAAGGAATCATTGATAGCATATGAAGAATACATTATTGACTGGAATTAAAATTTTTTAAGAACATTATTGATAAATCAGACCAAATCGTTAAATAATTTGTCAAAGAAACGACCTTATTGCTCGGGTATCCTTGGTGTTTCTTAGGATGGGGTTAATAGTTTTTAATCCTTAAATAGAGTTGATCCTCTTCCTTTTTCGAAACTCTTAGATCAAAAATGGACTGGTAGAAATGATCCTTGCCATCTAGATGGCAAAATTCTTTGGAATATCATCTTCAAGAGATATCCCTATGTGGTTTTTTTCGTGTTTCAGAAGTGACAAATCAATTTCCAACACGAAACGCTCCGTCATGTCAACCTCTATGTCCAGAAACTGTGATCATTGCTCTACTCTCACTTATATTCCTCTTTATTATTTGTTTTCCTCCTTTTCTATGTGCCAGTCTGACACGACGATTACGAACTCGAAACTGCCACGATCGTCCGCTTCTTGATAAGATGTAAGTCAACATTGATTGTGGATTCTGCAGCTTTGACCTCGTCTGTATCCTGAAACCACTGAGAATAAAAAAAACTCGCAAATTTTCAGATACGATAGTGAAATGATTCGATCAGGAAATACGGAATATACACAGGCAAGCGGTGAAAAACCGGCAGCATTCACTGCTCAAAGAAGTATTGGCATTCAACTCAGTGTACAGAGCACTCCAAGGTGAGTGAAAGTAGATTCCTTATTGATTTTGTTCTATTTTATCATTAAATTTTTTTAATATATTATTTTTATTATAGTATTTTATTTTCCATTTTTATTTTTATCCACTTCAGTCAACTTTCTATGGTAGTAATCATTTACTGCGCAAGAAAAGTGCTGGGTTTTTTTTTGTTGAGGGTGGTAAGACTTTCTCTTTACCTGTATACATATAAATAATTTCCATAATTTCCGGAAAAGTTTCTTCTATACGTTTGTAATTTTACTGCATAGAACTCATTCTAGAAATGAAAGAGAATAAACTAGTAGAGTTTGACTAATCGAGTAGTTTTCGAATTTTTGGTGTGCGCTCACAAACTTTTGCTTTCCAGACCTACTGTAAACCTTTAAATTCTATCTTTTACTGTTAGCTCTCATCCAGATCTAATCCAAAGTTCGAGTTTAACAACTCGGGTTTCGAAAATATTTTTTCTTCCGTTTCCAAGTGGTCAAGGTTGTCTCGTGCTGTCTCATTGTAATTTCTCATTTTTTATCATTCATTTTTTTCAAATGTTGATCATTGAATCATGGTGCAGATGTGGCGCAGTTGGTAAGAGGTTTCGCTGTGACTGCACGGTCGGTCGGTGGTTCGAAACCGCTCCAGAGCCAACCAAGCCTTCCGTCCCTCTGAGGTTGATAAGCTGGTACCAGACTTGTCTGAGAGGATAAAAATGCTGGAACGTTACATCGAAAGGCTACCGTGTATGGGCTAAACACGCACTCATAAACCTCAAACGATTCTGAATTGAAGTGAACGCTGGTGGCGGGTCCCAAGCGGATTGATTGACACTAGATACACACACTAAATGGTTGTTTAATGTATTCCCATACAGAATGTATTTCTATTTCTCCATGTTTAAGAACCTCCGGAGGCGTGGAGCAATCCCCTCGTCGTTTAGTGCGGAGATCCCATTATCGTCTATTCCATACAATTCTGCTTTTAAGAACACTTTTAATGATCTTCTTCTAATAGCGGTCAGTAAGGTGCTCTCAACAAAAGACATATGGACGGCAAAACGGAGCCTTAGCGCTCAGAAACAATTTGTAGAAGAGCCATGAAGAATGGAGTGCCTTTCTTTGTCTTTCTTATCCATCTGTTATAGCTATTTAATTAAAAGGACCAATCATTACAGTACTCAGTAGAAATGGAATGGTGGCAATAATATAAGCGTGAAAAAATGCTAACTAACTGTTTTCACTTATATTCGGCAACTAAGAGAGGAGATGTTTCCTGAAATATTATTTTTTTACCGATAATATTAGTAGCTTATATGAAACAAACATATAAAAATAATGTATTAATCTGAGATTTGGAAATATTGCTCGTTTGCAGGGTTAGCAGCTAATAATAAACTAATAATAATAGCATATAATACTAATAAAAACTAATAATAATATATATTGAATAATACCTTTAAATTCAATCACTTGTTCTGCATCTGATCAATTTAGATTTTTTCTCGACTAACCATATCGGTAAAATCTTTTCTTTCATGCACATATCACACAAAATTCGAGTCGATTCCCAAAAATATGTCTGAGTTGCTTGAGAAAAAAACCTTTTTCTACCTCACCGCCTTATCTCATCTTTTTCGCAGGCGACGACCATTCCATCCCTTTCTTTTCCCATTGGGATGTTTCTCGACGCACATATGACTGAGATCGTTGTGATCGAGGACCAAAGCGGTCCTGAACTTTGTTGAACACATCCCTAATGGCCATTTTGCTCACATTTAAAGTCTAATAATGAAGGATAAAGTGTCTCGCGTTGATCTACCCGTTTGGGATGCGCTAACTTCAACTCAGAATCATTTGAGGTCCACAAACGGGTGTCTAGCCTGAACAATGACTTGCGGAGGTTAGCCGATGTATAAAAAGTCAGAAATAAAAGTGATGGGGCTAAATTGAAAAGACAGATCGTTTCTATCCACAATCTAGACGATCCACCTTAGATTAGCCTCCCTTGAAACTCCTTAGTAGGGAATGGAGGCCAATAAAGTAAGTGTTTTTATCCTCTCGGACAAGTCTGGTTCAAATTTATCGACCTCAGTGGGATGAAAGGCTTTGTTGGCTCTGGGGCGGTTTCGAACCACCGACCGATCGTGCAGTCACAGCGGAACCTCCTACCGACTGCGCTACGCTCACCCTTCTCCATCAAAACTTTACTAAAATAATATGTGGGACGTGGAAATTTCATGAGAATGTGGTTCAAAGGTCTCAGATCAGCAGAAACGTATTTAAACCTACAAAGTCCTTCCGGAGAAACTTGTTTAGAATTTTCTTACCTTTTACCGACCTCGCTGCATCCAGCCATAAGTCCAGTAATATCATGGTGTGAATTATTTGAGGATATTTCAGATGTGCTCGTACATGTGTACCAAGCGATTCACCACAACCACATCATGGTACATCAATTTCAACGACAGATGAACTAGAATATGATTATTACGATGGGACAACGATTCCTGGATCACTGCTTGCACCAGTTGATGATCTTTTAATGTGTGAAATTGAAATCGATCAGATCATAGCTCATTCATCGTTGTATTCAAAACCGGTCGAAACTCATGATATGTACACACAGGTGTAGCCTACCTCCTCAAATCTACTACACTGCTTTCAACGTTGCTTTTCACCGCCAAAGTGCACACACCACACATACATATTTCGTGCCATTTCACGTTTACATACATAGTCGATTCGAAATCCGTGCAAAATTATGACAATATGGGTTCTCTGTTCATAAGGGTGTTTCTTTTCTTTTTGTGTGTCCGTCGAGCTTCCTATCTAGTGGTATTTAATGTGATTGATTCGAAATAATTTTTTTTTCTCACCTTTCCGTACAGTCTATGAAATGAATGATAGTAAATACAGTAATTTACATGTTGACATGATGCGAATAAAATCTATTTTGGACCTATTCAATTTTTTTCCAATTTTTCAGCCTTTATATTACATTTTATGTGTTTAGTACAAGTTGTCCTCTTGTGATGAAAGTTTAGAATTGTCAACTTCTTGATATTCCACAATTATCAATAAAAGCATATAGAATCAAGCAGACTGTAAATATTCAATCTTTGAAATGAGGAGAATTAAAAATGTCTTGGGGCGAGTGTGGCGCAATCGGTTAGGGGTCCGTTGTAGCCACACGGTCGAGGGTTGGAAACCGCATAAAAAATACATCTCGAAAATTGAAAATATTGCAATTATAACCCTATTAATAATAGGGTTATAATGTAATTATACCAAAGTTCTCTCATTACTTATACATACACGAGAAGAGACAATTAACTTAGAAGTTTAAACACGACTATATAGAAATTTCTATGTCTATGTGTAGCTGAGGCGGTAAGAGATTCGACTGCGACTGCACGATCGATGACCAATGGTTCGAAACCGCTCTAGTGCAAACCAAGCCTTACATCTCTTCGGGATCGATAAATTGGTACCACAATTGTGTGTGAAAATAAAAACAACTACCGACTTGACTCATTGGCTAACTCTCGCAAGTCGTTGTATAGGCGAACACGTGTTCCAAACCCTCAACGATTACGAACTCCAGTAAAACGCGTTGGCGCATCCCAAGTGAATTGAAACGCCACTGACTCTTATCTTTGACTTTAAAAATGCCTTCTATCAGGCAGATGCAAAACATATAAACGTGTTCTAAGAAGCACTTTTGAGGCATCACAGGCACCGTAAAAGGAGTGATCCATTGAGTGTTTCATTGACAATTCATTGAACATAGCAGATAAAAGCAGGGCTACGACTTCCTCTGCGTGCTACTACGCTACTTCTTAGTGCTTTCGACAAGTTACAGGTTTCTCTTGCATGCCTATTTTTTTCTAACTAAAGGCAGCATGTTACGTTTTTATTCTTAAAGGTATCACCCCACGAATCTGGGGTGGTGCTCGTTTCAGGTGGGTTATGCGTATACGGGATGGTAGATTGTGTGGGAGAGGGTGATTCCGTTCATCTCTTCCTAATTGCTGATGTCGTGCCTCGGGTCCGCTCCGAGGAGGAGCGGCGGGCATCGGTGGCACGACGCGGGGCCGTCTGCCCAGATCCGAAGGGGCCTGCGCTGGGCTCGCCACCGAATGGCGGCCTAGCCCCTCCGAACCCTGCGGGCTCGTGCCCAGGGTCCCATCCCTCTGCCCCCACTCCCCATCGAGGGCCTGGGAGCTGCCCCTGATCCCACCCCCACCTATTTCCCTGTGGTTATAATGCGGTACGAGTGGTTATATGCAAGTGATTTATCCTAATAACGACACTACACGGCAATGCATATATACGCGACATAAACAGCGGAAGAATATAGGGGCCTGTCATAGGCTCAGTGGTTGTGGTCCTTGGTGATAGATGGATTGTGGTTGCGGTTCGAGCCCAGGGACAGCAAGCCAGGGTAGATGGTGTAACGTGGGCATGCGGTTGTGGTGCGGCAATCGATCGAAAAGCACGAACACGAGCACGGAATAACCACACCACAAGATGGAAAAGGAACTGGAACTACGAGTGCCCGGAGCCAGCCCTTATATACTGCGGCCGGCATGGGAGCGTTACAGCAATACATTGCCAATGGCAATGTTTCCCGCTCGCCGCGTGAAGAAGGTGCCGGCTGGCTGGGAAAGTCGTGCTGGGCATGACAGGGAGGTGCGGAAGGCTGGCGCGCTCCAGTCGAAATCTTTGTAGAAAATGGCGCTCGGGAACGCTCGAAGTCGCATCTTCTGGGCTGTTTTTTTCCGGTAATTAGGAAGAAATGGACGGAATCACCCTCCCCCCCTCTCCTTAACCTACGACTCCGTCTAGGCATAACTCACCTGAAGCCCGTCCCATCCCAGATTTGTGGGGCAATGCCTTTAATGATGCCTACCGCATTTTCTTTGTGATAAGGAAATGTCCAGATTTCTAAAGCATGGGTCAAAGCAGGAAGCACGATGGTGCAAAAGAGGTGAATATGAAGCCGTAGCATTACAGCATATAGAAGAAGGAATATGCTTCAAGTGACTGGATCGGCGGCGGCGGTGAATGAAACAACAAGCAATCTGTGTGCAACACAAGTGAAGTTCAAGTGGGTTAGCGGTTGTCTCTCGTCTTTTAGCGACACGAGCTTATATTTGTCTTGGCGCTGCTTAAGAGTTCGCATTCGCTGCTTCCCGCTCCAGCTTCGTTTATCGGATATGGGACCACTGTCGATTTTCACCTGTCTTCCGTACGTGCTGTCATTTTCGTTCTGTTCAGCTAGTCTAGCAGAGACTCGTCTGTTTAGTGATCTCCTCAATGGTGAGTCTAATGTTTGCACATTCTATACGTATGAGTTTTTCTATGGTTCCTTCCATTTTGCAAACACCATCACAGCTGCACGTTCTTATTTTCATCTATCAATATGTCTCTATCTTAAAATAGCGAATTTATCTCAGATTTAACTATTCTTTTCTGGAAACCTATAGAAGAACAAAATGTATTGGGACCCTCGCATCAGCTGACAGTTTTCCAGAGAATTTTCTGATCAGAAAAACAGATGTAAGTTCTACAACGTGACAGCGAATCAATTTTTGCCTCCAGGATAGAAGTAGTCCAGACCCATATATATTTGCCTTTAGGAGGAAAAATAGGATGGAAACCTAACCACCTTTAAGCTGATCATCAACCTCTTTTCCCAACCGAGCTATATAATATTATTTGGTCATTTTACTGACACAGACTCGGTACAACGACGCTTCGCTGTGGGACCCAGTCGTTTATGGCAAAAATATATTTGCTGCAGAGATGGCCGGAGAACGTATTCACACTAAATATTTATTTACATTATTATATTATATATTTATTTTACTTTTTCACTTATATCACTATTTTATGTATTATTTAAATTTTATTTAAATTATTGTTTTATGTACGCGTTTATATGTGTTATTTTTCTACAATTACATTTAAAAAAATAGTGTTTGTCCGCGAAGAAAAAAAGTTTGTATCAATGTATCCAATCAAGGCACATTTTTTGCGCTGGAGCGCGTTTATCCATCTAGAAATATTTTATTGGATTCGGGCTCCAATATTCGCTTCTGGAACCTTCTTGTACTGATGTGATGTTTTTCGGGATCCATGTACTATGTAATGCAGCAAAAATCCCTCTACTCTCACGTAGGATCTTATTACATGCTTCTCTCTCCACCCTTTTAATCATCTACGTCACTAATGAAGAAAATTCAATTTGAACAGAAAAATTGAAGAATTGGAATGAGAAAAGAAGTGATGGAGAGCGGCGGCGGTGGCTGAGCTAGGTTTTTCCTCTTAACACTTGAGAACTGAAACGATGATGCTAAAAAAAAAAAAACTTCAGGATTTCTGTAAGTCATCAAATTTGCAATGATCTACATTGATTGAAAGGCGTATAGCAATGTTTTGCTACCAAATCCTCAGATAAATCTTGGAAAATTCAAAGCGTTCAGTTTCAAAGGTTTCAAATCTCCTTGAAAACATCACAATTTTTTTTGTTGGAAAATCTTGCTAATATTCATCTATCTTAATTAATTAAGTTATTTTTAGTTTTTTTTAGATTTTTCTAGTATTTTTTCGTTTTCTGACACTGATATTTTTTTCTTTTGGCCAGAATTCATCACTGACGTTGGTCTAACGTACTGACTTGGTGCTTCAGAACACGTGCACTTCTCCTGCACTGTTTGCAAGCCGTGTGTCGATGCTCGCGGAAAATAAACAATTGTTTTTTTTTGTTAGTTTCGCACACTCTAGTTGACCCGCAATGATTTATGTGAAAAAAAATTGAAAATATACGTAGGGCATCAGAGAATCATTCGTACTATTCTGCTATTTCCAGAAAAAAGTACTGTTTTGTGGAAATTGTGGATTTTGAATAGAGCCGACACGAACTTTCAGTATAAATATGGCGGCTGATGTTTGTTTTCTTCCAGTTTTTTCCTTTTTTCTTTGTTACAAACCAATTCGCCGTGATTGAAGGCTTTCAGTACAAATGCTCCGCGATCGAAGGTTTCCAATAAAAATATGAGCTGATTTTTGTTTTCCCCAAAAAATTGGTGTTAAAGCTTTTCCCAGCATTCACGACTCTCATTTTAAAGGATAAAGTGTCCGGTGTTAGTCAATCTGCTTGGGACGCACCGACGCGTTCGCTTCGCTTCAGAATCGCTTGATGTACACGAACGCGTAGCTGGCCTATACAATGACTTGCGGGGGCTAGCCGATGTATTATGTTTATGTTTGTTTTATTTATGTTGTTGAATGCTTATTTATCATGTAACAAAAATATTTGCCGATTTTTTTTATCCTCCCAGACAAGTCAGGTACCAATTTATCGACCTCGGAGGGATGATTACCTTGGTTGGCGTTAGAGCGGTTTCGAGCCATCGATCGATCGTGCTGTGGCTGCTGAACCTCTCACCGCCTGAGCTACGCATACAGATCACCATTTCTATAGTGATATTTAAACTTCTGTTATAAATGTCTCTTCTCGTGTATGCGTAAGTAATGAGAGATCTTTTATATGACTATGACCCTCTAAATTTATAACTGTAATATATTTTTATTTTGGTGATGTATTTATGACCTCATACGGTCTGTGTTACACCCGCCCCATACCAGAATATGCGAAAATATTTTTGTCATGCGTAGTTTTGCACTTTTTTGTGCTAACTTCTAGGATAGATTTTTTCTGACGTTCTCTCTATAACTAGAATTTAGGGTACAACCCTCTGGAACGCCCTGTTGCGAACGCTTCTCAGCCTCTGGTAGTAAAGATTAAAATGTTCCTGCAGCAAATTCTGGATGTTGACGAGAAGAACCAACTGGTTTCCGTGAATGCTTGGCTCAGCTATGTACGTTCATCTTTCGTATACATTCATGATTTATTTCTTAAAATTAAATTCGTTTTCATTGAATTTTGATTAATTTCTCTACAATCTTTAGGAATTTTTCATTCGAATCATTCCTTTAACTTGCCTTCTAGTGAAAAAGTTCTTTAGACATGGCAAGATTACAATCTCATTTGGGACCCTGCAAAATATGAAGGAATCCAAGATATTCGATTTCCTGGCTCAGCTGATCACATTTGGAGGCCAGACATTCTGCTTTACAACAGGTAGCGATGCCAATGTGGTGGTAGAGCTGCCCAGATTATGGAATTATAAAAAATTTCAGTGCTGCAGAGGATTTTGACTCGACTTTTAAAAGTAACCTATTGGTTTATTCGACCGGCGATGTCAATTGGATACCGCCCGGTGTCCTGAAATTCGTCTGCAAATTGGATGTGACATGGTTGGATAGCCGTACCTTGGTGTAATGTTGTCAAAATTGAGACCCGCGTTACGTATTCAGGTTTCCTTTCGATGATCAAATTTGTTATTTAAAATTTGGATCGTGGACATTTCACGGATATGCGCTTGACCTGCAGATAGACACAGACAACACAAACTCAAGTTAGTACGTCATGAATTTTTCTTTCAATTTTTAGTGCTATTTACTGGAAATTTGGTTCTTCCCTGTTACACCTTAGCTAAGTGAATCCATCGCTGCCTGCTATCGTGTTTCCAAGTAATATACGTATCTACGTATGATAAGGTCAAAACGACATTAAGGGCCTCACTTTACGAATCTGGATTGGTGTGGATTTTCGATGGCCAAAGACTATACGGGGTCGTAGATTGCAGAAACGGATGGGATCCCTCTCATTTCTTCCTAATCGCCGTAAAAAAACGGCTTGGAATATGCGGAAGCAAACTTCCAGCGTTCCGGGACGCTGTTTTCTACGAAAAGTTCTGTTGCTCATTTACTTGAGGAAATAAGAATGAGAGGATAAATCAGGATTTCGGGAGAACGAAAAAGGGAGTCCAGGTTTGAGAAAAGGGTAGAACTGATGCTTTGCGTTGGAATTTGTTTCTTGACTCTACGTTTATCTTTGCACCACTTGCTGAGTAGATCAAATTGATAACATTCGATAACACTTATGTGTCATTGTTTCCTGTCAGGAATTCTTCCTGAAAATTAAACTGTTTTGAAAGCTTCCTGCAACTTCCCCTACATCATTGGTGAAAAATTTCTTCTTATTTTAATTTCAAAAAATATTACAGGTCACTCTATGGATTTGTCCACGTATGTGGTGAACGGTGAATGGATTGTCGTTAGTTCACCAGCAGTTCGAGAGGTGAAATTTTATAAATGTTGTCCGGAACCTTATCCGACAGTGAAGTTCTACTTGCACATTCGTCGTCGTACATTATATTATGGTAAGTGCCATTTTTTTTTCGGCCTATTCCAGTAAAACGGTACGAAAAGCAAATTTTTGAGCATCGATCCTCATCTAAAGGACATAACATTATACGTTAAGCTCATTAGTCAGTTCTTCTACAGAAAGTTAACGAAACAAGGATTTAGGATTTCTGATGACCTCACATCCATCCAAAACTGTAACAGGATCGCTTTACCAACAACCATGAAATTAGTTAAATTATTTAGATGTATTATGACAAACGATTTACATACTGTGCCGAAAGCCTATAAGACATATATCTGGTCTATTTTTGAGTATGGTGCCGTTGCTTCTAATCCTCATAACCTAGGAGCCATAGATAAACTCAAAAGAGTTCAGAATATGTAACTTTACCAGGAAACTCATGATCAGATCCTGTGGAATTCACCATAATGCAACATCTAGTGCATCATCCAGAAATAGACCGTTTGATTTAAAACCTTGTTTCATTGAGAAGAAGGAGGAACGATCACATCATGGTTCATAAAATCTTCTACGGTTATACTAGTCTGAAAATCTCTGATTTTTTTCCTCTTTTGAGAAATCGATAACACGTGGTCCCACATTTAAGATTTACTTTACTTTCCCTACGTCTTCAGTGAGACAACACTTTTTCGTTAACAGAGCTGGCTCGGACTACTCAACTATGTAGAAAAAAATACTCACACCCGCTAAGGTTTCAGTATTTAAAGGCATCACTCCACGAGTCTGAGGTGGTACGGATTTCAGGTGGAGTATTCGTATACGGGATAGTAGATTAAGAAGAGGGGGGTAATTCCGTCCATTTCTTCCTAATTGCCGTAAAAAACATCTCGGAAGATGCGGCGTGTGCACACAGCTGGCGCGCTCCAATCGAACTCTTTGTAGAAAATAGCGCGCCAAAACGCTCGAAACCGTATCTTCCGGGTCGTTTTTCACTGCAATCAGGAAGAAATGGACGGAATCAGTCCCCTCTCCTTATCTAATCTACGATCCCGTATACGAATACTCCACTTGAAATCCGTACCACCTTAGATTCGTGGGGTGATGCCTTTAAGAATGCCGTTAACAGATTCCTTGAGCAAGCAAGTAATTAGAGGTTTCTTCACTTGTATTCAGTAACCTATGCATGTACTCATTGCTATTATTTTGCTGGTGTTATTTGTGCTATTTGTTCATTGTATACTCCATTCGTAAATACATGGATTGCAATGTAAAGAATAAATAAATAAATAAATAAAAATTACCGTGTTTAGGTTTCAACCTAATCATTCCGTCAATATTAATCTGTGTTATGGCTGTTTTTGGCTTCTCCTTGCCACCAGATGCTGGAGAGAAAATCACTCTGCGTACGTGCACAAATACGTTCTTAATTTTGAAAAAAAAAATTTCTCCATATTATTTCAGCATAATTGCCATTGTGTTCTTTTAGAGATGACTATCCTCTTGGCTATCGTATTTTTTCTTAGCATGGTCTCTGAAATGACACCACCCACCTCGGATGCTGTACCGCTGATAGGTCCGTTTTCACAGACGGCACTATTGCTCCTGGATTTTTTTGAAAATTCTTTTCTAATTTTTTTTTTAAAATGAGCAATTCCCTTGTTTAGGAGTATTCTTTTCTTGTTGCATGTTGGTTATTTCTGCTTCGGTAGTATTTACCGTACTCATCCTGAATCTACATTTTAGATCATCAGATACGCACCGGATCAGTCCACTGGTGAGTTTTTGGAAAATAAAACTTTCTTTAGGAGAAGTGCCTCAAAAAATCACTTTTTTATAAATTATATAAATAAATAAGTACTAAATATTATAAATAATAAAAAAATATTGAGATAAAAATATAAAATGTATAAATAAATATTATAAATTATTATTATAGATTATAATTTCTACACTTTAGACTCGCAGAGTATTCCTGGAATGGCTCCCATGGATCCTGTGTATGTCTCGACCTGGATATTCATTTGTCGCAGGAAAAGCTGTCATAGAAGATCCTCTTCCGTGTAAACTGAAAAAAGAACAGTTCTACAAGGATCCATCCTTATCTCTGAATCCAGTCACGGAGGCACAAGTCACGTTGCTGAACGCTATTTGTGCGGAAGTGAATGAGGTAAAATTTAATTTTGGTGACATTACATTTAATAATAGGCGGTGACAAAGTCGAAAAGGATACCGTGAGATGAGGTGACGAGCATTCATTTCCCTTAGATTCGATAATAATGGAGTAGAAATTTTAAAATCGTGAACGAATTCCTATCCAACTAATCCACATTCCACAAAAATTCCCTGAAATCATGAGATTTGACCTTTATTACTGAAAAATAAACAGAGGAATGGAATTGTTGGCTTTGACTCTTTAATTACTTAGTAGATCATGGATTTACAATATCATAAAAAGATTTTCGAATAATAAATTTCGCGTTCTCTTCGCGACAGCGAGGACCCAGAGAGTGTCCAGCGATTTTCAATAAATTTATGTAGTCAATTTCTTCGTGATTTTTCTATAAACTAAAATTGAAAATGGTCATGGATCTCTGAGATGCTCTTCCTTGTTTGAGTTTGTTTTCTACTACCCTGGGAAATGAGGAAAGCAGTAAACTTCTCTGCCTGACTATCTTACTATCTGCTATGAGGGTTTTACTACTTTGTATACTCCTGTGGGTTACTCACGGATCTCTGCAGATATTCTTTGTCTTCCCACAAAGTAAACCGATAGTCCATGTTTTCACTTCCATTGCTCCCTTTTCTGACGTTTCTGTGCCAGATGTCCCCTGTATTTAAGGGAATACTCGCCATTACTAAGTCTTAAAGAGAGAAAACCTGTATCTGACCAAGATAAACCACTTTAAGTGTAAATGAGATTGCGAATGTCCTGTCAGTCTACTCCAAAATAATTAGATGTGTGTGGGTGGTGGCCTAGGACACCCTGCCGTGCACCAACTGACTTAGACTACACGATCCGTCGATGGTTTAAAATCGCTTTAGCGGCAACCAATCCTTTCATCCCTCTGGGGTTGATAAATTGGTACCAGACTTGTGTGGGAGGATAAAAACACTGAATTGACTCATCGGCTAACCCTCGTAAGTTGTTGTATAGGTCAGTTAACCTCAAACGATTCGTTGAACCTCAAACGATTCTGAATTGAAGTGAACGTGGTGGCGCATCCCAAGCAGATTGATTTACGATAGACACTTTATCCTTCATGCAGTACATGATCTTCGGTTGTCAGACATGAAATGAACTTTGAATCCATTCTCCTGGCATCATCCGTTTAATAGGGCGTTCTATAACGCCAACCACGTTTTCATTCTGCTTGCGGAAGCTTTCCGAAGCACACATCAAAACAGTGGAAACGGTGGTGTTGAATAAGAGAGTACGGTGTCAGATGTCCTTCGCTTTTTTCACCACGTGACGTCGACGTAAGGATTGCTCTGATGCTCCGAACACGTTCGTTTCCTACTGTACAACTCGGAGATAAGCTAGTCCATCTTTTATTCTTTTCCCAGACACAGACACCTGGCGTACTCAGATATACTCATTCGGTTGAGCATGAATGGGACATTAGAGACCCATCATTCCTCACAAACATTACTTTTTGCGAATTCAATTGAAGGCCGATCTTTTTACGTTTTCGTCGATTTCGGGTAGCATTTGTTCCGCATGGTTGGTGCATGGTGTTGTAAGTACGATGTCATCAGCGGAATAAAAATGGCGTAGCTGCCTAAGTTGTTCCATCCCAATCCTTACATTACGCTCTCGAGAATGGCACTGAATAGTTCGGATGTGATTGTATGCCCCTGTTCGACTATTTCCTTCACGTCAGTGATAATTTTCATAGAATGGTGTAGTTTCGATTGTGAAGTTACTGTACAACTCTCGTAGTAACTTAAAGGCAGTGTATCACAATTTTGTCGTGGTGTGGAACTACCGTGACAGAGTTCAGGAAGTGGATTGCGGAGCTAAGCGCGGTTCCACTCGTCTCACTCTAATCGTCGTGAAAAACGGCGTTTTTTCCTACGAGATACGTTGGCGCGCACCATCCATATGTACGTGCCGTGTCTACGAGCGGGTGGTCGAAGATCAGAGATGCCTCTTCATCAGGCTATTCAAATAAAACCAATCAATAAGCAGCTTAAAGATCTGGAGCATGTACAAGGAGGAGCGTTCTAACGTATCTTGTAGGAACAAATGCCGTTCCCACGCCGTTTTTTTACGACTATTAGAGAGAGTTGAGTGGAGCCACACTGGGTTCCGTAATTTACAACACAAACTTTACGGGCTTCCTGAGGTTTCCGTACTGCGCTAAAATCGTGACATGTTGCCTTTGATTTGGACTGACATCGATAACAGTTACTCAGTTACCGTTTACAAGAACTAAGTGGCACTGGGTTGTATGAGTCTGGCGTGGAATGCGTCATCAGATTGGACGTTTTTTTTTTATTTCCTTGGTTTCTTTTACTAATAGTTCTATTGGAGTGCGTATCAGCCGCAGTTATCTAACGCGTTGAAATTTTAGTTTGCAGGATTTTGCGCTCATTGCAATGTTCTGAGTAAGGGTGTTTTGGTTGTGCAAGGCTTCTATGACCGCTTAAGTCTCAAAAGGATACAAGTAAGCCTTCCCCATGTCGATGAAAGTGAGACACAGCGGGACCTTGTCCTCTCACAACAATTCGATGACTCCTAGAACCATATTTATGTATTTATTCATTTCAAAACTCTACTTACTCGCTTTTCTTCACTTCTCTTAATATTTTTCAGTAGTTTTTCCAAAAATTTTCGGGACTCTACATATGTACTTCTCAATTGCTGCCCATTTTTCCAACAAATTGAATTTGGGTAAAATAACATCTCATGAAGATTTATGGAAGGATTTTAAGCTCTTCCTGGATACAAGAAGAATATACGATGAAGACCAAACTCACCTTTTCTGGAATACACAAATATATAGCTAGAAGAATTCCCCATCTTAGAACTCTTAAAGATAGGTATTTGATGTCGGCTGCGGTTCCGGTGTGGAACTATCATTCACAGGAGCGAGAAAGAAAGAAGAGAGCCAACATCTAATCTGAAATCGTCGATCCCTTTTTTTCAAGAGCGGATTCACGTGCAAACGCCATTCAACTTCGAGAAAAACCGCGTCCTTCAGGTTTCACTCGAAAAAGAAAAACGTAACTCGTCGTGTGAGATTCTTAGCGAATAGAAATTTGACTGCGACGGTTATCGTTCTACTCTGCACACAAAACTCAGGAATCATTTAAAATACAAAGATTTGATTTGGAAAACTGGAAAACGTCCGAACTGTCAACATCAGATCAATTTTGAACATTGACGGCTTACTTTGAAGTTGAAGTCTGAAAGAAGAGTATTATATTTTCGCAATTATTTTTTTTTTCATAAAAGGAAAAGATTGGATTTGTACTCTGAAAAATTTCCGTTTCCGAATTATTTTTAAGGTGTTTTTAGTCCGTTATTTCTTCTGAATTTTTTCTGTACTTGAAAAAAAACGAAATTGAAATCTGAAAAATGGAATTAAAATCTGGAAAAAAAATCAACTTTTTTTCTGGCCATCTCGAGAATTCCTGCTACAAGTAAAAGTCCATCATTTACAAGTACACGAATGTGGAAATAATTCTAAAAACCGAGGGAAAACCTATAATTTCTTCTTCCAATAGTTCCATAGTAGCCCATAATGACCCGAAGACGACGGAAAAGGAATGCCTCGCGTTTTCCTTTTTTGCATTCTTTCGATAGAATGTTTTCTTTCAACGGTTTCGTTTTTCTCTTTCTGTTTTTTTTTTCGGGAAGCCGATCACACAGTTGAACGCTTCCAACCTGATTATTCATTTACGCTGCGCGTTGCTGTCGAACGTTTTCCGCCCCCTCATACGGAATATGAACGCCCATTCTCAGCAAAACCAGGAAACCCGGTTACGAACAAGTTTTAGTTTGCGTGCAATTTTGTTTTCAATATCTATCTATTTACATCTCTTTAACGATGATAAATACGATTCCACGTGAATTGTTCTCTAACCTATAGGAAGAAAAAAAAAACATGAAGAAACAGTATTCTCTTCCGGTTCAAACATCGCTGAAACAAATTTCCAAGGTTCTTCCTGTACCTATGTAGAGTAAAATAGGCATTCTTAAAGATCAAATTCTCCATATTCATAAAGGATAAAGGATAAAGTTTCTGGCATTGATCAATCCATTTGGGACCCGCCGCCACGTTCACTCCAATCCAGAATCGTTCGAGGTTTAGGAACGTGTAACTGGCCTATACAATGACTTGCGGTGGATAGCCGATGAGTCAAGCCAGTGTTTTTATCCTCCCAGACAAGTCTGGTACAAATTTATCGACCCCGGAGGGATGAAAGGCTTGGTGAGCACTAGGGCGGGTTCGAACCTCCGATCGATCGTGCAGGAAGCAGAACCTCTAACCGCTACACTACACCCGCCCCTTCATATACATAAATTTCAATAAATCGCGGCATGATGGATGCTGATCCGCAGTATTTGCCTCCTTAGGTGGAACCGGTCACGGAATTCCTATAATCCTTTATTCCTGGCTAGCGTTCCAGCGAGTTCGCCTTCTCCTGGGCTTAAAGCGATGGAATCGAACGTGATCCGAACGGGCACCGCATCCATTGAACAGAAGAAAATCCTAACAAGTTCATTTTTGGATCTCATAGCTTTATGTGGAAGCATAGATCGTGTCTTAGGATTGGAGTAAAACCTCAAATTTTTTTAATTCAACTTTAGAAGACAAATACTGAAAATAAATTAACACCGTGTGGAGTGATGTATGAATGTGTCCATCAATTTTTTTTTACGGAGCATAAGAGATTCGATTACGATCTCTGAAAACTCCGTTACTACTTGTTTATTCATTATTTTATTTACTTTTATTATTATTATTTCAAAAGACTCATTTTTTGCATATTCACTGCTTAAAATAGTGTTACCTGTCATTTTGAAGCAATTTTAACCCTTTCGCAGTTCTCTGAAGGTCATTTTGGAACCCGATGAATTAAATCGGAGAACATTCCGCCCCATTTCAGTCATATGCGTCTGGAATTTCTTTTTACGCTAATTTTCGATAGGTTCCCGTTCAAAAATAAAAAGATAAAACAAAAAAATCCAATCAAGAATTTCCACTATTTGTTATCCAGAGTTTTTCTTCCATAGAACGAAAATCTTCCTCTTCGGGAACCTAGTATGCTATCTATCCCTCGAAAATCGAACTCCTGAGAGCAAAAAAAAAATATTATTTATAACGAAAAAGAAAAAATATATAAAAGACAAGCTCATTCAGGAATTTTTTTCTGAGAAATTTCCCGCGTTGTTGGCATTTAATTTTTGTCCCATAGGATGGGATGGATACGAAAATCGGGGAAAAAGTCAAAAATTATCGACAAAAGTGCGAAGATTGCTCAATTTACTCTGAGAATAATCTAGTAACTTTAATGTATTTTGTGAGTACTTTTCTTTCATAGCGGTACCATCCTACAATTCTTTGGAATCGTCTTGTAGTTCCGTGTTTTTGCTGAAGAGTTATAGTGTTACAGATATGTGAGTACGTCGAAAAAGAGGAAATAGAGGAACGAATTGAAGCGGATTGGAAATTTGCCGCTATGGCTGTGGATCGTGCATGTCTTATAATGTTTACTCTGTTTATAATATTATCTACACTTGCAATATTCCTCTCCGCACCTCATATTATTGCTTAACTCACTCTTTATAATTGTGCCTTCTAAGAATTGCTATACCTCTTGCCTTCTTTTTTTTTCTTAAATAAACTTAATTAAATGGATAGTTTATTCGGTTAAAAAACCAAACGCTATATACAGACATTACAAAACAACGCTAGTCTTATTTCTTTCCGGATACAGGATAACCACCACTAGGATAAACAGGTGCTGGTGGTGGTGCTACATAGGCAGGTGCTGGTGGTGGTGGAGGTGGTGCAACCGCATAACCTCCACCACCTCCACCAGGATATCTGAAAATTGAAGATTTTTATGGGATTCATTCATGGAACTCAGCCTGAATCATCAAGAATCTAAACAGTGGGGGGAAAAAACACATACATTGCTCCACCGCCTCCCATTGGTGGACAACAGCTGGGTCCTCCCACTGGTGGTGGACAGCAACCTCCGCCTCCACCGAAAAGTCCTCCAAGACCACCGAAACAGGATTTAGTTGGGGAAACCAGTAAAGCGAGAACCAGTACTAGTAAGTGGATCTAAATGGGAAAAAATACATAGTTTTAGCTGAATAAGTGAGTTTTCTGGATATGATGAATCCTAGTTATTAGGTTTTAAACCTTAATAGAACCTTATTGGTCAGCTATCTATGCTTGGAAATTATCTAGAAGCTTGAATTTTCGAAACTTTTAACGAAAAGTTAAAAAAGTACTTAACGAAATAAAAACACACATTAAGTAAGCACATAATGAGTAGTGCAGGATACGGTATAAACTTGAATATTCAGATCTGTCAGTCGTTTTTCTTGAGTTCTCTAAATATGGCCTTAAATAGGTTATTCCTGGGATCTCTACTTATTTTTTCTGCTAACACAAAAGGATCCCAACATTCCCTACAAGGGAAAAAAACTTTTCCTCTTTGCTTATATAAGCTGGTCGGTCATCTGAATTGCGCTCTTTTTCCGGATCCCTAAAACACTTCCAAAACTAGAATAGATGCAAAAAAGTTGATGTGAGTATGAGTTTGCAGTTTGCATACTGTAAGCCATATGTGTTTTGCATTCGGATTAACGTTTCCGGAACGCGGAATTCGAATATTCAATCAGCGCACTGCTCAAAAACTTCATGACGTTAAAACCGATGCCAATTTAAATAGAAATAAATCAAAATACAGTACACAAGTTACTCGGATTACGATATCTACTTTCAGATTTAGGTTATGGATAATTTGTATTATTATTATAATAGATTTACCCCACTAAAAATGTATAAATAGTCCACCAACGGGAAAAAAGACGCTACTTCGGGACTCAATTTTGATCACTAAAGATGATAATATCTGAAAATATCCACTATCCTTTTCCTGTTTTTCCTTTTCCTTTTCCCGTTCTTCTTCCCTTTTCGTTTTCTTTTTCGATGATAATGACGTCATTTCCTCAAGTATTTTGAATTGAGGAATCGGAAAATGAACGGTAAAAAAGGAATGTTTTGTTTTGTTTTGAATTGGAAAGGTTACGTTTTGAAGAAAAAGTTTGTTTGCAAAAATTCTTGCACGAAAATGATCGAATGGTACCGAAACGCAGGCGCCGCTCATAAATCTCGTTCGATACTGTGCTGAAGTCGAACGCGTAGGCGCATCCGAAAGGGATTGATCAACGCCGGATGCCCATCATCTTTTAGATTATTATTATCTATCAGCAGTAGCACACTAGATGATCATTGAGTTATTTACTATTTTAGTTTATTTATTTTATTGTCAACATCGTAGTGCGTGATTTTTTCTGGCGGAAACATGGAAATTTTTGAATAAACGAGGATTTCCTACATATTTCTGTGTTTCTACAGTACAACTAGAAACCGCATCGCTCGCTCGGCTTACAGGGCGGCCAAAAATCGTATTTATTATTTCAGGTTATTTATTTACTATTTATTTTATTGTCAACAGTGCGTGTTTTATTCTAGCGAAAATATCAAATATTCCTAATATATACAGGGATTTCCTCCATATATCTGTATTTCTACAGTAACACTGAAAGCCGCAACGCTCGCTCGGCTTGCAACGCGACCATAGTTCGTAAGGAGAACGAGCGACAACGAGATCAAGTACAGATGTTGCATGTGAACTGCAGTAAACGTACGTGCGATAGCTAAGTGTAGCGCAATCATTAGAGCGTTTATACTTCGCATCGCGAGCTTCGTCAGTTTCTATTCTGTCTTCCGGGGAAACAAAACTTTTATGGGGGCGTGAAACTTATTATCATACCCCTTTGGACCCAACAGATCTCTCGAATAAATTTTTCAATGGGCTACTCTAAATTAATATTTGAAAAAACATTTCTAAAACTGTGCTGCACATTGATTTTCCTCATACAACTTGGTTCGTTGAGGGATTCAGGTTACTTTTGTTCATACATGAGTCAATATCAAATATTTCCAGTAAATCAAAATGTTATACAGACGTGTAGGTATGGTATAGGTAGGTACGTTGGCACATACAAATATCATTTGACAATATAATATTTATTTATTTTCACTGTTTAATTACCTATAATTTGATGTTTAAATATAATGTTCAAATTATATTGAAATCTGGTTGTCTTCATTCAAAATTGGCACTTCATTTTATTTCAAGTTCATTTTTTTTGATTTCGTAGTTACTTTTAATAATTCAGAAACTTTTCAAAAACATGGAAATTGTTTAGTACACAGGTCCCTTTCCGGGAATCTTGAAAATTCAAAATATGAAATATTTAATTTGCCCGGTTCTCACCTCAAGTAACACACTGACGAGGCTTATTTTCCCTAAGTTTTTTCTTCCACGAAATTGTACTTCCATTTCTATTTAAATTTTACTCTATTTTGCATTTGAAATCGAAGTAGATGTTGTCTTATAACATTTCAAAACGATGATAGAGAAGAGGGGAGGAGGAGATTAAAACGTCTTCAAAGAAAAAAAAAAGTGCAGTCGAGCTGAATATGGTTTTACGTTTTATGGTGGAAATACTGTAATTTTCTTAGGGAATTTTTTCTTCTCTCTATAAAATAAAGTAAAAATATTCTCCATTTATCTATGATTAATCATGAGAAAGTGATTAGGGTCACAGCATATCCGAACATTTGAAAATTCAATTCAATCATTATTAAATTACGTAAAAATCTGTGACGACAAGGGGAACATGATTTAAATTTGTTCCCTAATTTTCAATTTAGTTTGAAAATTCCGTTTCTCATAAGAGTACTCCAGCACGTTCAACATATTTATATTGAATTGAGAAGGATTAAAAGGAATTTTGAAAAGGTTCATAGTGCGAATTTTTCGATCTCACTACTAAGATTATGGAAATTGAATTCTAGAAAACCGGATCGAGGATCGGAGGAAGCAAAACAAAGCATCGGCATCGAAAAGCAAACTCACCATGTTTAGTTTCGGAAATTGGGAAATTTCGCTGGTAGTGAGGACACCACGGTCTCAGCACTCGCACTCGAGTCGCACTTTTAAACGATCTGTCCATGTGACTCCGCCCACGACGACGACGACGACGTCGACTACGACGAGATCCGGTGCGTCTTTTTTGCGTCGGCTCGCGCGTATAATGGCAGGAGGGCGTTGCCTCACAGCAGCCGCTGGACGCCCCGTCAACTGTGGATGAGGACTGGAGTCGCACCCTTACACACACACACACACACCGGCATACAATCGCTAAAATCCCATAAGCAACGGCCTCGGTCTCCGTCTCGATCTCCGTTTTCAAATATCCAAGCGTTGAGCGAATCCATGGAACGAACGTGAAATTCCAGCGACATTTCCAGCGAAGATTTAGGATCGTATTGTTGAAGAAAGGGGAAAAAAGAGAACTGTGTCTTGCTGTATAGGTCGGGAAGGAAAATTGAATTAAACGTACGATTAGCCAAATAACATAAATTATAAATAAATTAAAATAAAATTAAAATAAATAAACAAAAAATATATTGTAGCCGATTATGAATAAAAAACCTCTTGGCCAAGCGAAAATCGCTAGCTGGAGGTTTTGCGAACACATTCTACTTCTCCTAAACATTTTTCCTAGGAAGAACTCATTCTTCCGAGTCTACACCTGGTTTCCTAGGTCCTAAATAGCTCTGATTTTCCCACAAAGACACTAAAAATCATCGTCGAATACAGCGTCTCGAAAAATTTGCAATAAAATTCCCGATAGAGCAATTGGTTGCAGTCTCAGTCAGTTTCCTCAGTTTTCGTGCAACCAATAATTCTACCATATTCTTTTTTCTTCCTCAGTTTCGGCTACAGATAGAAATAGTAGTAGTCGAAGAATATAATAACGCTAAACATATTTTAATTGTGGTCCCATCACCTCCTCCCCCCTCCCCCTCCCCCTCTTCAATAAGCAAATAAAAAAGAGTAATTTTACCGATAGGCCTAAGAAGTCCAACAAAAACCACCTCAATTGGGCGAGGCGAAAAATCACCGGTAACGTATGATTACGGTAATTTAAACTTAATTAGGGGGTATTTGTCGCTTAAATACACAATAACAACAGATTGACGTTTCAGAGCGGTTCGGCGATTTTCACCACACCTAATCGAAAAAAAAAAGTTTTAGGATTTAAGGCGTTGGGAAGCAAAGCAGTGGGTAAACCACTGCTTTCAGGACTGGGTTTTCTATACGTTTTGATTTTATTTTGTAACTGATTTTTTGAGAAGAAAAAAAGCTAAGAAAATTCGAATTATCATGTCAAATATGTGTAAGAGCAGGTTCAGCCACGAAAAAAAAGAAAGAGAATTTTTTCCACTGAAAAATCTTTTACGAAAATGGGCTATGGCTCTGATAATTAAGCACGGATGGTTGGATCGGATTGTTTGGATTTTTTTCGAGAAAAGTTGTTCCTTTACTATTTTTATTTTATTCATTTTATTTATTACTATATTCTTTTTTTCAGCGTAATTTGAGCGTGACTCCTCAAGTAGTTCCGGTTCTCCTATTTTTTCATAGTTTCTGTTTTTTCTGAGTCCATTTCATGTATGGGAGATAATAAAATAACAAAATATAACATAAAATATATTATAAAATGTAATATATGTATACAATATGATATAAAAAATATAACATGACAAACTATCTAAAAATCGACCTAAACTATTAAAACTATTGAACTATGTAGATACAATAAAAATATAAAATAAAAAATATACAATAAAGCTGCGAGAGAAAAATTTTAAATATTATTTATATTGTATCTTTTTTCTCTCGAATCGAAAAAAGAATTTTTTCTCTCGAAAATGCCACTACGTCAGGAAAAAATGTCACTTTTACCACATATACAATAAACTATTAAATGACAAAATATTTCTAAAAAAAAGTGAAGTAAATTAAAAAGTAAAAAATTAAAAATCTAATATTGTGGTTTAGGAATGTTGAACGTTAATATCTGAACCTAAATCCCCCAAAAAGGATTAACAAGAAAAACGTGGGTGTACGTAAAAACATATGTGGAATGGAATGTGACGTTCGTTAAATGTGCCCGATGGACGTAAGTAGAAAACTATTCAAAAAGCATTCAAAACCCATTTCATGAAACGATGCGCATAACGAATACGAATCGTAGCCGGCCAGAAAAATTCAAGGACAAGTGAAATTCTCGTGGTTGTATGTGTGTGTGTTTTTTTTTTCTCCGAGGATCGTAGAAGGTCACACCACGAACGCGGTGCTCTACAACTATGCACACTGCCTTCATCGGTTGCACCGACGTCAATGTCTGTCTGGAGGTGAAGGGGGAAAAATCTCCGAAGGTCGCTAACTGTCTACGGTCTTTTTGTTCGGTTGATCGCTTCGCTTGTATTTTTTTTTCAATTTATGTAATAACTAAATAAATAATATAATTATAAATAAATAAATCTATACAATAAATAACATAATTTGCGTTTATTGAGGGAAAAAATGATCGGAAAGATTACTTACAACCTCGATTTTATTGATAATTTTTAGAAATTGACTTCTTTTTTGTTAGAATACTGGTAACACTTAATAAAAGTTAATTAATTAAACCTCGGTTTTACTGGTAATTTTTAGAAATTGGTTTTTTTTTTGTTAGAATACTGGTAACACTTGATAACAGTTAATTAATTATTTGAAAATATATGTGTTCTACTAGTTGTTTTTAACAATAAATTTTTAATTTTCTATACTTTTGTGTGAGTTACTTAGAAAACTTTCCCTTTTCCTCTTCTGTGCCACCATGTACAGTACTATGCATGATAAACATCGAAAAACACAGATGGTGAATGTGTCGGTGCGGAACCATCGGCCACGGTCGTAACTTGTTGTAAAATGAAAATCTAGGAATATTTTATATATTATTGAACTTATCACTTTGAGATCTAACCGAAAATTGGCATATCGTTGAGAAAGGGGCAAAACTGCACCAAACATGCGGGAAAAATCAATAATTGGTACTCAAAAACAGCCTGAGGTTGCGGTTGAAAAAGTGTTCAGAGGCTTAGAAACTAGAAAAGAAAAAACAACGAAGGAGAGCTTTTTTCTAGCGAAAAATCGTTTGGATTTTTTTCCGACACTAAGTTGTTTCTTACTATTTTGTTTATTATTTACTGTATCAGAGCAAAAATTATGTTAGTTAGCGCTACGAAATTGCTATTATTAAGCAAGATTCAGGGGATGGTAGGTATAGATAGAATGGGAATGGGATACCGGTCCTGAACCTGAAGTCATTAGCTGTAGTGACGAATAATTCTTTCATACTTATTATTTATGTGCGTAGGTGTAAGCGGGTTGTTTCATGTAAAACGGCTGACATCCATGTGGTCATCCATGGTTCTATGACCATCCACAGATGGAGAGGGATGGAAATCCTAAAGGAATTTTCGCGAAAGTTCGCCCCCCTCCCCCCACAAACACCATGATTTTCCACGATTAGATCCACGAACAAGCTTCTCCATCCAATTTCTTCGTATCCACTACTCATCGTCACTCCATGTCTAACATTAATGGATTCTCTGGACATTAGAAAATGTCAGAACACTTTAGGTCTAAGATGGAAAAGAATTTGGAAAAGAATGCAGTTGACGAAGATCACTTAAGATCATTTAAATGACCATCCTAATCTGTCCTCCTTTTCCAATTCTTTGTAAGAAAAGCTGAGTGCATCCTAGAGAAAGAGCCTGAAAAGCTTATGACTGAAATTATTGTTAATTAATATAATTATAATAATTATAATTATAATTATTAGGTTCACTTCAGTGGTTTTCTTCCAATAAGCTGCAGCACTAGTTTCTTTTTTTGCGCCGGAGGATCTTTTCATGAAAAACATTCGGAAACGTCATACATCAAATTTTATATAATTAAATTCTATCATTTTAATTAATTAAATTTAATTTATTATTATTATTCTTACTATTTTATTTTATATTATTATTATCATTTATTTTATTATTTATTTCATTATTTTTACTTTAATTCAGTGATCAATTCTCAAACGTTATTAAACTATTCAAATTCTGATCATTTTATGATTTTAATCATTCAAACATCAAATAATTAAATTTTAAAAAATAGCTTTTGAGAGCAAAAGCATGATAAATGATCAAGATACAAAAGTAATTTCTGGATAATTTATGGATGGATGATTTTTTATTGCGTCACTAATGTATTTTATTTAATCCATTAACCTACGACAGGTTTCTCCTCTAACACATGCACTTTTCATCAAGTCTGGATAGAATAAAATGGTTTTTTTTCTTGGATTTTTGTTAGGATTTTTTTTGTGATTTTTGTTAAGAGGTTGGAAAAAACCGTTCAGCTCTCAGTGTAACCAAGGATGATGTTGAGGGTCGCATTTATGTGGTTAATTTGTTCGTTTTTAGTTTTTTTTTTCTCCTTTGCTTCAAAATTTATTTATTTTTCCTTTTCTGGAACATGCAATAATTGGAAATTGTTAAGATTTTTCGTTTTAAGGATGATTAAAGCTAACTGATGGGTTCTGTCGGGATTTTATACGCGTTATGAAGAAAAATTATGGTATTCAACTGAAAAAAAATATAGCCAGTAATTAAAGAAAAAGAATCCTGATCTTTTATTTCGCTTTTAATAATTCTAAAAAATCCTATAATCATTAAGTCGTCTTCCAGGCAATAGCATGAGAGTGAATGGATACAGAAATTGCTACAGGAAGTTAAAATTTGACCTTTTGCTGCTCTATGGAACCGTTTCAGTGAAAGAAGGCCTTGATCAGCAGCGCGCATTCTTGCAAGATGGAACCGATCGATAATTGAAGGAAGTTGGATTGTTCCCCGGAAATTGTGAATAAAAGAATTGAAAAAGAAGAAAAGAAGGAAAGAAGTGAAAGAAATAAAAGAAAGAATTTAGAAATTGTGAATAAAAGAATTGCTGTGAATTTTCTCGAATGGTTAGAATCTCGGACGAGTTCAAACTTAGCTTAAGTAGAAATAAAAGCAAATATTAAAATATTAAGGAATAAAATAGATGCCAAACGAAAATAAACGTTCGGCTTTCTAGGAAAATCCGAGTTATTCAAGCTAATCCTACCTGTAAACCTATCTAGTTGCCCCTATTTCTCGTTTTCCTTTCTTCCGGATGTATCAAATCTTTTCTTGGAATAAAAAAAAACTGAAAAAACCTAGTTCACAGGCATACAGAGGTTTTTTTTTTCTCGATAGTTTCACTGACCTTAAAGCGGAAAGAAGAAAGAAGAAAGGTCGGGAGAAGAAAGGCCCTTGGAAGCTTGTAGATCTTCATTCTGTAGCTTACAATCTGTGGATATCTTTTTATTTTTCGAGTTTCAACGTGGAAAAATTTAAATGGGCTGGTGTTGTTGTTGAATCTACTCTTTTCACGTCGTCTTTTACGTCCTGGAGAGAAACCCCCCACATAATTATATTTGTGCAAAAATAACCATTATATTATTATATTCATTGCATTATTACCAGTGCATTCTTCACATCATCACCATTATATTCATTAGATCATTTAAAAAATTATTTTAAAAAAAACCATTGTACAATATTATATCATATATGTCATATTATTATTATATTATACATATTTTATATATTATCATTATTATATATTATATATCCTATTACTATCCAATTGTCCTCTTCCAAAGATGCATTTTTCAGACCAAAAATCAGTATTTTAGATTCTTCGAGAAAAAATTTTCTTTTCGAAACAATTTCGAGAAAAAAGTCAAAATTTCAAGGATATTTTGTTTCATGAACAGTTATACATGTAAACGACCCATAGCCCGTCAAATACTAAGATTTTTATTGAACAAAAAATCAATCGAAAGTCTTAAATCTCGAAAATGGGATTTAATTTCCCGGATAACCCGAAACTAGGATTCAATTTCCCGGATATTTTGTGGATAGGATTTAATTTCCTGGATAATATGAAGTTAGAATTTTTGAAGCACTAACATGATGGTAGTTAAGTGCAATCATCACAATACATAAGTAGTAGGAGTAATGCAAAGGAAAACGTTCGAATTAACTCACACCTGTCCAGATTATGTTTTATGACACCTCAGTTCTGAGTTACAATCCTCGAAACGTAGAGAGATATCGGATGGGAGGAGAAAAAAACGACGATGCAGTTATTTCAGTGTAATCTACCGCGACACTCGTTTTTTTCTCTCTCATTTTTTCTCCCATAAAAAATGTTAGAAATCATCATGCTTGTTTTTGCCTAGTTCTCAGTAGTTTTGGGCTAGACGGTAGGACGTAGGAAGAACACGTTTTAAATGACTCTTAAGGAAGTGCAAAAAAAAAATCCGTCACACATACTTGATGCTCTAAATTTGTTCACAACATTAGCTTAGAGTGTATGTGCTTAGCATTCATTGACCGCTTCCGACAAATCCGTAGTTCGTTGCGAGTTTAGGCAGATAATGTTGAAGAAATCCAGGAACGATCCAGCTGATTGATGGGAACTGAAACCTCCCAAGGAGGTCAATAAAAATCAAATAAGCACATGCTGGATACGTTACTTCCGACACTTCCGAAGAATAGTTCTTTGAGGATTTAGAAAATGTTGAAGAATTAAAGGGAAATATTTAATAAAATTAATTAAAGGGATAGTTCTTATAATCAAAAAAATACAAAAATAAATTCGATAAATAAACAAAAAAATAGAATAATAAACAAAATAAAGTAATATTTATCCATTTCTACATACTCACTCATTTTATTTGCTCTCATAAATTGTGAATCTGTCAAAAAAAACGAAGGGAACGACGAAATCGAAACACGAAGAGAAAAAAAATTTAAAAAATTATCAAAAAAATTTATAATAAAAGTTTGATATTCATAAGTTTACACAGTTGGATTCCGTTGAAAAAAAGGAGAAAATAATTCTGAAAATTATTTCCAAAAACTTCTTTGCATCATTTCTGCATAAAAGAACCTATACAATCTAAAATTTTTCTTGAACAGGGCTTTATGGAAAGAATCCAGAAGTTTTTTTTTTTACCAAATTATTATCGCGGTTAACTATATGGTAATAAATACCACAGAAATAGTAAATAATCCAAATAAATCTAATGCAAAAGTCACTAATAATAGGTTAAGTATCAATTACAGTTAATTAATTAATTACAGAAGGTTAATTACAGAAGAATTTTCGCTCACTTGAAATGAAAAGGTTATCGTTAGCCTTGTTCATGGAAACTCGATAACTACACTATTCTGCTTCGTCCAAAAGCTTATACTTGGTTTACTGGCAGCGAGCCAAATTTCCGAACTCCACTCCATTCCAGAAGCTGCTCTGAGAAGAAATTATCTGAATTTCTTGTTTCTGGGATTGTGTGTGAGTGGAACCCATTCGGGCCCTACGGAGAGAAAATTTGAATTTGGGTGAGAAAGATTCCGAAAAAATTTTGAAAAAAAGCATTATTTTTGTAGCATTACTTTCGACATTTGGAATCAACATTGTTCTTAAAGGGCCATAACAAGGACTCGGTAAGAGGAAGCCGGAATCGAATCAGGAATCGATTGATCCTGTCAGTGCACATTTCTGTTTTAAATATGGTTAAAGATAAAGAGAATAAAGATTTTTACCACATCAATAAAAGATGGAAATAAACTATATTCGCAATTTTTAACTACAAAGTGGACAAATAGTAGAGTTTTTTTTAGGAGAATAAATTTTTTCTTTGTTTTTTTTTCTTGATTAGGGAATAGGAGATAGTATTCAGATAGTACCACGTCCTAAAGGAAAGTTCGTATATGTTTGTCCTTAGAAATAATCGAATTAGAAAATTAGAAAATGCCTTCAAACTACAGTTAATAATTGTTTATCGATTGATCCTGTCAAAAATCATCATTTTTCCAGCCTGTTCTTTCTAAAAAAATAATCATGTCTTCCAAAATTTTTTCCATCCATCCGCCACCGAGGGCTTGTCCCTCTAATAGTAGCTAACAATTTATTTTTAGTGTTATAGAAACACAAAAATTGAAATATTTCTTATTTTTGCGTACTGTTGGAATTTTTGGGAGGGAACTCAATTTGTAGTTTCAATAAGAGAATCATTGATATAGCTCAAAGCCTTTAAAAAGCTGCCCTTGGTCTACTAATCTAAAAAAATGAGGCAAAAAAAACACGTGCATAGTTTTTCTAAAAGCTTTTTTCTTTCCTTCAATATCTATTTTAGTTTTGTTTGCAAACACTTTTAGAGTGGAATTGTGTCGAAGAACCGTTGTAAATCTAAACTACAGGTTTTCTATAAATAACCACTTCTTCACGCAATGATGAATGAAGCATTACAGTCTTCTCTGAGAGATTTCTAATGTATCTACTCAATCGTAACTAATAGTACACATGAATATCTGTACTTTCGAGGATTGGATTATATATAAAACTGGTTCGACTTGTAGCGCAACGGTTTTTGACAGAGTTCCCATCCAGAATTTTCTTCATGCATACCGCTGTTGTAGAAAAAAAAAACGTGAAGAAATGTAGTCACCGAAAACTAGAAAGAGTAGTGGTTGTCGTACAAACGATAGGGAAACTGAGCAACTATTACTGTTCAGTAATGGATACTAAAAGTTTGATTTTGGGAGATAAAATATGTTCCAACGAATTAATTTAAGAAAAAAATGCTCTATGCGACTGCTTTTTAAAAATGTAGCTGGTTAAATGGTTGAGTTTCGTTATGAATATATACTTCGATGATATATTTAGTTGATCTATGGCTGGGTGTAGCGCAGTCGGTAAGAGGCTCAGCTGTGCTTGTATAATCGATCGATGGTTCAAGACCGCTCTGGTGCCTTTAATCGTAACTGATCTACCTGTATTGGATCTTGAAGAGGTGTGCACGGGATCGTTAGGATCGTTAGTTGATCCTTATTTCAAATGTACTTAAATCTTGAAATGTTAATCATGTAGTTTTTATTGGAGTACTTGAGTTGTTAGAAAAAAATGTTCCTGAAATTTTTTAGCAACAAAAAATTTCGTCGCTATCTTCTGCATCTGAGCTTAAGAAATCAATAATACCATAAGTGATCGATCCTTAAAAACGTCTTATCACAGTACGAAAAATCATTCAAACGGTTCGGTACCATATAAAAGGCACCAACTGTCCACTGTACATCTGCCTGCTGTAGGTGTACTTCCGTCTGCTGTAGGCTTAAACCCGTAGAGGTCTTGAAATGGAACCAATCAATTAAGGCTAAGTTAATTATTTAGAATTATCAGAATTAATTAAATCAGTTACGTTTGATCACAATCCACCTATCTTTCAGGTTTCAAGTTATCCTTCATTGTTCTACGTGGGACGCGCATCAGGAGGTAGTCGAGCTACTTGAAATGCAATGAAGTGAGTAACAAGAAAGTAACTGGAAGCAGAACCTTCACTCGTACGTTAATAAAAAAATAAATAAACGTAATATGTAGTCAATAAAGAAATATATCATATACATATACTATAAATTTACCTCTTATATAGTCTTCTCCGTAACAAAACGGGTAGTTCCACGGCGGTACTCGTGGATAGCGATTGTGGTGGCATAACTAGTAAATTCCTACCCACCACTTTTTTGAAATCCGCCATTGCGTCGTTAATTTTTCGTCGGCGGATTCGGTCTCTTCTTCGGCACGTGTTTTGAGTCATTAATATATTCCTATATTTTCATATGAGCAAGCGGGCACAGTGGCATAGTCGGTTAGATGCCGGCCGTAGCCACATGGTCGATGGTTCGAAACCGCCCCAGTGTCAACCAAGCCGTTCATCCCGCCGGGTCGACAAGTTGATCAATCAGACTTGTCTGGGAGGATAAAAACGCTGACTTGATCACTGGCTAGGCTCCGGAAGTCAGTGTATAGGCTAACACGCGTTCTATAACCTTAACGATTACGAATTGCACTAAAATGCGTTGGTGCATCCCAAGTGGATTAATACGAAATTGACTTTATTCTCGATCCTTTTTATATGAGCAAACATTGAAAAATGTCAATTGGTTAACCTTGAAATGTGTCAATTGGTTTTGTTCCGTGTTAGCTTGTACTGGTTTTGCTCTGCATCCAGTTAGGTCGGATACCCCTTGAGCTCGTGTGTCTTCAACCTCCTACCTGCTATGATCTCGGAGTCGTGGGACAAAATCGTAACCTCCAGCTTTATTGTGAGATTTACATTGGCGCACACTAGAGGTGGAAGATTTCGAATTTGTGTGCCCATTCACATGTTCCACTATCCCAATGAATATACGGTGGTGAGCGCCTCGTTTCTCCTCAATATCCTATATAATCGTCACCACACGACCTGCACTTGAGAAGACGAACCATTCTTGATGTCATGCAATCGCTTTCTTAGCATTATGAGCAATCCATGCAATCGAGAGTTGTACTGAGCGGGTCTCAGCACGAATGCGTACCAGTAGTCACTCGAGGTTTGCTAATGCTATTTTGACAACCCTCATTCGATTCTGTGTAACCGCTTTATGTAGTCAGGTCCGCATAGCTCTGCTCATATAGTCGGAGATGTACGCTAATGGAATCTTCTCTGAAGCGTTAATGAAGTGAAATCATGAAGGAAGGAATGGTGTTTGTCGAAAAGCACAGTTTATTTACTTTATTTGTGTTTGTTGTGTTTATGTATTTTATTCTTATTCCTTGTTGTATTGTTCATTGAACATTGTCACTTTACAAAGCACGTTTATGGCGATGCTTTTTCATCGCCACGCAATACGAACATTGCTATTTTGTGTATTTTACCTAGAACTTTTCTTTCTGCTTTCTTTTTTTTCGAGAATTTCTTTTTCTTGGGATGTGCCTAGAGATTGTGGGGTAAGATGTTTTTGCTACTAATTGACTTTAATGCCCAGATGCTTCGTCAGATCATCCTGCTCAGAGCTCAAAATGGGTGGTTGGGTCAGTAATTTAACCGATCAACCCTCTCCACAACTGAACCGAAAAGAATCTATACTGATTTTCGATCGGCAACTTAGTCATTGTATCAAATAAAGTGTTACGTGTGAAGTTTCTGGCATTAATCAATCCGCTTGGGATACACCAAAGCGCTCAGTTCACTTCAGAACTTTCGAGGTATACGATTGCATATAGACTATGCAGTGACTTGCAGGAGCCAGCCGATGTATCATTTCAGTGTTTTTATCCCTCCAGACAAGTGTGGTGCTAATTAATTAACCCCGGAGAGATGAAAGACCTTGGTTGTTGCTAGGACGATCTGGAACCGTCGAATCGCTTTGCGGTCGCAGCGGAACATCTTACAGACTGTGTTGGCCCTATCCATTGTACTAAACGCTAACTTTAAAGAGGACAGAGTTTACTAGAAAATGCTGACTGTTCACAAAGGCATATGAACTGGAGGTTTTCGAATCAGAAGAGCCATAGCAGACAGGTCGCAAGTTCTGGTGCAGTTAAGAGACAATGGTACGCTTAATTTTGAACTTTCATATTCTTTCAGTTGATCCAAAGATCTACGAGGGAACAATTCAGTTTGCCGCGCAAAGGTCTTAATAGCGACTTCGAATCCGTATCAATTATGCTTCCGCCACACATGAACACACAAAGGTGTCGTGCTACGTGAATTACCCTTGCTAATCACGTGCTCCATGATACAAATGTGCTGACGCCGCGGTTTTCGCCGACATATTCATCTCCAGGAATCGTGTAAAAGATCAAGTAGATCACATTGGATCGTATTCAATCTTCTGGAGCTTCTATTTTCTTTTTTATTTTCAGTCTTCTATTGGACATACGAAGGAGTTTCTGGTTGCATTGATGTTGCAATTCCGAACAAGTGGTGTTTCAAATTGCTTCTTTTTCCCTAAAGAATTTTTTTTTTCAAGAAATAGGTCTCTCTAACTTTTTTGTTCTCATTGTTTGTCATTTGATGCATACCATCCTATACTTTTGGGTCCCATCCTTCTTTCTTATTTTAAAGAGCAACTGTATTGATAAAAATGTGATTTTTCAATCACATCACTCATCAATTAGAAATATTTCTTTTGGGAAAGCTTGAGAAAAATGTTCTCATATTCTCGAATATTGTTTTTATTGTAGTTTTGTTTATCTTGTTTTATGGTAACTCACTAGATAAATTAGATGTATAAAATGAATGCGTAATCACTACCGTAGCCTCGGTAACTAAATTCGTGAATAACTGTCAATATAACAAAGTAAAATGAAATTCATTTTTCTTATAATAATGTCATAAGAACAGCTACCATTTCTCATTCCATTTTCGCTTTCGGTTTTAATTATTGTCTAGATGAAGGCGAAATTGTTTTTCAGCCGTGGGTAGATGTCATTCAGTGCAATTATTTCTGCATAGTACGACTGTATTCGCAAGAAATCGTTTTCTTTTAAGGTTTTTATTATCATATAAAGGAATTGTGCAGATCCGTAATGTATGTTCTTAAAGATTTCTTTAAAAAATTTTTAAAAATTGAAAACGTAATGTATGTTCTTAGAACAATTACTTGTGATTCGCTTTTCCACCACCTTGAAAATTTTCCCGCCACAGGTAATCGGATATTCGACTTCACTCGACTACCATTAAACTAATTAAATTCTCCACATAACACCTGTAATTAAAGCGTTTTCAGTTTGAAACGTGAAACGCTTCACATTGGCTCCCCAACCTCGTTTGAGGTGTATGTATACGCAGTCCTCTTACGACGTTTTGGATTTTCGCCTTCTTTTCCCGGATATGGGATCGTTGTTTGCGGATATTCGGTTTCATTTGCGCTTTGTTGCTGTGTGAATAAATCCGACGGCACCCAGCTGTGCTTGAACGTTAGAGATTACGTCTCGTTTTGTGGGCCTTTCGTGGGTGGATTTTTGACCATAGTCCATGTTTTTGGTCCTAGAACCGAGCTGGACTACTACCGACTACATCGCGCGTGCTACTTCAGCGGTTACGACGATGCCCCGCTAAAGAGTTTCTATATTCTAATGAGTTACTTATTAGCGTGAAAGCCATCTAATCCCCCATGGACCGACGCCTTCTATAGGAGAGTGCAGAGAGTCTGCGGTGGTCTTCAATTAGCCGCATTCACCACCACTATGTCCGATTTGTGAGTTAAATGGCAGGTGAGATAGATCGACTATAGATCACCGTCGTCGTCGTCGTCCTACTCCACAACTATCGTTCATCGTTCTTATTCTGGTTGTGTCGTCCAGGAGAACAAAAAAAAACACATCCATTCCCTTCAACAACCTAAAAAGTAGTAGTTTCAGTAATTGCTTCTCAGTTAACGACATTCTTCTTTAATGAAACGTTCCTCTCCTGAAATGGAACGGGTAGCTCAGGTAGAGATGAGAGGTATGTCGTAGGTGCTATCCATATATCGAGGGATAAGCTTTTCTGGATTATTCTTGAATCATGTCGTAGGTGCTGTCCATATATAGACCATGTATAGAGGGATAAGCCTATCTGGATAATTTTTGGATCATCTCCAAGTTAACGGAGCACCACTTATCTTCAGTTTATTGTCACTTCCCCCTGTTTTCGTTAGTTTTACTGTGTAAATTATCGACGAAAACAGTTTTTTTCAATTAAAATTTTCTACATTAAGGTACTTAACACCTACTTACTATTGTACATTTATGTGGTTATGGTCAGCATTTCCCTCATGTAAGTATGTTTCCTTAAATGTCTCATTTATTTCCTTAAATTTGTCATTTAATAAACATTTATAACAGAGAGGAATAGTCAGTAAAACCAGATCTAAATTTTCCATTCATTTAGTGATTTTCAAAATTTACAGTAAATTATGAATGTTTTGTCGTTTTCAAATTCCTTTTAAATTCATTCGGAAACTTCGCAAAGAAAAAAGAGCGATTGAGCTTATTCTTTTCAAATTTCTAATAGAAATTCATGTCAAATTTTAATACATCCGTTATTGTTGATTTCTCTTTTCAATTTTTTTTTCAAATATATTTCTTCTGGCTTCTATTCCATATTTTGCATAGTGAAACAAGGCAATAAAACAAATCCTTTTCGAAAAAAATTGCTCTTTTTTTTTGGTTAGTAGCAGAAAATATATTTATATAGCACGTACGCGGTGTATTTAATATTTATATGTAAGTTCCCTAGTTTTACTCGAAACCATTATCTTTCTTGTCGTTTGTGTTGTGACTGCCTGTTAAATAAAACCACCTGGTTGTAAAGAATTACGGTAAATAATCTCAGTTCATAGGATTTTCACGCTAGGGAGTCGTACACGTGGACCACAAGTGCGTTCGAACCGTCCATGGACGTTAATCAGTTCCAGTGACGTTAAATTCCTTTAATTCTTCCTAAACCAGAAACAAGCAATTAAAAAGAAGGAAAATTCAGGCACATATAACTGGTTATGTTCCCAATGGACAGGTGTACACAATAATAGAAGCGCTCATTTTGAACTGTAGCCGGATCACCTGGATCACCTGTGGTGGTCACCTGTGGCGTAGTGCCCTTAGTGCCCTTTTGACTCGGATTCATTTTGATCCGAGCCTTGCTGATTAAGTAGAACAATATGATAGGAGTAATAACTGTTTTTTTTTCAAATATTGAAGAAATATTTAACAACAGAGGAATTCTAGTCACTTCACCTCTTCAGCACGATTCGACAATGACGCTCTTTCATTGAAAATTGGTAAATTTGCCTGGAACACTTAAATTTTCTAAGGAAAGAAGACCCTTAAGTACTTTATAACGATTGTTCCAATAAGATTAGATAACATATTTGTATTATTTGGTGATTAATGGATTTTTTTCTTATCATTAAATTCACAGTTTCTAGCTAGAGCCTTGGAGGATAAAAGATAAAGTATCTGGCGTTAGTCAATCCGCTTGGGACCCGCGCCACCACGTTCACTTCAATTCAGAATCGTTTGAGGTTTACGAACGTGTAACTGGCCTCGACAATGACTTGCGATGGCTAGCCGACGGGTCAAGTCAGTGTTTTTATCCTCCCAGACAAGTCTGGTGGTACCAATTTATCGATTTCGGAGGGAAGAAATACTTGGTGAGCACTAGGGCGGATTCGAACATCCGATCGATCGTGCAGACAGCAGAACCTCTTACCGACTGCGCTATACTCGCACCATTTAGACTCTTACAGAGATGAAGAAGAGAGCAAAAATTCCATAATTCTCGAACAATAACAATATCAGCAACAATGTCAGCAACATCACAAAATCGCATAAATATTAGAGAATTCTTTGAAGGACATCATAATAATCCTATCATTCTTGGAGTCATCCTAATATATACCTACTATGTATGCACTCACTATGCACTCTATGCTTCGGGCATGAGGATTCATCTAAGTCTTCCCTGAGTACTTTCAAGGCAGTGAAATATTATTGTGGACTACAAAAAAGGCACAAGGAACCTCAGAGTCCACTTTAAAATCCTTATCATCATTTAAATGTCGCGCTTACTCATATCAGTTCTCATTTTCTCTTCAATTTTTCCCATTATTTTCTTTTTCTTTTTTTTAGGTGGTTTCTTAGAAATGCACTTATTATATCCTTAGAGTATCATCGATAAAAATAAAAGGGGGAAGTGTAGTTGAGGGAGGGCAGGCAGTCAGCAGCGTTCTTATTTCTGGAAGAGAATAGCTGAGTACGTCGCGGACCTAAAACCTAAGCATTTCTTCCGGGAGGTCTATGACATGTAGGCTAAAGCCGTAGCAAGAGAAAAAAGAAAGATAAAAATCCCAGAAATAAGATAGGAATGGTTGTGCGCCCCCCTCCCCCTCCTTCTACATTTTTCCGATTAAAATTTTCTAAAAAAAAAAACTAAAAATGTGATTATTCCATCCTAACCCTGGATAACAGCTTCAAAAAAAAAACAACCACAAAGCGGTGCTCAGCAGGTTTGCAGTGCACCGAAACTTCTTCAACTAGTGTATTCTTCCGCAGAAACACACACTACAAAGGATTTTTCTCGAAAAAAAAAATCGTTATTCGCTTTTATACTGAATTCGCACCGATTTTCCCGATAGAATACCCTCTCTTTTCGAATTCTCAACACTTCGCGTTGTTGTCATCTCCCGTAGCTAATACGCTAGTGCCGGCCTGTCTCCTCCAGGCTATCCAGGAATGCGGCGGGCGGTTTTGTCGTCGTAGTCGCAATCGCGTAGGCTGGAATTCATCAGTGGAATTATTATCTTGTTGTTGACTTATTTGATGTGACAATGTGTTCTAATAACTTCTCGAATATTCACCTCTAGAATAGAACTCTCTGGAATATTTCTTGCTCTCAGAGTTTGTTTATGAGACGCATAGATACGGTACATGTTGAGCTACGGTTCACCCCGATCTTTTCTGCTTTTTTTTTGTTCCTTTAATGTCATCTTACAGTATGACCGTACAGTATGACCCGATCTGTTATGTTTACATCGTCAGTTATGGATCTCTAAAAGCATCTAACGCATAACGCACTCACGCGAATGATCGGAAATAAACCAAACAAATTAGAAAAATAGAATAATTAGAAATATTTTCAATATTAATATTAATTATTAATATTTCAATATTTCACAATACTTTTCTTTTTATATCTTGTGTTAAATTAGAAACAAACTGAACAAGTGAAAAAACAGTAAAAGTAAAAGTATTAGATTGTTCGGATATAAACGAGACTTTCGACTGAAACTTTCAAACATCACAAAATTTTTTATAACAAGTTTTTATTCCAAACAATATTCTCCACAACTATCAACAACGCTTCGTCATCGATCATGCAGGTTGTGGATGACGTCCTCCAAAGAATTTGGTTGGCTGTGAGTCGAACTATGATGCGACTCTAGATCGGACTTCGTCGATATTGTTGAACTTTTTCTCCGACAATCCGTGATGCATCGATCGAAATAGATGGTAGCCGGAAGTCCGGACTATACGGCGGATGCGGCAAAACTTTCCAGCCCAACTCTTCGATTTTTTTTTTCGATTTACGTACAGCTTTATTTTCATCTCTCAGCTTATAAGAAACCCACCGATTTGTCTTCCCGATTGTATTTAAATGCTCGTCAATTGTCGAATTCGAACATTCGAACTCTGGGGCAAGTTTTCTTGTAGTTTCTGTCGGATAAGACTCGATCGCCTTCTTCACTAATTCGTCGTCTACCACTTGAGGACGTGTTCTTCGTCTTCTAAGCTCACATTTCCATTTTCAAAGCGTTGAAACCATTTGTAGCATTGACTTCGCGAAATCACATCTTCAATAAAATAAAATAAAAAATAAAAAATAAATAAATAAATAATAAGTAAATAAATTTTATTTTTATGAAATAAAAAAAAATATTACAGAAATCAAAAATAAACAAAAAAGAAAGTAAAATATACAGGAAAACGCTAGGAACAAAATGGAACCAAAACTCTCCAAATTGCTGTTCGAAATTCGTAAAGTTTCGAAAGTCTCGTTTATATCCGAACAACCTAATAAAAAGTAAAAGAAGAAAAAAGAAGTAAAAGTAAGACAAAAAAAACGCCAATCTCTCGTCATCTTATCCTCTTGTCATTTTATGTCTTCTATTATTTAGTATTTTTTTATTTAGTAATGAAATCCATAATGAACACGTTGGCGACAACGTTATCCACATGCGGACCACACTTTTTTTTCGGCCGCATGGACCCGTGTAGTCCACATGTGGACAGCAGTTGTTTTTTTCGTTTTTTTTTTGTTTTTTTCATCTGATTCAACTATATTTCCAAATTATATTTGAGCTAAATTACTAATCACAAAAATTACTGTAAAACGGATCACAGGCTTATTTTTACAGTAATTGTTGATGAAGGCGAGTGTTCTCTTTCGTTTCTATGACAAGTACAACGTAAGGGGTTATTAGATAACATACAATTTCAAGCTCAAGAGCTTCAATGAGGTCTGAGGAGGCGAGATGTTCGAAATAATTGCGACATTCCAGTGGGAAATTACGAAAACCAGCACCAGTACAAGCATGAATTTCTCAAATAGCTTACTTATGTAGATTTACAACAATCCATATATGTTAGGCTGAAATTCTTTAGCTTTTTTTTTGACTTCGATCGTTTCGGGGCGCTATTTTCTACGCCGAGTTCAATTGGAGCGCACCAGCCCTGCGTCACATCTTCCAGGCCGGTTTTTTTACGGCAATTAGGAAGAAATGGACCGAATCACCCTCTTCCCGTTATCTACGGCCCCGTGTAGGCGTCTACAAATTAAAGCCCACCGAGAAACCGTTAGTTCATGAGAAATAGATAGATCTTTAGAAGGTTATGGGTCATTCCTTACCCTTTTTTTAAAATGTGCCTTTAATTTCATCTTTCTTTTTTGATGTTTTTTTTCAAATATTTATGGCTGTGTCGTTTTTCTTCCTTGTTTTTTTTTTCGTTATCGTCTCGTATTTTTTTCTACTAGTACTGGAAAAATCCGTGTATTTTCATTCCAGCTGAATTGAATGAGATGTTCGTAGCCTTGTGACCTACAGCTACGGAACGATTGTGTCAGGAGTGGTTCTCGGATTCTCGTCCGCTGCTAGATGTGGCCTGGAGCTGTCGGGTAAGTTTCTACTTTTCAATTATTTCAGTTGTGGTTTTTTTTCAACCCGATAAAACCTCCAGTAATTCCTAATTGGTTCAAGTTTCGCTACAAGCCGAACAAAGAAAACCGAACCTCATGAGGGAAAAATTTGGAAGATTTGGAAACTGGACAACAATGTAATGTAATATAAATTGGGGAAGGTTGTGGATGATTTTCCTCGGTAAATTTTCCTCCTTTTGCTTCTTGTGAGGGAGCTTTCTTTATCCGAGATGGCTCTCTTATGCGATTGTTGCTCAATCAGTTGAGAATAATTCTATTGAGTCTAACTAACTGTTCTGCACACGCGCCACCACCAATTCTTTCACCGTTATTCGCCTCACATAAAAATTAATTGCATGCAAAGATTAACAACTAATACGTACATTTATCCAGATTTATCTCGGATAAATCCGATCTAATCAAGGCGAAGGATTTTCTGATTCACAGCACAGCTTTACTCTTCTCTTTCGCTAGTTTCACTAGCGAAAACATGGAATTTTGTGGAGGGACCTTCACTCACAAACATCTTATGAGGTTCAGCTCGACACTACTCAAATTTTAAATGTTTAGATAAACTTAAAATAGCAAAATTATGAGTCCAGGAGAAGTGCACAGATGCAGGTCTCTTTCTTCTTTGATTTCTTCTGAAGGGGGAAGAATTAATCCAGAAGAGAAATCCAAAATCTGTCTAACCATCGGATATTAATGTGAATTTAAATTTGCAAGCACTGTAATTTCAATAAAAAGTTCTCCAGGTCCTAAAAATCCTAATGTGTTATATCCTAGATATCCTAGATTTAGAATTCCTAGAATATCCTAGATTTGTCCTCATTCTCTTTTGCCTTGGTGTTCATTTTCCTCTTAGATGAAAGCGAGCATTAAATTAATGGATTTTCACTAAAAATTATTGATAAATTTATGAAATTTTCCATTTTTCCAGCTTAAGATTTTCATATTGACCCATTTGAGTTTTATTCCAGAATTTCAAAGTTTTTTTTTTGTTTTTTTTTGTCCATACTCATGGACATATGTGAATAGTTTGGAAACATTTTCGCGTTATTTGGATGGGAAAATTTAGGAAAATTTATCTTCTTAGGCTATTTGTAACTCGATCATATTTCTATTCCTTGCTGTTCCTTGAGATTTTCATCTTGATCCATCAATTGTTTTTCTTTTTCTGGAACAAATTCCACTTTGATATCTTTCCTCTGCCATATATTTTTGCGTACCATTTCTGCATTCCTTTATTTCGGATGCCTTTAGAGAAAAATGTGAAGGTAATCGATTTTTTTCCTTCAAATGGAAAACGTATGTGAGCGGTCTAGGATCGCTGCAAAAGTTGTCTTTTCTTTCTCCTTAGATCGTTGGGAATAAACAAGTGGGCGTGACCGTAGATAACTTCACAAAGTATCGTGGATTACCTGTTTCCTGTCCTCTTCCCGATGTTCCAGTTATTCCGTTTGGGATCCACAGATTGTAGATGTCTTTGTTTTGTGAGCGGCAGAGTATCGAGAGTCGTACTGAATACTTTTCCTGTCTTTTACTGCTCCTCTTGCTGCTCTCTTCTCTCTTTGAGGTCATTTTGATCGCTTCGTTGCAAGTTTTCGCCAGCAGCTCCAAGTCTCTCAATGCTGACGTATTTGTCAGTTCAGGAATTTTCGGAAGAAGACTGGTCTCAACAATTCCCAAGCTCTCCATTTTCTAAGTAGTGTGAAAGTATCCGAGCCGATCATATTCGTCCTCGATTTTTTCAATTTTTTTTTCAAATTTTCATTGTGATATCTATCGAAAAGTCAGCGTTAGCGGTGAAAATCCCCCAGCTAATGGCCTTGTCACTACTTTTTGTGAATTTTTTCGTTTTGGGACCTTCTCCTTTTCGTGAGGAAGGAACTTCTTTTTCAAAAACAGTGGTCTGATTACATGCAATGAAATGCAATGGTTCATTACAACAGCAACATCCGTGAGGAAATACCTCTTCTAAGCCAATGATGTGATCAGAGCAGTGCCAGTGTTCGACTGTCCAAAATCTTGCGATGTTGAATACGGTAACTTTTTATTGATTTGCTTGGACTGTAGCCAAAATTTGTCTTGATTTTCATTAATAGATGACTTTTCGTCGTTACCTCGCAGTGAAATCCGAGTTGAGCGAGAAGTTTTCATTTAGCGGTCCCAACTAGATCTTCCTTTACTCGAATATACAGTAACTGCCCAGTTTCTGCTAAGTAGCCGTCACTACATGACCTACAATGATAAACCAATCTCAGCGATATCATGGGTTTCCCCCCCCACCCCCTCTGTCATACGGGCACCCGGAGGTTGTGTGGAGCCGGAGACACGCAAAGCTAGAGTCGGATCAAAACGACATGAACCATGGTGCATTTGCGTACGCATTCGAAACGACGCAGTGGAGACAGCAGTTGGAAGCAAGGTGGGATCATCTCAAACTGCAGCGATGGGTGATCCTAGCTAGGGTTCCACCATGACTTTAACCGCTACGCTCCACCGAAGCGCCTCGGGTGAAGCCGCGTACGCAATTGCACCATGCTTCATATCGTTTTGACCGTACTATACGTACCAGCTATCACTTGAGGTTTGCTTTGATGGTATTTCCGGAAATCTAACGTCATCCTGTAGATCTGCTTAGCCTAAACGACTCTATTCCACTCAGCTAATATTGAAGATATAAGGTAGAGGGGACGGAATCTTTTATGGATCGTCCAGGAGGCTGGATCCTCGAGAGATGGATCGTGCTTGCTGAAAAGTTCAGCTTCTAGCCGGATACACACTGGATATTGGTGATTTATGGTTGCATCTGGCCACGATCAAAAGATTCGATCATAATTTCCGGGTGTTTCTCGGAAGTCACGAACACATTATATCCTGCTGCATCCACAAATAATCCTTATGGTTCTCAGCTTTGCGGTCGTTTGCCTAAGCGATTCAGTTTTTGTCGCTCATCGCTGAATGAAAATGTGTTGCATATGTTTCGGATCGACGTGATGGAGCTATTAGCTATCCTGCATGTGGTGGAAATTATGATCATCATGATGATGATTTCCGAATCGGAAACATCTTGAGAATTTTCTGTGATTTAGCAGCCGTTATTAGTAGCCTCGGAGTATTCTTTGTAGCACTTAACCATACAGATTATCGTTGTCTCACTGACTATTGATTGATCTGAGAATTTTTGAGATATCACTTTCTGAATGTAGACATCAGCCCATTAGAATATTTTGCAATGGATCACACGTCGAATTTTTATTTCTATGACGTATTGATTTTTGATTTTTAATTCTGTCAATTTTTATCGAATTCACTGGATATTAACACTTATAAATTATTGATGCTAACTATTAATATTTATTTATGTACTTTTTTACATATTATTTATCGGTGTTTCTATCTTTTTAAGCCTTGGTAGTTTATCTTTACTGATAGAGCTACAGCTCCTACATCAAATCAATTCAGGACCGTATTTCTAACCTAAAACCTCAGTGGTGTTTCCAAACAACGATACACAGTAATTTCCAGGAAGTAAAAAATTTGAGAACAGAGGCCTTCAAAAACTGAGAATTCAAAAAAAAATAGAAAACACTTCAAAAAAGTGAGCCAGCTAAAAATTAAAAAAGAATGTTTATAAGTTCGACTTTCAATGAACCTCGTCGTAGTAAGATGTCGTATTGATTTCTGATGAGCTGTACACGAGTTTGTTAAATGATAATTTTATTGGCTAACATTTCGTCAAAATCGCCTTCTTTAAAGCCTGAAATGAGTGATTCAATTCTATAAAATTTCCCTACTTTTAAAAAAAGATCATCTCCAATCCCTGAAAAAATGTTAGTGGAGGTGCAATTGAAATCCTTGGAAGATATCTTGAAACCATGCACATTCATGGATTTTTTTTTTCGTAATAACTGCACCTCCACTACTATTTTTTAGAAATTGGAGAAGATCTTTCCTCAAGTAGAAATTTTATAATCTTAATTTAATAATTGAAATTAAATTTTTTAATTGATATAATTTTATAATTGAATCAAGATTTAATTGTGTTAAAGGGGGTTATGCAAATGGGACCCTCCGTACGAATTTACAGTCACTATTTTGCGGCTGTGAATAAGAAAATCCTAACCTTCACAACGCATCCTCACATCCTTTACATCTGTTTATTATTCAGCATTAATGAATGCAAGGAATGCGCTGGCTGCTCTGCCAGCCACATATTCTCTTTTTTTCAATCTCCTACCGGCGTCCATGGTACGCAGACCATGGGATTTTCTTTTCTTTTCTTTCTTTCTTTCTTTTCTTCATCTGGGTGTTTCTCCTCATTATTCAAAGTTCTGGTGGAAGATTGAAAACCCAGTATGACTACCATGGTCTTTATCTGGATGTTTCTTTTCATGGCTTAAAGTTTTACGAATATCTCCTAGGTTCATACTCTGCAGCAGTGCAACAAAAACGTAGCAAACCATGAAAGAAAATTGAAATATATCAGAAAAGTCAGAAGAAAAAGAAAAGTAAGAAGAAAAGAAAAAGAAAAGTAAGAAGAAAAGAAAAAGAAAAGAGCATTTTTTAAATTCAAAGTAGATAGAATAAATCAAATAGACACTTCTTTTAACTATTTTTTTCTTCTTTTTTTTTCTTTCAAGTAGCATCAATTTTGTCTCGTAATTCTTTTAAATCCCTTTTTTTTCAAACTTTCTAGGGAACTTTATGTGAAATCTTGAAGATCCCTTTTGCCTATCTGCATAGTTTCAATGTTTACAGCATTTTTTAGTCACCTACATACTTCCGTGACAATAAGTAAACAAGTAAACACGCTAAAATAATATAAAATATTTAATGTTTGAAAGAGGATTTTTGTTTCCTGTGAAAGCAATAAATTTAAATCCGAAAATTGTTTATTTTTCTGTTCAAGCTGCATTTTTAATTCGAACTTTTCAAAAGTTTTATCTAACTTTTTTATGTTCTTAATATCAGTCCATTTCAATGTTAATTAAAAAGTAAATATCTAGACCCTCTCGAGTAAACAATGACATGACAATGACTGAAGACAGTGTAAACGATGAAGATATGGAGGAGTACTGTAATTTTACGCAACAGATCTTTTTCAAGTAAAAAATTAATAAAAGACTGAAGAAAATAAAGCTATGTTTCGAATATTTTCCTAACTCGTCACTCAATAAAAGAAGTAAAGAGAAAAACTGAAAAAAAAGCGAAATTCTAGTGAAGATACATAGAAAGCTATGATCCAAATATTTCTTTAACTTTTTCACTCAATAAAAATTTTGAAAAAAAAAAACTAAAAAAAATCTGATGAGCTCTGTTCCATCTCGTTTTTCTTTTATAGCACATCTGTAAGTGTTTTCAAATAGATAAATTAATTAATTAATTTGTTCCATCAAAAATAATGACATTAATCTGAAGTAAACGTGCCGCAGTAGAAATTTTATTGTTGAAATGATACATTTTTTCCTTAATCGCCATCTTAAACAAAAAATAATCGACTCATTCATTTAGGCTCATTATTCCCCTCATTTCCCCAAACGATCCCATCACTTTTGAAAGGAAAGCAGAACGTGAATCTGCGTGTTGCCGCAAAGCTGAACTTCACTAAGGTTTTCGTTTTTTTTTTCATGAAGGATCATCCTAAAAAGTGCTGCTTTCACACGCCATGATGGATTTACTAATGTAGGGCCGAACTTCTCCAAGCACTTATCCATACACCTCGGACAAATGCAAATCCTAGTTTTCGCTAACTTCCGACAATTTTAGCTAAGATCTTTTTTTTGTTGAAATATGAGAAATTTTCATGGTCCCTTTGCCTTTAGAACCTTTCTCGGCTCAAAATTACGAAAAATTAACTTATCTTATAAATTTCTAGTTTTCATAGACAGTTCACATCTGAAAGAAAAATAATTATTTACTCATGATGCGTGATTGAATTTTTCAGAATTGATTCCATAAATGAATAAATGAAAAATAAGAATAAAAATAAAGAAATAAAAATAGAAATAAAAACAAAGAAAAGAAGAATAAATGAAAATTCTGGACTTGTTAGGATACATAAGGGTACTACATGAGGATACTCGGGTACCGAGGAATATGGAGCTAAACACTGTAACAAGCGATGTATCCGAATAGGAACAGCTACGGATTGGAGAATTTCCTAAGGAATTTCCTACCCCAGCTATTTCCAGGACCCAATACGTTAGCTTTCTTTCGTCTTCTTCGAACAGATATGTAGGATAGGATAGGATCTCAAGGACACTTACAGGACCTTACGTAATCTGCTTTTTTCACATAAAACTTTCATATAAAATTTAATAAACGTAGCATTGCTCTAGTCATCCTCTGTTTAGGCCTCTAAAGACGGTGAAAAAGCCGAAACGTCCGGAAAACAAAAAGGTTCCATCTAAAAACCTCGCCGGCACACTATCACAAAACATAAACGAAATATGCCGAGATTTCAAGACAAAAAAAAATTTAATAAATTTCAAATAATAAAAATTTCGTATAAAATTTTCATATAATCGTTGACTTCCGCTTATGATTCATATCTATCCACGTCTTTTTCTTATCTATTTATATCTTTTCCTTTCTGTAGAAAATTCCCCATCTTTTCTCGGATTCCCAGAAACCTACGAAACTAGAACAATTTCAAATTTTTGCAGTTTTTCCAAGAAAAACACTACTTTGACCACCATTTGCTCTAAATTATTCTTCAAAAAACGGAGCTATACGATTCAATTCTTCTATTCTAACCTTCTTATTTCTGCAGAAACTTCCCCATCTTTTCTCGGATTTTCAGAAACCAGGAAACGAGAACAGAGCGCTCATCTAGCCGTAAGCAGGTGTTGGTTCCGTTTCAAAATTTCATTTCTTGGAATTTTTCCGTGAGCGTTGTTATTCGGACAGTCGTTATGAAGCGCAGAAACCTCACATTTCATTCTGTTCCTCTGGTTTCAATATCTTCAGTCCTTGTGGGCCCTGTGGGGCCTTTATGGAAAAGCTGCAGGCTTTTCCATAAAGCATTTGCAATCCGTCCACAAAAACAAAGCTCATATCCACGTTTTCTAGCGAAGGCATCGTTCAAGAATCTGTAATAATGTGTCATTTTTGCTATTCTCAGGGACAATGCAAACAACACGTACAAGGAGCCACAGAAAATCTCAATTCATTGGTTTTTCTTATGACTTAGGCGTTATCCATGCATCGCCTCCTTTTTAGTTTTATTTATTTTATTTTTTATTTTTATTTCTGGTTTTATTTTGGCTTCATTCACTCTCACATCCGAGCCGCTTCCCCGAGGTGGAAAATTTGCCAATATTTAAAGCATGGTGGTCCTTATTGTGAAGAAATGGTAGAAATATCCTAGCAGAGTCTTAGTAGTTCTTGTCTTTCTTTGAAAACGTTCTTTATGGAATTTATTCAGTACTTATTTATTTGTTATATTATTTTTTTTCATATTTTTTATTTATTATTTTATTGTTATGCTCAATGACGTGGAATAAATGATCCAGCAAGGACAAATACAAAAAAAATGATAGGATAAAAAATAAAAGAAGTAAAGGATCTAGCAAGGAGAAATACAAAACAAATACAGTAAATACATAGTGATAGCGCAGAAAAAGGAGCACAAGGATCAGCACGCGTACGATTTCGGGCTACGTAATCAAGTCTTTAGTAATTTCAGGATTTATTTGTTTCATATTTGTCGAGTGCTAGGATTTCTTTTTTAATGATTAGTTTGAGCTGCGACCAAGATTGGTATTGATTGATTTATGTTAGAATTTCTCCCTGCACGTTCCCGTTAATATTAAATGTCTAGGATTAACATTTGAATGAGCATTATTATCCATTATTGTTGCAGATTGCCCACGTACATATACATATTTAGCTGGATTTGTTAACGTGCAGCACAAAGTGCATACGGTAAAAAAAAGTGCATTAGGAGCCTCAGTGACGCAAGTATATACATATTCCTTACCTTACGTACCTCAATCCTCAAATCCAGGCGGACTTTACCGCAAAAGCATAGTATTTTAGCTGACATTTTTTCTGGGTTCTTGGTTTAAGATTTTCTAGATCTTTCTGGTGTGGTACTGCCCAAGGCTAATTTGCATTCTTTGAAATTTTTTCAATTTAATTTAATTCAATTTATTTTTATTTTTCGAATCCTTTGAATTTTTTTAGAACTCAAACAAAAAAAAAAACACACTAAAGTTTTAGCTTTTCAATCAACAATGAGTTTTTTTTTTCCTATCCGATAGGTTTCGGATACAAGCTAGCCGAAATTCGTTAATTATTCTCTGCTAAAATAACAAAAAAAAAGGAAAATTCCCTCAATTTTTTTGTTCTCCCGGCTCTGAATTTTCTATATTTTCTGTCATTTTATTATATTTTCAGTTTAAATAAATTAAAAATTATTAGTCACTTGTCAGACTCGCTAATGACTCGCTACTCTTCAAAATATATTTCAATTTAAAAAAAAAGTAAAAAGAAGTAACTCCAGGGCCTATCTAACTAATCTATCCTCTTCTTATTAGTTATTTTTGGTTTTGGTTTGTTTTTTCCGGAAAAAAAAACTCAATCAGACAAATGCTACTATAGTTCGCTCATTTTGTCGCTGAATCAAGAAATATCCAAAAGGTTATATATTAAAATTTCATAATGAGATTTAAGATTGGGATATTTTTTCTGTTTGAAAAAAGTTCCAAGATGAGTTTTCTGTTACCAGTGATTAATTATATGCACAATGGATGCTGACCGTAGTGTTCCTGAATTCTCAGAGATTGTAGTTTCATCCCTCCCAATATTCCCTCATCTTCCCTCCTGGTCAGCGAGGAGCTTCTTCTCACAGGAACTTCTTCCTATGGGCGCCTTTTCCCACTTACAGCGATTTTGAAGTCTGAAGCTCTAGAAATGCGCACTGTGAAAATCTGCTAATCCCTAAGTATTGAGTTAAAGTTCACCCTACGAATCTGAGGTGGTACGGTATTTCACATGGAGTATTCTTATACGGGATAGTAAATGTTAAAGGCCGTAAAAAATGGCCGGGAAGATGCGGCGCGTGCACACGGCTGGTGCGCTCCAATCGAACCCGTTGTAGAAAACAGCGCGCCGGATCGCTCGAAGCCGTATCTTTCGGGCCGTTTTTTACGGCAATTCGGAAGAAGTGGACGGAATCACTTCCCTCTCCATAATCTACGATCCCGTATACGAATACTCCACCTGAAATCTGCACCGCCTCAGATCCGGGGGTGATGCCTTTAAATGGTCATGAGAGAAATGTATTGGATCTGGATACACTTAGAACAAAATCTGTTCCCCATCCTCGAACTTTTCAATAAAAATATCTAAATCGTTCCTCTATATTTATCTTTTCCATACATCGAAAATGCACTTAATAAAAGTACACTTCTAGTTTTCTATTCATAGATGTCTAACGTCACTTTTTCTGAAATATTAGAACTCAGTGAAAATTTAATTCGAAAAGTAAGCCAGCTAGGAAGGTTCAAAAGACTACAAACATGTGAATTGTCTTTTGAATGCGACGAAACTCCAATTTATTTAGCAGTTTTTTTTTGTTTTTATTTACTTATTTAAACTTCAAGTTAAACAGTTTCCCCAGATGCTGAAATCAGAAAACAAGTCATTCCATCGATGCAAATCCTTTAAAGTTTCTTAAGAATACAAATACCGTTAAACAGCTGAGGCATTGAAGGGCCTAGCGGAAATTTGAATCATAATCTGTATTTGATTATGTAAAAAGGAGATAAATTGGCACGGAATATGTGTTATTTTATTGTTGTTTATAATTTATTATTTTTGTTACTTTATTACCAGAGAAATCTATGAATCCGGCCTCAGATCGATTAGATAATAGATAATAGAGCGAATAGTTCTTTGCTGAGTTGATCCTAAAGGATACTTTTGAACCCGCAGACTCAGCCGTGCCAGCCTCAGTGTAACTATAATGTTCAACTCACTGGACAGCAAAGTATCCACAATCCTCTTTGGCGGATGTAGCGTAGTGGTAAATGGTTAGAACTACGTTTATATAGTCGATGGTTCGATATCGCCAAGCCCAGCCTTCAATTCGGAGATTCGAATCCGCCCCAGTGCTCACCAAGCCTTCGCATCCCTCCGGGGTCGATAAATTGGTACCAGAGTTCTCTGGGAGGATAGAAGCACTGACTTGACCCGTCGGCTAGCCCCCGCAGGTCATTGTACGGGGCCTGTTACATGTTCGTGAACCTCAACGGGTTCTGAATTGAAGTGGACGTGGTGGCGCGGGTCCCAAGCGGATTAATTAACGCCGGACAATATACGCTTTATTATTTTATTATCTTGATTGATTTTAAGTGTTATTTTATGAACTAAATTGCAAATACTTGCATTTCTCATTTTTCCACATTTTTCTCCACTCATTGACTTTCATTGTGGGGCACTGCTAGCAAAATCTTGTTTATCACGAAAATGGTGATCCTATGTGTCGACACTTGTGCTATGTACTTACAGTAGTGTTGTTAAGGTCTTTTTGGAACAGTTCCATAAAAATTTCCACCTTAGTTCTAATTGTTTAAGCAGCAACAGTACCCCTATAATTTCTAGTGAAATATTGTTTAAGAAAAATCAACAAATTAATTCAGTTGTGTGGAACAAAATCTGTGAAACAATTTTTTTTTACGCTTGTCCTAATTAATGGAATACGTCAATTGCTTATTATACTTTCAAAATATTACATCAACTATCATTTCAATCTAAATTATTACATTGTTCGAAGATAAAATAATAAGATAATAAATTTGAGAATATAAGAGGGGAGTAATATACGAGAAAAAAATAAACTAGTGAAAAAAGTAGAAAAGTAATAGGAAATTTCTTGAGAGAATTACGTTGTATTTGATTATGCAAAAAATAAATAAATTGTTATTACAGAAGGTTGCTGCTTTGCTCCCGGAAAAATCCAGAACTTCGGATAGATAGTGGAATAAAAAAGTTTTCGTGGATTTATCCTAAAGAATAATTTTGGTGAAGAATGAGTAGGTTCCTTCAGAATCTTACGCAAAACTGCTAAACAATCCTTAAAAACCGTTTCGCGGACGTCTGCTTCACTTCCTCGAATTTTATTTGAGGAACCATAGCTCGTCTCAAACGGAGAAATATCTAGTGAATCAGTCAGAAATTTCATGGAAAGAGCTGGAAATTCAAGAATTAAAAAAAATTAAAATTAAAAATTGTAACAGTTTCTGAAATTATTCGAATCTGGACCATTCCTGTTACCGTTGTCTGTTTCTACTGAAATTCTCATCTCACCCTAGTGTTGGAGGTGATCGAAAAAATTCACAATGAAAAATATCGATGACGTTACCTCGTTATCCCAGTAAAGTGGTCCCACAAAGAAAGAAATGCATGTTCTTCGCTCGCTACGAAGATTGTTAATTTAAAAAATTCAATTAATAATTAATTTTAATTTCTTAACAATTTAATTTTTCAAAATTCGGATTAAAAAATGACAATAAATGGATAAATAACAATGTAGTCGGTTTCCTAGCGCAAAATTCTCTAATTTTTTCTGTAACTAAAGTTACAGAAAAAGAAAAAATTTATTAATCTTTGAATATTCGAAGAAATTGGAAAAAGAAGAAATTGGAGAATCTTTGCTATAATTTTATGCATCTTCTGAAGTTGTATAGGTTTTTGCCGGAAAATTCATAAAATTCGTATTCGATTCGATTCGAATTCTTAATTAATTCAAAACATAAAATTTTAAAATGAAGAAATTTCAAAAAAAAAATCCTAGCAGTGAATGTGTTCATTAACACCGTTTACATTCATTTAAACGATTGTTTCTTTTTTCTTAACATTGTTTTCTCTGCCGCTATGGAAACATAAAGCTTCCGGAAATTCCGGGGAAATTTTGTTAACATATAATACAGAAGGTGATAAATGTGTCACGTAACAGTAAGGGATTTGATTAACATCCATTTTCTGCATTTGCTCTATGTGCACGTCGGCGTCGTCGTCAATCCAGAAATTTACGGAAATTCACACAGACGAGCGAGCCGGACACGCCTATCATATGTATGTGGTTGCAATTTCATAGGTGTAGCTGGTGTTTGTTTAGGTTCAGTTTTTTTTTTAATTTTACCTACTTAGCCGGGAAATAATGCTTACTGTTTTCACATTACTAGTTATAAGTAATATAACAATAATAAATAAATAATAAATAATAATAAATCATAATATGTGTGAAAAATATATACATACATAATGTAAATAATTAATAGTAAGTAATATCAAAGGTGATGATTTCGTCAGCTCAATTTTCTCAATTTCTCGCGAACAAATATTCTCGAATATTTTATTTTTATTTACAAATATTTTATTTACATAGCTATTATTGTCAAAGTTAAGTGTATAAATATTGTACAATTTTAAAGTGACAAACATGAAAATGACTCTTTTGATAATTTCCAGTTTTATCTTCTTTTTTGATTTTTTTTTTTGAAAATGGGAAGGAAGGAGTCCTGTGATAATTCCTTGTTCTCTCCTCCTTTTCGAAACATTTTCTGACGAAATCCTCTACTTAAGCACTTTTTTTTCAGGAAAAGCAAAGAAGGAGCAAGATAAAATAACTTCAACGGATTTTTAGGTGGATCTTCTTATTACATATTTTTAGCTTTACTTCCCCATATCGATTATTTTTGTACCAAAAAAAAACAAAACAGAGAAAAATTTGCTCAGACAAATATCATTTTTCGCTTCTTTTGTTCATGGATCAATGGACCAATATTCAAGAGATTACATGATATATTAAGATGGGCTAATGAATTTTTGTGACATAATTAATATTGATAGCATAAATGAGAAAAATAAAAAAAATGTTATCTTATGAAATCCATCATCAGTTTTGCTCCCCTCTGGTATCGTGAACGAGATTTTTGCGGATTATTGAATTATTTGTTGTTCAAAAACCATGTTCTTCGTTTTACAGATGTATGATTGAAAATTTGCTAATTAAACGACAGAAATTCGCTGATTATTATGACAAACTTTCAAATAATTATTAATTAATTATTATGTGAATTGATAATTATCCTATCGACTACGTTGATTACATCATTGACTGAGAATTTTAAAAAAAATATAAATTTTGTTCAATTTAATTTGTCAGAGAAATTACATTTATTCTGCGTAGTTTTGCGTCTTTTTCCCATATCCAGCCATATTTTGGCAGCATCCTCCAATCTCTTCGCTTTCATTGAATTTCCGTGATATCAGGTATAAGATACATATGTAGGTACATAGAAGTACAGGAAGTTGAAGGAAATTCTGGGAATACATAATGGAAGATGATATTGGATATTTCACCTCAAAACTAAATCCACACATCCAGAGAAATGTATGCCTCCTTTAAAATGATCACATAAACTTTGAGTTTTCAACCATACTTCCATTTGATCGACATTTTGGTTGTTTTCCTAGAAATTGGTGATTTTCGGGAATGTATGGCGTTCACACACAATTTTTTCATACGAACAGCAAAATATTATCCCATATAAATATATACCACCGCTTTCATCCTTTTCATTGATCTACATATCCCACGTGCACGTTGAGGTGAAACGGATCAAACCTCCGAGAATTCAAGTTTGTTTCCTTAAATTAAAACTGAAAATACCTTTAGGAGTATGTACAATATCGGGAGGTTATTCTTCCTTGATAAATCTATAATTCTGCACAACTCTCCCCTTATGTATATATTATATTACATTATATTACTCTCTTATTTATATACTGAAAAGATCCGATTTCTTCATCTTTTTATCCAGTAGTCGCAGTTCTCCTTGTATTCAAAAGTTTTGGTGTTGTGTTACGTGGTCGTTGTTTGTGTCAGGGGGAAATTTCAGTACATCCAGTCTTCCTTCACGTAACTGCTGGTCGTTAAAGGGTGATTCCGTATATTTCTTGCTAATTGGCGTTAAAAAAAAACGGCCCGAAAGGTGCGGCATGTGCACACGGTTGGCGCGCTCCAATCGAACTCGTCGGGGGAAAATAGCGCGCCGGAACGCTCGAAGCCGTATCTTTCGGGCTGCTTTCTACGGCAATTAGGAAGAAATGGACGGAATCACCCACCTCTCCTTAGTCTCCCATCCCGTATACAAATACTCTATCTGAAATCCGTACCACCTCAGATTCGTGGATTGATGCCTTTAAGTGATTTTCTTCACGAATTCATCCCTGGAATCGTCTAGATAGATATAAATTATATTATTAAAGAATATATATTCTTACATTAATAGGAAAATCTTCTTATTTATGTCACAAAGTGACTTTTCCGCTTTAATGGGGAAATTACGAGTAGAAAATTCAAATAACATCCTCTAACAATCAAAATAAGGACGTAACTTTATCAAATTAAAAGATTTAAAAGCATAACATGAATATAAAACTAACTGTAATGTAATAAATATAATAAACAAATAAAACAAAACAAGGAAGAAAAACAAAAAAACAAAACAAACAAAACAGTAGACAAAATAAGGATAAAGGTCTGTCATACACCTAGTTTCATGATGAAAATGATTAGATTTTACTATTTAATATGTATATTACTTATTTTACTTATTCACTTGTTTTTACTATATTTATTGATGTTACTTTTTATTATTATTTATCAATTATTTATTTATATTTATGTCATTCTACTTATTTATTGCTTATTTTTCATTATCTATTCAATTGTGAGAATAATTAAAGTGTTTCAGCCTTATGAATGTGTTAAAACAAAGATCTTCCTAATCTTAATTTAAACATTACTTCTATAATTTAATTTATACTTGAAATCCTCTTCCAAGTAGATAATGTACCTCTTGGAAAAAAATAGTAAAAGAAAAAATTAAAATAGTACTTGTCATCCTCAAAAATCAGGAATTCTCTTAGAATTTCCTTATAGCTACCTTATCAGTTTTTCAATTATCGAGAATTTTCCGCACATTCTCTGGATTTGTGATGAACTCAATCGTGTGGTCGTCGAGGTTTGTTTTGTCATTACACGCGTGGCGGACACTTTACAGACGCATTACCTCTTGCCTCAGTTCCTTCAATCATATCACATCCGGTCCTCCCTAGCGCACTTAATAGTTAGTGCTCTATTGATCATTCCATATCCACCATATCTAATATTAATCCTAGCCACCACCAACGACTACCAACGGGGGTATCCTTGCCTCGTTCCTCCGCTTGGAAATTTCGGATTACTGTATCTGTCAAGGATTCGATGTGAATATTTTCAGGGGCGGAGTGGTGGGTGCAGCGCGCACCGATATGTTCTTTCATGCGACGCTAGCACGTTCGTTTATCAACGCACTTTCCTTGAGAGGTGATGATGATGTGATCGATCGGCTCAACTACTACTATACTCCGATTATGCTTTCGATCGCTTGCCTGATTATCAGTGCCAAACAGGTATGTGATTGTACACGGGGGAAGTCCGGAAATCCCGGTTTTTTTTAAACTTTATTCATTCTAAATTACTGCTTTTGTTATTTCGTTTATTATTATCACATTATTATTAATTAATATTGGATTTCTATTACATTTACATTATTTTTATTTTATTTGCATTATTTATTTTCACATATTATTATTAATTATTATTCGTATTATTTTATTTCACTACTATACTCCGTTAAGGCTCTGGATCGCTTGCCTAATCATAAGTCTCAAGTAGCTTGTAGGGAATTCTTTATTTGGAGGGACAAAAATTTTTTGGAGGTGAAAAACAAAGAAAAGAGAAAGATTAATTTATTTTAGATTTCTATTTTTTTTTGTAGATTTGGTTAGTTTTTCGTTTATTTTTTGTTCCGTTTTTTGAAGAAAAATTTCATCTTGTAATACTTGCAGAGTTAGATTGTCCTCACGGGCGATTATTCCTTCTATGGTACGTTTCAGGATTTCTAGGCGCCGTCACTCTCAACATTGTAATCGTAGTAGGAAATGTTTCCTGAAACTACAGCGATGATAATTAATCTACTACGGGAACGTTCGCTTTTTTTTTACTGACGATGATCATTAATTCACTGTCAAAATATGTGGGGTTTTTCATCGGGAATCCCAGATTTCATCTCCGGTTTAATCGTAGGATTCAGATTCGCGCAGTTGCTAGCGCGAAGGGGGCCGTTTCTTTAAAAATACCATCGCTGCGCTCATCGTTTTTGCCAAAAAAACGATCAAAGGGAACTAAAAAAAACACCAAAAATGCGTAATGATAGATATTTTCATCTATTATTATTATTTTCTAAAAAGATGTTTTCTCTCTGTCTGAAAATATTTTCTAAGCCAGTTTATATTAGGGAATATTTTCTTCATTAATTAACCGCAAATAAATAATTATATTGATTTTTAAGTCCTTCAAATCAATCAAAAAATTTTGTTACTATTTTTATTTTATATTTTATACCAAGTATTTTTAGTATGGAGGTACACCAATTGAATGTTGGGTGAATCCACATTCAAGGGAAAGTATGGAGGAATATATTGAAAGCTATTGTTGGATTCAGAACACGTATTGGGTGCCGATGTACGAGAACATTCCGGATGATCATACGGCACGAGAAGGTTCACTTGTTCTAAACTCTTTAGAAAATTAAAAATGGTTAATTTTTCTTGAATGAAAAATAAGAATAACAAAAAAAAATATAGTTAGAATTGGAATAGTTAGTTTTTCAAATTCTATTAACATTGAAAATAGTCAATTTTTCCAAGAAAGAAAGAATAACAAAAAAAAAACTAAAAATAAGAGTAGTTAACTTTTTAAACCTTTTTTTCTTAACTTTTTCAATTTTTTTATGAAGAACAGAAACTACTTCACTCTTTCACAATTGTGTTTTTTGGTAATTTTGCTTAAAAAAATTGTTTTTTTTGTAGAAAAACAAATCGGCTACTACCAATGGGTACCTTTTATACTCATAGCTGAAGCGCTTATGTTTTCATTACCGTGCATTTTTTGGCGTCTACTTTCATGGCAGTCAGGTAAGCTTTTAATGGACCACCTTATTTTAAAGGTTTTGTTTTAAAGAAAAGTTCGGACATCAATTAAGTGGATATATGTGTCGGATTTATATGATCCCTGAATTTTAAGAAACTAAGTATAAGTATATGCAAATGGTAGAAAGCCTAAATTTAAGAGATATATATTTTAGGAAAAATTTTTAAAATATTAAATAGAAAAAATAAATATTAGAAAATAAAAATAGTAAATAAAAAGAAATAATAAATAGAAATAAAGAAAATATTAATATTAGAAAATAATAAATAAAAATAAATAAACAAGTAAAATAATAAAATATTAAATAGAAAATAAATAATGAATAGAAATTTATACTTGTATATTAAATATTTGTATGTATAAATGTGTATATTAAAATCATGCATATTAAAATGTGTGAATTAAATATCGTGCTTTTCAAAATTCCAATAAATCCCAAAAAAAAGTCTTTTTGATGCTTTTCGCTACTTTTCTTTTTTTATTACTATTATTTTTTTATTATTTTCTTTTTTTTGTTACGGTAATCATTTTGATGATCCTTGAGCAATGTAGAAGAAGGTATTCGTAGAGCTCAAAGTTGCAGAAATAAGGCTTTCCATGCTTGAGAATTCTTTCTGAATAGTAATGTACTACGGTACATAGTGTGAGTAGCCACCCATTGCCAAGCTGCCATTGCTTGCGTGTGCCTGAATTTCAGGTGAAAAACTAGCACTTTTAGACTACAGTAATCACTGAATAGTTGTCTTACACTCGTCAACACTATCTCAATGAATTTTACAGGGCTTAACATTCAACATCTTATAAACGCTGCTTGTGATACGAATGCAGTCGTTGATCCGCTGGATCGTCAAAAGGTTAGCGATTTTTTTTTATTAGTACCTTTTTGATTGGGTGGGTGTAGCGCAGTCGGTTAGAGGTTCCGCTTCCTACACGATTGATCGGAGGTTCGAATCCGCCCTAGTGCTCACCAAGTCTTCCATCCCTCTGGGGTCGACAAATTGGCACCAGACTTGTCTGGGCGGACCAAAACACTGACTTGACCGCTTCCGAAGCCTCCGCCAGTCATTGTATGGGCCAATTACACGTTCGTGAACCTCAAATGATTCTGAATTGAAGTGAAAGTGATGGTTGATCCCAAGCGGATTGACTGACGCCAGGCACTTTATCCTTTATCCTTTACCTTTTTGATCAGACTACTAAAAAAAAATCTAATACTGGAACATTATTTAGCCAGCCGAGTTGCCTTCTAGGACACCATCATCGTCTTTTAGTCGCGGCATTCTTTTTTTTTCGTTCCCAAGGAACGTTTTAGTTTTAGGAGAAAAAAAAAACATCCTTTCAATTACCGCATCAAATCCAATAAAACGAATTTGCTTGGACGCAAGTCACCTTTGCTCTTTTCCAAACACAAAGGTGTGCGCAAATTGTGCACGTCATTTTTTTTTTGGAAGCATCGATGTTTCCAAGGGATATCTACGTACAAAACACAGTTCCTAGTTAAATGATATAAGGATTACGGTATCCGCCACTATTTGATTTGTAGCGAGTTTTACCATCCGATCCTGGCGCTCCTTATCATTCCTCAACAATTTTTTTTTTTCAAAGTGCTTTTTAAAAGTTATTTTATACGTTTTCATTTTACTAGTTTTTACTGTATATTATCATTGGAAGCTAATAAATACATTAAGATTAACAAAAAAAAACTCTTGAAATGTTAGGAAAAGGAGAAAAGAAGAAAAAAGGAAAAGGAAATAGGAAAAGAAAAAATTGAAAGTAATCGTCGGGAAGTGTTATTAATCCGCTTGGGATGCGCCAACTCATTCAATTCAATTCAGAATCTTTTTTATTCTCGTACCAGGAACGATAAGGTTGAGCTCATTCGCTTAATTGTGATACAATCAGAGAGGTGAACAAAAAATAATTTTTCTATTTTTTTAGACCTTTTTTTTCCTCCTAATCTCTTCCCACCTTTTTGTGTTCTTCTTTTTGTGCATCATTTTATGGTGCACACACAAATTTTGAGAGATTATTGATCGTGCACATCGGATTTCAGGCGGTGGATGCTCTGGTCTCATGTTTCATCGATAATCTCGATCTACAGTCACCAAATGGGGAAATACCTCTACGAAGCATAATAGCCAGAATTAAATGTCAAAGGTTACTGTGGTTTTATATAATTTGAACTAAATTTGCACCTTTTCCTAGAAACTGCCAGATGAAATCCTTAGAAAGGTAGGAAAAGAAACAGCAAAGGCGGGAAGGTAACAATGATCACGTCCGTTTATGATCTACCGATGGCGCCATCAATCCGAGAAACTACATATCATTGTGTTGCGCTCCCATAGCTTGGTCGTTCCTTCCCGTCCTATTCTCATTTTATTTTTGTGTTTATCTTTGTCTGTTCGTTTGTTGTTATCTTTGTTTGTTTTATCAATTTGCACCACTTACTTACTTTCCCATATGAACCAAATATGCCCGACGGGATCAATCCCTAATCTCTAGAGATTGATTACCTTAGTCGTTTCATTCTTCCGGGTTTATACCTTAATCCTAGGGTTGTCTGGAAGGAAACGGACACTGTCTTGACACATAAGCTGTCCCTCACAAACCGTTTGCGTGATCGACGTTCATATAAACCGATAGGCGATCCTTTCTCTTTTGGCAAATCCTCGAGAACAACACAACGCTCAATTCCATGCTTATACTTAGCAAATACACGAGAAATGATCCCTGAACGCTCCCGGATGAGGTTAGAGAAATGAGGATTCGCCTGTTTCAGCCCCACATAGTCATTTTCGATAAACGCACGAACGCCAGCAGAAGCAGAGATGAAAACGTAATTCCCAGAGGTGACTTCCCACAAGTCGAATCGCAGTAGCCATCCTCAAATTTGGGGAATTCGACCAGAAGGCAATCCTTAGCTGAAATCAAACACGATCCTTAGCTAAAATGACGGATCCCAAAGAGATTTATCAACGCCTGTTTTTCCCGCTTACTTACTTCCCCATATAAACCAAATATGCCCGACGGCATCAATCCCTAACATCTACGTGGTTGCCTTAGACGTGTTTTGATATAACATAATATTAATATAATATAATATAATATATTATAATATTAATAATAAATTGGTTAATTAATTATAATTTTGTGATCTTACCTCACCATCTAAGGTTCAGTGACGTAAAAGAGTTTTCTGATGATGAGCATGAACCGTGAATTACGTGAATCGTTTCCAGAATCAGCTTCTTCTTAAGGCTCCTCTCCGGTCACTACGTTTCTTGTCTATATTTGCTCACAAAACTTTTCTACACAATCAATATAGTGGTACAATTTGTGCTCCTCAATGCGTGCCTCAAATCGGACGAGTACCTCTTTTTTGGATTTCAGGTTTGATCTGCTTGAAAGTTATAAAATATTTCCTAGAAAAATTTCCTAAAAATAGGATAAACAGCTTTTTTCACGAATGATACAATTAAATTATGTAGGTTCTACAAGATCTTCTTGCCGGCAAACCATGGACAGAATCGGGACATTTTCCTCGTGTGACACTTTGTGATTTTGAAGTTCGATATTTAGCAAATCTTAATAGGTGATTACTGTAATTCGTTACAGTTCCCTTTTATTCGCAAAAAATCTCTGTTCCAGGTATACTGTACAATGTGCTCTTCTAATCAATATTATAAATGAGAAGGTTTTTGCTTTTCTCTGGTGTTGGTACCTTTTACTAGTCGTCATTACAAC